>NW_027466098.1:9080000-9612500 GCF_046127955.1 Nelusetta ayraudi | reverse complement strand
GCAGAATTCTTCAAGCAGTCCTGCCCTTCATCTATTAGCCTTTGCATGCAGTGTGAATTTTCTGTATGGGTAGATAATATGGAATAAAAGTGGCTTTATCTTCCAAACTGTCGACTAACAATGCATAGAAACAAAGGAAAACCTTTTCTTTTCTGTTCTTCTCTTTTTCGACATTAAGAAAATGTATCAGTTACAGAAGTGCCACAAAACTTCTATTCATGTATTTTAATTGTGGGAGAAATACACTTGAAAATCTCTTCAATCAATCAGGCAATCAACTTTCATTGTACGCCGCTAAATCACATTGAAAAGTGTCTCAAGGTGCTTTGTACAATCAGAAGAAAACCAACGGACCCCCCACAGCAGCCAAGGTGCGACAGTGAACTGGAGTCCTTTGGTTATTAGTTTTAAAAATGTTGTGAGTGGACGACTTCTGGTCAAAATCAAATGAATGCTGCTGCAGTCTGGCCTGTTGGAAACAGCGTCTGACTCGGCCACCTGGCCCTCTGCACGTGTGGGACCTCCTCGCCTTCAGCGTTGTGCTTTATTGTTGTGTGTTCAGGGGCCATAGACTCTCTCCTTAACCTCACAGCCTCATAAACAGCTGGACCACCTCTTTACCTTCTCACCTGGCCGCGCAGTAAAACAGAGTTCAGCCACTGACTGACCCCCCCCCTCCCCCGCTCCCCATGTGTCCACTGGGCATTACTGTGAGATCGTGGATGAATTTCGGGGAGCACTGATCCTTTAAGTGAAAGCAGCCGCCTTTGCGGGGCTCTCCTGCAGAGAGGGCTCTGAGCCTCGGCGTGATCCCCGTGTCTCCGCCGTCCCCTCGGCCTCGGACGGAGCGCTGATATGCTGGTATGCGGGGAATGGCTCGCGGCAGCGAGAGGACGAGAGGAAGAAAGGAGGATGTGGAGTGACGAGCGCCACTGTATCTCCGCGAGCCTTTTGATGTGGACCTGCTCGTCCCACCTCCCCTTCTTCTTCGTCCTCCTCCTCCCTGAGCTCTGCCACCCAGCCTCCCTGTTGCCCCCCCCACCCCCCACCCCACCCCTACACAGACCCCCCCCGCAGCCCCCCAAAGGCGGGGGGCACAGGGAAGGGACATGCAGCTCAGCACAAAGGGGCGACTGATCGCGGCTGGCTGTCGGCTGGGCCGCTGCGCTGTGGCAGCAGACACAGGGGAGCTGCTGGCTGGCTGATGTGCCACCACCCACTGGGGGAGGGATGACAATTTTCACTTAGGCAGTGATAATTGAGCTGCCGTTTACTCGTGCGCTAATGCCGCAATTATTAAAAATGTCTTCCTCGGCATGACAAGCAAAGATAACGGTGGCGTTATTTTGGCTTTTGCTGTGGAAGATGTCAAAGCCATTGTATCACCAGACTGCACTGACACACACACACACACACACACACACACACACACACACACACACATGCATGCACATAGCTGCTGACCCCCACGGATCTGAAACTCTCAGGGGGTCTTGTTAACTCCAGCATGGTGTGTGTGTGCGCGCGTTTGCATGTGTGTGTGTGTGTGTGTGTGTGTGTGTGTGTGTGTGTGTGTGTGTGCGTCCTCCGCCCATCCATGTTTTAAACAGGGAGGTGGCACAGAATGAGAGAGAAAAGGAGGGGGGAGCAGATGAAAAGGAGCGCGGTAACAATGTAGAGCTGACGACCAAGGCGAGGAGGAGGCGGGGGGGGGAAAAATGACAGGAGCGTCAAAAGTTGTTCCCACACAGAGGCGGAGGCGGGGGGAGGGGTGGAGGAAGAAAGAAAGGGAGGAGTGCGGAGACGACTCTTTTGATTCAGTATCAACCATCGCCTAGGAAGAGGTAGGGGGAGGGGGAGAGACAGGAGGGAGTGGTGCGCCGGAGACAGAGAGAAAGGAAGAAAGAGCGAAACAGATGAGTAGGTCCGCAGGTATCCGTCCACGTGGATGATGCTGTTAGAGTTCTCAGGAAGAACACAACAAACTCTTTTTATTTTGGTCGATTTATCTGCAATCTCTTCCTCCGTGGCTTTCTGATGACTGTTATCAGAAAAACTCCCCACCCACACGGTGCTCTGTAGAAAAAGTAATCGAAGCCGCTCCCCGAGGCGGCGAGAATCACTTTACCGAGTCAGCAGTGGTGCAACGTGCGCTCGTAAAAAGGATGTTCGCCTTCTTGTTCATCTTATCTATGGGAGCCGCACGGATGGAGCGTTTTCGCTGAGTGCAAACAGCCCCATAGCTTGAGGATACTGGGGCTCTTTGAGGATTTTACATCATAGTTTTTTGGGTAACTGCTCATCATAAACAGCAGCAGTAACAGTTAACGATAAGAAACATTTCTCACTCTGTCATATGTAAATGTTTGGCATCCAAAGATGAGCTGTTTTAAGCAACATTAGATAAGAATATATAATATAATTGAATAATAGTAATACTATGTATATATATATATATATATATATATATATATACATATATAATATTTAATAAATGCATATTAAATATAAAAATATACATATAATTAATATATACTGTATGTTAAATATATACGTATATACATGTATATGTATGTATATAGAGAAAGATTTCAATATATATCTGTTTATATCAATATCTATCTATCTATCTATCTATCTATCTATCTATCTATGTGTATATATTAGGGATATCTGATATATATACCAATATTTATACCTTTAATAATACTATAAAGAAAAATATACCTTTATTTGAAACTGAATTTGAAACTTCACATATTAATCTCGGCCTGTCCTTCCTCCCCATCCGCCCTCCTGTCTCTCCCTCCGTCTCCCTGGCAAGGCCGTGTGCGCCGTGGGGATGTTCGAGCTCCAAATCCGCCACTTCCAGAACCCGTACGGACTTCTGCTGACGGGCGACTGCTGCGACCTGCAGGCCGGCGGCGGCCAACGCTGCTCGGCCAGGGACCAGTGTGACACTTTCTTCCAAGCTTGCCTCAAAGAGTACCAGGCCCGGGTCAACCCCACCGGAACCTGCACCTTCGGCTCGGGCAGCACGGGGATCCTGGGCGGGAACTCCCAGTCGCTCCGGCACCGAGGACACGTTGCAGGAGGTGGAGGAGGAGAGGATGGAACTAATGGACACATTGTCATTCCCTTCAAATACGCCTGGCCGGTAAGTACAGGGGTGGGTGCTGGTTATCGGTATATGGTAACCAAGGGAACAGGCTCAACAATACAGTCAAACTGAAGCTAGGGCAGAATAACAATGGCCGCGTGGTCTCGCATGCCTCTACACTGTTAGTGTCGCTCGATTTTTGCACCACAACGCTGGTACGAACACAACGCGAGCAGTTTGGAATTAATTCAATTAATTCATTTAAAAATCAATCAAATTCAATTCAATTAAATCAAATTAAATTGATTGAAGAATCTCACTTTGGCAGACTAGCATTTTGCAGATTTTCTTTGTGTTGTCACACTACCAGTAGAATTCATCTGCATGTGCATCTCTTTGCCGGCTACTTCATCTTGTGGCCTGAGCAAAGGGCAGCGGGATTAATCTGCTGTGAGCAGAACAGCAGGGGATAGTTGCCAAGAAGAGCTATTGATTATTCAGATACCTTTCTCTTTTGGTTTTGGGGTGTTTTTCCTCTTTTGCTCTGATTCTTTTTGTTTGGACTTCGTTATAATGGCATATTGATGAATCTTCAGAGTTCTTGGAAAGGCGTTGTCTTTTGTTTTGAAATGATAATTGATCTTTCACCCTCCTTTATTTTTCGACATTGCACATATAAAACAACTGACCAGTCTTCTGAGGAATAGTGAAGTCACAAGAGGTTAATCAAAAGATGCATATTTTACTTTTACTATTTGCCCGCCCAGCTTTGTGCCCTGAATTCCTGATAGCAGCGGCTGCAGCTGCAGCAACAACACCATCATTACCAATTAGTGCTTTATTTTCTCTCCCCATTGCTGCTTTCATGGCTATTATTTCGGAAGTTAATTCCATCTAGAGTTGTCCACAGATTTCCACAAAGGAAGTCTGTATGTGGCAAATAACTATACACACAAACACCAGTGTCACAACTGAACCGGCGACCTTCTTGCTGTGAGGCGACAGTTAAATGAAATGAATGAAATATTTTTTTGTTCCCAAACCAAACCATGATTCTGTTATGCAGAACTAACCCCAAGTAATACGCATTCATAAACTCTGTCCCCTTTTATGTCCCAAACTGGAAGCACACACACACACACACACACACACACACACGCACACGCACACACTCACACACACACACACACACGCACACACACACACAAAGGCTACATATGATTAAGAAAAAACAAACAACCGTAATTGGTATTGGTTGTACACACAGAAAGCTCTATTACACTTCTCCCTTCAGACAACCTATTATTGAATCTCCTGCTCTAAACTCCTGTCTGCCGCTCCTTAAAAGCCTCTATCAATTGGTATGGGACCCCAAAGAATCCTTTTAAAGCCCATTTGGACAGGGCACCAAGCAGTGAGCCTCAATTCTTCCAAGGGATTGCAAAGGTTGGGGATATTTTTTTCCCGCTTTGTCAGCAGGAGAATTGACTGTGTGGTATTTAATTTCAATATTTATATCCTTCGTGGCTGCTCCTAGAGCGGCTGAATTCCTCGCCCATGGTGAGAATTCACACAAATGCCAACAAAAGTCCCTGAGTTTCTATTTCTGACGATATTGTGCTGTTAAATTGCTTCCCCAGTGGAAGACAGTCTCAGGTTTCCTCCTCATGATTAGCATGAGAGCGTTTACCTGCGAGACTCCCCTTGTCCCAGACCCAATTATCTCCCCCTTATCATTGTGCTGTCCACTTTAGTGCGCACACACGCTTGTGTGTGTGTGTGTGTGTGTGTTTCTGTGCAAGTGTGTTGCACTTTCCGTGTTTGTTTTTCACTGCCTGCCTGCACTGGGACTCGTCCGATTGGCAGGTCCGAGTGTTAGAGGAAGCGTTTTTTTCTCAGGAGGGCTATCAGGCCTGGAGGTGAAGCTGCTAGTCAGTGACAGAAAGCTGGGGCTGTTTGACCAGCCCAGGGTAGAAGGGAAAGTGAAGAGCTGAGGGAGCGTGATTCCCCTGCCTCAGGTGAGGGGACCAACAGGTGAGCACAACCATTATGTGGAAAGATGAGCTCCCTCGTTCCCATACCCTCCCTCAATTGTTGCCTGTTTCCATCTCCTGGGCTGTTCAGGGAACAGTTGGCTGTTGTGTGAACGTGCACGCACCCTTGTCCTTGTCCACAAACTTCTATGTCTCTAATTAAGGTTGCCAATTGTTTTTCTGCCAGTGCTCAGGTTGAGGATGTGTGATATTGTTTTGTTTTTGCTTGAGATCACAAATTATATTAAAAAAAAAAAAAAAAGCTCAGCAAGCAATTGGGAGATTTGCTTTCTGGCATTCTGTACTTTGCGCTTTGAGGAAAAACAATTTGGAAAGCATCCTCACACGTCACTTCAAGTGTGAATATAAAGGGCTGGAATGTTAGGGTGTTTGTCTTTTCCAGTTGTGGATAGTTCTTTTTCTGGTAAATTCTCTTTTATTGCAAATTCTTGTGAATTGTATTGGACCCCAAAAGTTATCTTTCTCCCTGTTATCTGTCTTGGCCAGTTATCTGTTGCGATAATAACTTAATGTACCTCACTAGACCAAACTGGTTGAATACACATTAAATTAAATTTAAACATTAACAATTTGGGAAAGAAAGTTGCTGATAAACTGAAAAAAGGACCAAATGTCTAATAAATTTAGAGATTCATAACATGGTTTAAGTGGTGTTTTTATCTTTAACTCAAAAAAGCTTTTATAATTCATGTGGACAACTAAAAGGACATCACTTTTAGTCCCATCCATCTCTGCTCTTTTTCTCACATCGCTTCTCTTGCATCTTGGCTAAGCGTCTCACTTGAAATCTGACAGGCCTGGTATGATTTTGACCCCTTGCCGCTTGTTTGTCTGAGGAGTTAAATCTGGAGTCCCCCCCCACGGAGATGGGAAAAGCTTTAAAGATTTAATGTCTGTCCTTAAAGATCCATCTCGCTGTTGGTGCTTTCACTGCTCAACCTGATGGCCAGAGACATCGTGCAGGGAGAGCAGACGCCCAGGAGAGCTCACTGGCGTGTTATCAATCTGTTGAAGAGCAAATGCCCAGTGAATGCATCGGGATGATGGAGCCCACACAGTGTTAATAAGCAGAGGCGACATGAAGTTTAATTGAGTGCGTTTTCCCCGTCCTTGTGTGTTCAGATTCTGCCCAACATCTACCTCTCACGGCGGGAACACAATCTGATGCTTCCTGCTCCGTCCGCCATTCAGAGTTGCTGCATTAATGCCTGTTGAACAGCGCTCCTTTTGTCCGGCCAGACCTTGACAAATGACATTCTGAAAGGTGCTTCGGAAACACTGCCCGCTGTGAAAATGGAGTGAGCTTCAATTGACAAAAAAACCAACTCATGGTCGTATTCACCGCTGGAGGCCACAGCTGTCCAGGGAAGTGATTGGCAGCGGGCGGCGTACTCACAATTGTGAGAGCTCTCAGAGCTACTTTGTCCTTCTTTTCTTCCCATCTCTTGTCATCACCGGTGAATACACAGTTTCTATAGATAGGTGTATGGTGGCCGACAAGGGCCAAACACAATACAACTGTCTAATGTGCCTTAATTTGCGAAAAAAGCTGCAGGTGTGGAAGCGATGCAAATTCCCAAACACAAGTCTAAACAAGGTACAAAAAGAAGATCGTGGTGCAAACAAAAAAAAAGCACTGCAAGACATAAAAACATATACCTAATCATCAAATGCGCTGCAAAACAGAGAAGCAATGCAAAATACAGATGCAAACCAAGAAAACACATGCAAACGAAAAAAAAAAAAACCCTGCATAAAGCAGTCACTACAACGGAAGTGCTCCAAACCTGCAGGGGGCGATCTTAGCAGAACACATGACTGTGCTAAGCCGTACTTTCCTGCTGTTGTTTGAAACACCGTGAATCAGTCGTCCTTGGTCTACCTGTGTGTCTCTCCATTGAGCTGTTCCGCTAAGAGCGCCCCCTGCAGGTTTGGAGCACTTCCGTTGTAGCGACTGCTTTATGCCGCGTTTTTTTTGTTTGCACCACAATCCTCTTTTTGTACGTTGTTTAGACTTGTGTTTCTGGTTGTGAATTTGCATCGTCTCCATACCTGCAGCTGTCATCGCCAATAAGGCGAATTAGGCAGTTGCATTGTGTTTGGCCCTTGTCGGCCACCGTATAGGTGTCCTTGTTTTGCACTTTAAAAGCAATCTTGTGGCTCCTCCTCCTACACTGTGAAGCGCGTGAACTTTTAATTTCATTTCCAAATGACTTCCAACAACTCCATTCATCAGCAAAAAACAATTAAAACAGACCGAATCTGCCCACAGTGCAGCGGTGGAAAAGTGTTAGTTGGCTTGTAAGCGAACAAAGCTCCTCCTCCTCCACTGTGATTTTCTCTTCTTTTGAGCAGTAAAGTGCTTCAGAGCACCATGTCCAACATGCAAAGTGTGGCCGTCATTCAAATATATTCAGAGGTGATTCCTGTGGGCTGCAGCCTCCCGTCACTTCCTGCCTTCTCCAGGGACGCCGCTAAAACATTACAAGTGCAAGTTCCTGATATAGTGATTTTAGCATTTTTAATTATCTATGCTGTAGAGAAAGACAGACTGATAATAGTGGCCTGGATTAAGATGTATTGCAACTGAGGTGTCATATCATTTCAGCACAGACAAAAACATGAGTCACTGTGTTTGATGACACAGCTTGGCAGCTCTCTTTATGTGCAGACAGGGAACTGGAGCATTTCACATCATCCAGCTGATCTTACATTGTTTAAAGGTTAAAGACGATGAAGTTGTTAAGTAGAGCCAATAGAAGTGGTCAGGAAATCGCAAAAGCACCCATAACAAGCACCGCCTCCAGAGTTGCTTCGCTTAATAAATGCTGCGAGTTCAACGAGACTCAGATGACCTGTCTGAAATAGGCCCTGAATTTATTTTTGTGTACACTGTGCTTTCATGATGCCCTTTTTAATTAGTGGGTTGGTGGGAATCACAGTTTACATGATTTTGGCACATCTTCCGAAAAACCATCCCAGGCTCTGGCTACCGTGTTATTAAACGTCGGGGCCGCATTGTGAATAAACAATAATTTTGCCGTTACTCCAAAGAGAAGTTGCACGTGTGCACATGTGTGCCCGCACTTGTGCCCAATGAGCGGTGCACCGACTGAATCCTCGAGCTCAGAACGCCCCTCTGGCAACTGCGGAGAATCAATTAATTTCTTAGACACACACAAAAAAAAACACACACACACACACACGCACAACCGTGAATTGGCAAATGGTGTCAGTCTAAATGAGACAGCGTGAATAAACCAGCTGCACAATTTGGTTGAGTGAGCGTTTCGCATGCAGGTGTTCCTGTGATACTTTCACAGAGAGTCGGAGCGGCTGCCTCGTCCTTGCTTCAGCCTTTTCCCATCCTAAGTTTTTGATTTAATCGCGAGTCTTAGAGGAATCCAGGAATGAACTCTTAAACGTGGCGCATTATTAAATGTTTCTCTGCACCGGCAAACCGCCATCCAAAGATGCACTCGCACTCGCACCCACGCACCAAAAAAGACCTCAAAAGCTGTCGTTTGAACCCGTGTGTCTGCGTGGGATCGGGAACGACGGAAGTCAGCGGCGGGGAACAAACGGAGGGCGTTTGAGTTTTTCTCTCCCTCCCAGGTCTCCGTCTCGCTCTATCCCTCCGATCTTTCCGTGCCTCTTCTCTCTTTTGTCCCCTAATTGACTGTGAATCAGCGCCTCCCACACCTGCGCGCACGCGATGTTGTATTAGCTTGCTTGATTTTTTTATTTTTGTATTTTTTTTACACGCGCGTCACCTCCAGGAGAGCACAAAGACACTCGCGGGCCTCGTGTGTCTCTGCGGACGTGCCTCCAACGCACGCACACGCCCCCGAAAGGAGGTTAATTCCAGCGGGGTGTGTGGCTTGTGTTTTTTAGAGATAAGTTAATAACTCGGGGGTAAACGTCTCAAGGGAAGCGTGTTTTAATGATTTCATTTGTGTGCAAATTGGATGGAGAGCGGGTGTGTTCTCGCAGCCAAAAGAAAAGGGCCATCGACATGATCGCAATGAAATTACCTGCCTCTGGATGTCGCGCCGTTGAATGGGATTCACCGGTGTGCCAGTTTTTCTTTTCTTAAATACATTTCTGCGGCAGTAAGTTGGCATTGTGTTTTCTCGTCTCGTCTCGTATCCGTCTATCTTGCCACCTCTCGCCCACTCACGGAACCCGGCTTGCCTCCCTCTCTGGATTCCCTTCATGTCAACCTTTTGTTCCTGGTGTCACTCCCATCGTGTCCCCGCGGATTATAGAGAGCCACTCAAGTCGGTGTATCGCTGCCACAAATCCTCTTGTATTGTGTCTGGTAAAGGAAGCTTGTGTGTTTAAAAACACATGAAGCCCCCCAGTGTGTGTTATTTTGTTTTTTTTTTGCTGTTGTGTCAGTCCGTCATCGCACAACAAATGTGCATCGTCTAAAAAAGTAAAAAGAATCCTAAAGCTATTTAAGGTTTAAAGGCAAAGTTGAAAACAACATTAACAACAATGTTAACCGCTGTATCCCCGACATACAAAACGCTCTCACATTGTATCTGTACTAGTTGAGATGTCAGGGTGACGTCCTGAAAAACATTGAGCAGATCTATGTTCTGAGCAAGTGGGCACGCTCTTCACAATAAAGCAATTTCAATTGAAACATACTGTATAAACATAACAGTTAATTTCCATTCTTGTAATTACATCCCTTTAAACAACAATCTTTTGTGTTTTCTTTGAAGAAGTTTCCCCCCACTTGCCAATCATGTCTTTCTGTGTTTTTTTTTATTGTTTTTTTAATTCGGAGTAAACGCGAATGTCTCAGTGTTTTAAAGTCTGTGGTGAAACTGGCGTCGCACATAAGTCGCCACTGCTCACAGTGACACTGTACAAGTATCAAATCAGTATTCCAAACGGGCGTCAGTGTGAGTGCATTGTTATTGTTGAAAGCCTCATGATGAGCAGGTAGAAGCCTTCAGGTGGAAAAAGTTTTTTTTTTTTTGTTGAGAAACTGCAGTCTAAAATGCAGTGGAACGGTCAAACTGAGGAGAAAGCTTCATGTTTTTTTCATCTTTGACTTTAAATTAGGGATGCAGCAGCAGCAGCAGTGTAACTGGGCATATCGGGTGACTTCCAAAAGCTCCCAGTTACTGGTGATGCTGCCACTACTGCAGCATTTCTGCTCTCTCACAGTCGCTTCCTCCTTTAACTCTTTGCCGTCACAACTGAAAAGAAACTCATTATTTGCAGAGCAAAATGCAAATTTAACGCCGACTGAATTCTTCCTATTGCTGATGACAGAACCTGCAACTTTAAAGAAAGTCAAAAGTGTTATCTTAACATGCATTATTTTCTACTGAAGTATGCTCTTCAACTCAGTTTTTTTCTTTTTTCTTTTTTCTTTTTTTTTTTTTTTTAACTTTGGACAGACACCACTCCCAGACTGGTTCTATTTTCTCACTCCTAATGACCCCTTCTGACACAGGAGTGGTGGCCACATCCAGTGGCCAGACAAGGTAATTTCCTGCGGAAGTCGGAGAGGATGAGAGAGGGGTCTGTGAAGGGTTAGGGCAGCTAGTCTTGGTTGTGATGTTTAATAAGAGGGGTGGAGGGCAGGGGGGAGGCAGGGAGTGTTGGGATTAATTTGCCAGAGGTTAAAGTTGATGTAAACGCTGCAGAGAGGAGCTCCGGCGTCGGCTAAGGAGACGCGGAGGGGAAAACGGCCATTTGACGGATGATCTCAGCGAGGAGCTCAGGTGTTCTGCCTTTCAATGTGGATGGTGGGGGTGAGGGGGGGAGGTGCGTCATAGCGGCTTAGTCACCAGTCTGCCAATACAATAGAAAAGGGATGGTGGGTTGAAGTGTGTGAAGAAGCAGAGTTTAGTTGAAGCCAATTAGCCCTCCCCTGGATGTGACACACTGACAAGACAAGAGCGCCTGGGCGTGGCAAGGTTAACAATTATAGGACTATTTTTCATTGCTACAAAAGTGTTGAGAGAGTGCAATCTGCGGTTATGATTCTGGCATCAATTCAGGTGAAAAGACCTTTTTGTTTTGTGATATCCAGTTCTAAAAACAGAGTAAACAGACAAAAGAAAGTCAGGGTGTTGTCAACTTCCCGTGTTAGCGGCTCGCTGCCGTGAGCAATGACACCTCTAAAAGTCGTTGACATTTGAATAAATATGATGGAATATCAACAAAGGAAGTAGAGGGATGGAAGCTGTTTATGTCAGGTTACCAGCAGCACCTCAATATAACACTGACATCTATCAGGAAATGCAGGGAATTTCTGTGATTCCCTTCAGTGGTCTGCAGGGTTTGAATTTGAATTTTTGAGAGACGCCTCATTTATCTGATGACTTGACATTGTTCCAGGAAAAGGTCATGAGAATATGTATGTTGAGAGTTATAATGAGTTGAGAAGAGCCAAGCCAAGGTGAATGGAGCCATGCTGTGGTGTCAAACCTACCCAGCTGTATCATTAAAAGTCACTTCACCATAACTGTAGACCATCAGCAAAATTCTACTTACGGATAAAAAAAGCATTACTGCTTAATTTCATTGATATGGGCAGCATTTTATCAGATGAACCCTTCTACCCATTCTAAGGAAGCTGAAGAGACCCATCGAGCAGACAGCAGGGCAGAGACGAGGTGCAGGTGGAGGAGGCGGAGGCCACTGTGAGAAGTGCTCGGGGTGGTGCGGGAAAGAAGAAACAACCACCTGATGCTGATTATGCCAAGAATGCAAGAAAAAAAAAAAGAACCCAGAGAGACATGGGAAGGAACAGAGACATTTAATTATAAAGGTGGGGTCACCAGATCAGTCGGATCTCGGATGGGTGACTGCACACAGGCGTGTTCGAGTGTGTGTGTGTGTGTGTCTGTGTCTGTGTGCGTGCGTGCGAGGCAGCGCCATTGTTTTTCTTACTGTCAACTGAAATTTCATCAAGAAAGCAGTGATACCATTTTTCAAAGGTGATGGTATAGATTCCCAGGGAGGTGGGAGAGAGTGTGTGTGTGTGTGTGTGCGTGTGTGTGTGTGTGTGTGTGTGTGTGTGTGCGTGGGGGTTGGGCTTGGGGGGGGGGGGGGGGGTTGCGATATCGTTGCACTCTGCTCTCGAGCCGTGCGAAAATGAGCCCCTCTCGCGCCGCGGCAAAACACCAAGCTGAGAAAACAGATACCAGCATACTGTCATATTTACAGTATGCAGCTTAAAGAGCCGCGAGTTTAGCCGCTGGAATAATAATGGCATTGTTACTGTGGTTACCTCTGATGCTAATCTGGTAGCAGCAGGTGGGGTTTTGCACCCCAATCCTGGCGGCCGCAGTGTTTGTGCGAGTGCGCCGGCCTTTCGCGCGGCTGCGTCTGTAATTACCTGAACCTTCTGATGTGCAGGTCTACAGTTGGCAGAAGCCCACAACAGCTCTAAACACGATGCTGTGAGAAAAACATTGTCAGTTGTGCAGCACCAGCTGCCGTGATTGCTTTTTCCCATCATCTGCTGTCTGAATGTGTAATCCTCAATTAGTCCCCTTGACTGTATACGTGTGCGCGCGGGGGATTTTTTTATTGCGCTGTCAGAGTGCTCAGGTTTTTATATGTGTATTAAAAGCCTCCAGGCGTTTGTGCAATTATCCTGAGCATGATTTACTTGATACTTTTGAGGTGGGACCAGCGGAAATAGACAGTGATGTGTATTCAAGGTATGAGGATCTCCATAACTTAATTAGCTAACTGGCACCGGGGTGGTCGAAAATGTCAAATGAGGTAAAATGCTCCTCGCGTTCATCATTTAGATAATTAAGAAAGTAGATTTAATGGAGGGAATTAGGTGCTTTTTATGAGGAAAGGACAGAGGCGTAAAATTGTGTTTTCAAAAATTTCCATTTCTCATAAGTACCAGCTATTGTCTCATGATTAAAGCGCTTGATCCTGATGCCTGAGGTGACTAATGGCTCATTTTTCCTCCCTGCACTATCCATTGTGCTGCACAAACCAACATTATTTAAGATAAACTGTGAGCATTGTACATGGGCTCAAGAGGGAAAAAAAATCAACCTGGGCAGCAATGGATGCCCTTGTGTGTGTGTGTGCTTGACTTGTGTGTGTGTGTGTGTGTGTGTGTGTGTGTGCCAACAGCGTGTCTGGCTAACGTGTGTTTTGCGTGTAAGTATGCATGCATTAGTGTGTGTGAGCTCTGAGGGGAAATTCCTCTCTCAGGGCTGGGGGTTCTTCCTGTCGTAGAGCTGTGTTTGTACAGCCAGGCTTTGTCGGGATATCCTACCCTGCCCATGTCTGAGAGGTGGTGGTGGTGGTGGAGGGGCGTGGAGGGCTGCCATTCACCCAGGAGGGAGGGCGGACGGGCGGACAGACAGAAAAACCGGTTGGGGGATAAAAAAGTGGCCGTTTTGGCAGGAATCTGGCGGCTGACGTTTTAAACTCTCCTTCTCGATGGTATTTGCGCAGTCCCAGCCGTCTGCGCGGTGGTTTGAATTAGCGCAGCTCGCTGGTGATCCTCGGCCCGACTTCTCCTTCGAGGCCGCGGGTGACGGGGACGGAGCCAGACGGCTAGACGGCCCGACGGCTTAGAGCGAGGGGATGTCTCATCGGCGGGACTAATTTTTTTCATTTTGGTCGTCGCCCGTCATTTCGGGGGGAAATTCCAGTTCTCAGACGGTCGGCGCGCGTGGTGACGGGAACTACGGCGATACCTGAGTGAAATGAGTTGCCTCAATTGTGTCTCAGACCTGCCGGCTTCATCATGCCTGAAGTGACCCAAATCCTTTGCCCTGTCTCTGCCCTGATATAAATTTATTTGTCTCAGGGCTTTCTAAGTGCAGCGATCTAGCACCTCTACTGTTGTATGAGATCTTTGATTGGGACTTTGGAACTTTTGCTGTCTGACACAAGGCTCAAGCCAAGTGTCTGGCTTTCTCCCTTGTCCAGGACTCACTGTCTTCTTCTGCTGTCCTCAAATTCCATCCATATCTTCAATAAAAATGCATCAATTCGGTTTGGCAAACAGGATTTTGTCCTTTTTGTCCAACACAGAGTGAGCCAAAATGTCATACTTGCACGAAGTGGCGGGCCAACATGAAAAAATCTTACTCCAGATAAAACAGTGACCCTTTAATATGGACCCAAACACGTTCTGATTCAATACTATACAATAAATAACTTCATATTGCACACATGCAAAATCAAATCTCCAAATTTCAATAAAAATCTATTTTTTTCATTTGCAACCTTCCGATTTAAATTTCAACAGTAATCTTTTTTGATGGGCTTAAAATGGGCGTAAAAATTATATAGCAATTATATAGCAATTAACTAGTAATAGTATCCTTCAAGAAAAAGTGCATAAAGTAAACGTTACTTGTAGTCTGTTACATTAAACAGTCTGCCAGAATACCAGCAGAGCATTCTGGGATTCGTAGTATTCGCCGTACTTGCGCTGTATAATACCGGCGGGCCAGCTCGAGGAATCATTTAGCATTGCCTCGCGGGCCAAATATGAATACACTGCGGGCCAAATTTGGCTCGCGGGCCAGAGTTTGACTCCTATGCTTTAACCCATCGGTGTGGTCCGTGCGTGATCGCCATGGCGGCAGAGCCACTCGCATTTCACTGAAATCAAAGCCACTTGGCACGTGACGCATGAACTCTCCTCACACACAAAATGTGATCTGACTGAAAAGTCGGAAATGAGGAATGTGGGGGTCTGGCTTGCGGCGTCAACGTCGCCTCGGATGGAAGGACGAGGAAACAGATGTGTCGTGGTTTGCTGAATCAAAATATATGCGTACGCCCCGTCTCAAGAATGGACTTTTTCTTTTTTTTTTTATGTCTTAGCCGAGCCTTACCGACGGCTGGCGCGTGTATCTGATTACCAGCCGTAATATTTCGTTCACGAGCTGAATCAGTGGGGTCTCGTTCAGTGTGTTGGCACTTGGACAACAATTATACATAATTTATTTGCTGGCAAGGGTTTAATTTGCTTGTTTTCAGAGAAGGCAAAAATCTTCGCACATCTATTTCCTCGGCAGGTGCGTCGGAGGGTGACAATTAAGTCCAAATTAAACCAAAAAAAGAGTTCCCGCACACGTGGCCAACTTGCAGAATTTATTGCGACATTTGGGTACTAGGCCTTTTTCAAGCAAGTGTTGGCTTGTACCGAAAACGCCGCAATAGATTCTGCCAGTTGGACATAAGTGTGGGAACTCTTTATTGTTTCATTTGCTTGTTTTAAAATGATTAAAACAAGCAATTTGGACTCGAAAGACACTCTGAATTAGTACAGATCATTAAGTTAAAGGGGTCTTGTAGTAGGACTTTGAACCTACTACAAGACACACACACACATACACACACACACACACACACACACACACACACACACACACACACACACACTCCACAACACAATGGCTCCCTGCAAGACACTTGTCATTGTCAGCTGAACAATTTGTAGATGCCACTTGTTCTTCGCATATCAAAATTTGCCCTCCGCCCCCGCACCCCCATTTATTAGCTCCCGTTATTACTTTTACCTGCGCTTCCCCAGTGAAGCCTCAGCAATGTACCTGTCACCCTTGTCACATTCTTCCAACGAGGAAACAAAAGGAGTGCACCGAACAATAGTGGCCGTGACTAACGTTATTCTGGAAGGAGCTTTTATTTAAAAACTTGAAGTTGGATCCTGAATTTGATGGAATTGGAAAAAAAGAAAAATACTTGAAAGATGTAAAAAAGCAGCATCTAAAAATCCGCCTAACACACACACACACACACACACACACACACACACACACACACAGAGTTACTTCGCCCATGAGGTCATTTCCCTGCTGTCATCACTTCTGCCATTATCTCCTCCACTGGCACAAATAACCAGAGGACTGACTTGTTAAAACAAGGCAAAAATATCTTTTCATCATCGGCTGCGATCTTATCGCCTCGGGCTCTTTCTGCTGTTTACTGCTGTTGGCTTCCTCCCTGTTTGCGTATCTGGAGCCGACCAGGAGGTCAGTTTGCCCTGGGCTGGCCTCTAAATGTCACAGCGTCTCGGTGGTCGTCGCTTCGGTGGAAATAAAGTGCTTCCACGCGAGAGCGTGTGTCCGCTGAAAAAGGTTGTCAGGAGTGGTTTTTGTCTTAATCTTTTCCAACACATGTCCTGAATCTTATCAGTGGGCTTTTACCTTGGCACCTAACAATGGGCCTCGCTGCAGCTACACCCTTCCTGTATCGATCATACAGCGCAGACCAGCCTCATGAATGCGAAACGTGAATGAGGAATGGAGACAAAAGAGCAGCGAAAGTGAAGATAAAGCGCCGGACTTCCCTGCAGGTCCCAACCTGACGTCGCAGCTGGCAGAAGGTGCAGGCGGAACGGGGGAGAGGCCTGATAAAGAATGGAGGATGGAAGGAAGGAAGGAAGGGGGAAGAGTGGAGACCGAGCGAGACCGATCGTTAGGCGAAGCACAGCGAGCATTTTGGCATGATAAAAATATTTCCAGCTGTTATTCAGAGAGAAACTGAATCTGTTTAAAAAAGCGATGTACCAATACCGATACCAGTATTGGCTATTGGCACCAATACCGTTGAAGACTCTGCTCCTACTCGGAAAACACGTGCCGATACTGCAACACAGATAGCAGGTGTTTATGCAGATACAAGACAATTTTGTTAAATTTGTGTTTGAACTGCAGTGACACTGGTGACAGTCACCCCAGGCTCGAGAAAAACATGCTGAGGACTTTTGTTCAAATAACAGTAAAAAAAAAAAAAAAAAATCAAAGTAATCCTATACTGTGTAATGGCGTTATTAAGTATTCTGTATTGGTGAGTACTAAAATGCAAGTGGATGGTAAATGAACTGCACTTATATAGCGCTTTCCAGAACCCACATGGTACCCCAAAGTGCTTTACAATGGCCTCTAATTCACTCATTCACTCACGCATTCATACACCAATGGGTGGCTGCTGCAATGCAAGGTGCTGCCTAGCCCCATTGGTAAGCAATTTAGGGTTCAGTGTCTTGCCCAAGGACACCTCCGACACATGGACAGTTGTAGCCGGGATTTGAACCGCTCCTTTATTGTGGAGGAATCACCTGAGTGATAACCTCCCTCAGGGTATCAGGGTATAGCGACGACAACCGCATGCCAGGTGGAAGCTAAAACCAAACAGGCTGTAAACAGAGGGCTAAATTAGCTTCTTCGTCAGCGGCCTAAACTACAAAATGGGACGAATTGGCACAATATTGGAGCATCTTGTATGCCTGATTCCACATGTAACTGCTTGCCCAGTTTAATTCCGGTCATTTAATGTGGAGATTCTCAGCCTGCCAGCCGAAAGCCTTTGCATACTGAAACATTGAGCAGGTGAGGGTGGTAAGCCGCAGCCCTGTAATGACTCAAGCTGCTCCGGCTGTTGGCGACCTGCTCGCTGGCGTCCTTAATGAACTGGCTGCAAGCCCTCTGCGGCCGGCCAGAGACAGAGTCTCATTAGCGGCGCGGCTCCTCAGCACTGTGTGTATTCCTCCGCTTCCTCCTACTTTTTCTTGTCTCTTTTGCTTAATCGCCTCTCGCTCTTGCTGCCTCTGGCCGTCTCCTGCTTCAGCCAGCCGCCTCCTGACCTCTTTTGTTCTTCCCTTCGACATTCACCCCTAAAAAAAAAAAAAAAATTCAATAAACTCCAGGAGTCCTGCAGATCATTACTCTGCCGCAGCTGCCCGCCGTTTCTCCCGTCGCTCTTGTTTTTCTTTCTCTTTTTTTCCCCCCGCCCGACAAAATGATCATATCCAACCCGCCACTCACTCCTTTTTTCCGCCATTCACCTTTTATCCGTTGCAACACAGATATGTAGGATATGCCCATACTTGAAATGAAAAAGCTGACTCAGTTTTCCCAAACTTTGCTCAACATTGTGCGCCCATGCTGCGAGGCTCCAGCTCCTCTGTCTTTTCATTTTGCCTCTGGCTGCCGACCTCCTGCTCTGCACTCAGCAAAAAAATAAAAAATAAAATAAAATAAAAAATCCACCGGATCCTCCTCTCTCAGTTTCCTCTACCTACCCTCACCACTCTGCCTGCTTCCCTCTGGCAGTGTGACACACCTCACAGACGTGACCACACATCCACAAAGCCCTGAAGGTGGTGGAAGGTGCTGCGACGGTGAACACGGAGGAGCGATTTGCATGTCAGCTGCTGTGGCTTTGGGGTGGATGGCTGGATGGATGGGCGACGGAGAGAGTTAGAGGAGAAAGTGTTGGCCTGAATTATTCATCGACGCTCTATAGGATGAGCAAAGAAAGGGGACTGAGGTGGAAACAAACACGTCCTGTCGTTTCCTGGGAGTTTCTCGACTCTGCCTGTGTGATGTAGGACGCTTCTATGAGCGCTGATGGTGTCCTTGCATCTCCTTTAAAAAAGAAAATAAATAAATAAATAAAAATCTCTCCTCCTTTCTCTGCTAACGATGTGTCCGAGCGGAGCGGAGCCCCAGTCGTCCTCGGAGATTGCTCACTGGTTTGAAGAGGCCGTTTTTTGATTGTCCTTCCTCATCACTCACCGCAAGTTATAAATTTCTCAAATCAGCAGCCAGCTGCAGCCTGGGCATGCCCAGACAGTGAATCATTTTGGGGCGCCTTT
Source organism: Nelusetta ayraudi (assembly GCF_046127955.1). Classification (NCBI taxonomy): domain Eukaryota; kingdom Metazoa; phylum Chordata; class Actinopteri; order Tetraodontiformes; family Monacanthidae; genus Nelusetta; species Nelusetta ayraudi. The sequence goes on along the minus strand of NW_027466098.1, from coordinate 9,593,701 downwards.
TAATTTGATTTTTTTTTTTAAAGGTGCAGGACATGGATTTGGCCTGCCGTAACTGTACTTTTGCCAAAAGGGGTTTAAACTTGAAACTGTCAAACGTCTCGTGGAGGGTACCAGAGGCCACGTGAGCTGCGTGCCCTGGATGCAAATATTGGGAACGAGGTGTTTCCATCGCTCGTCTTGACTGATGTTTTATCTGTGTGTTCTTCACAGAAGTCCTTCTCTCTGGTCTTGGAAGCTCTGGACTACGACAACGACACGACGGAGACAGGTACAGCGGCACTTTGTGTTTATGTGCATTAGAAGAAGAAATGCAGATTTAAAAAAAAAAAAAAAAAGAAAAGCGTTGTCATGCTTGCTGCTAATGGGCGCTTCTCTCCAGGTAGGTGCAGTTTAATCAGGAGAAAAAAATTCCCAAACGTTCTCATGTGCTTAATCATCCCCGACCAGATGAACTATTATCCAGACTCTTTCATTTCCTGCCGGTTCTCTTGTTGTTACCCCTCATAATCACAAAGAGCTCAGTGGCTGCAGATTTAAGCTGCTTCTATATAAAGCATAACACACACACGGAGACAGATGTTTTTTTTTTTATGCCCGCCATACCTCGTTTTTTTCCCTCCCCCAACCCCTCCACCCCTCTTTCATCCCACCAATCCAACCCGCTCGTATCCAGGAAAAGGCCGAGATAATGAGAAACTGGGCCGGGCACCGGGAGCCGTCGCTGCTCCCGCTCCCGTCCTCGTCCTCGTCCTCCTCTCCTTGGCTCTGCGCCCTCCGGCGTGGCTCCTACATCTTGTTTGCATCACGTCTCATTTCCACCTGACGTCCCTCAGCGTCGGGTCCAAAGCCGCTCGCTAGGCCGCCAGCTTACCTCTGCCCCAAACATCGCCGTCCCGCCGCCGTCTGAATGGACTTACCAGTCCCCCGGTGCCAATCAGGGATGGATTAGCCAGCGCCACCGCACTTTCCGAGACAGTCCCTGGAAACGCGTAAGCGGCGGCGTGACCTTCGCCGAGTTTAATGTAAATGAAAAACTGACGCGACCGCGCGAGAAGGGCGTCACAAGTGTCCTTTTCTTTGGAAGGAGCGATTGCAGTTTGATCGTGACGCTCCTCTACTTTGCATTCTCGCTCTTTGGGTGTTTTAGTTTGTCCTTCACGGGCTGCACTTGCTGAGCAGAATATTTTTGACTGCGGACTTGATGCCGTGACTAAAGCAAAGTGTCACAGTACAAGAAACAGCGATGATGAGATAGATTGAGCTGAAAGGGTGAGAAGAAGAAGAAGAAGAAGAAGAAGAAGAAGAAGACGACCTTTATTGATCCCGCAGTGGGGACATTTCCGTAATCAGAGCAGCAAAACTTTATGGTGCAAATACAGAATTATATTAATTAAAGAAATAAGATATTTGTAGATATAAACGTAAGAGAAAAACATATTTACATATTTAGATATTTTTATGGACAGTTGAATTTACAGTTATCTACATACTGACAATATGACAATAAATGGACTTTATTGCACCATTGAGAAAGATGTACAGCTGTTAAGGGGATGGATTTTATTGATTTTATTGACTAAAGAGAAGAAAATAAGGAAAGGCTGCATACATGCATTTCTTTGTAAAAACCTCTTTAATGGTGGTGTGTTCACACTTTTTTTTTTTTTTTTAATCAGAGTTGCTGCATTGATAGTAGGCTATCAATAGTAGTAGTAATACAAATCCAAACCAAAAGTCTAGTTCTCTCTAAGTACAGTTTTCTCAAACTGACTTCTAGACTTTTTACTCCACTGCTCGAAGCAAGAACTGCAAATTGGATTAAATTGTTCTAATTGAGCTGAAAATTCACTTGTCATCAGAAGGCGGCCCTTTTTTCTCCTGCAGTGTTTTCTCAGCTAGAGATTTCACAGCAAGTAATAGTCAGTGGGGGCCAACCGCTGGCATCAGAGTGAGACCAGAATTTTAAAAAAATGAATTCTAAATTCTAAATTGTATTTCTGCCGCTTGTGGATTGAGGCTCTAGTGGCATATCTGCTTAGCCACAGAACTCTCGTGGAGTTAACGCAAGTGTCTGGAAGACAAGGCAATCCAATTTGACTCAAATCAGCAAAAGGCAACGGTGCTGCGTCCTCCTGGACACGGACATTAACATGCCTGTACGTAAGAAAAAAAGGAAAAAAGGAATAAAAGAAGAAGAAAAAAGGAAAAAAGAAAAAAAAACGTGCCTGTAAGTTGGAGCCACATATAGCCACCACTGGGTGCAATTATATTTCCACCTGCTAAACTGCGGAGTGTCTCTGATGAGTTAGCTAATCCTGGACACGCAAAGTGGTGCGTAACCAATGGGCGAGACATCATTTTGGGGGTTCGCCGTCCCCTTGATGTGTTCTCTGCCGTGGCAGCTATTCCTGTATTCCTGTGCGCCTGCTGCTCAGGTGGAACAGCTCCTGTTTCAGTCCCTCATTTCAGCTGCGCGCCACCCCAATCTGCCTCTCCGTCCCTCCGTTATTTTGCCACCGTATCACATCCCATTAGTGGGGAAATAAGGTTCACTTCTCCTGCTTCCCCCGACCGCGCGTCCTGATTGTTTCCACTGTCCCTGCTTATTTTGTTGATTTGTCTGTGTCGAGACGATGCGAGGAGGCCGGCGGAGGAGCGGCGCGGTGATGAAGCTAATAGTCGCTACGTGTTCTCTTGATCACACGCGCACACAATCGCACGTGCGCGGGGCAAATGTGCCACAGTTTCCACTCCTTTGTGTCAAACCCTGATGATCTCATCCCTCCATTGGGTATTTGTAATGTGTGTGCTCTAATAGCTCACTCCCTTCCCCTTGGCTCGGTTTGCATCTGTCCATCACACGCGCGCGCGGACCGCACCGGCCGTCCACCTCTGACTCTCTTTGTCACTATCTAACAATCTCTCCCCCTCTGAGCTCGACACCATCTCTTATATACACACATCCATTGATGCGGCCAGATACATCCAGGCACACACATATTCTCTGGGCTTTGTGTGTGCTAATACCCTGTCACAGCAGATTATGACCGAGTTGTGGGTGACGGCGCCGGTGGCAAATTCCCGTAGGGGTGTCAGGGGAGGGGCGGGTGGTGGGGGGTCAGGAGCACCCTCCCCACCCCCACCCCACTCCCAGGCCTCCCAGGTCTGGTCCTCTCTGATGTTTGCACTGCCTTCCATCTTCTCTTTCTCCACACACCACCCACTCATTTTTTATTGCTTCGCCTTTGTCCATAACCATCGTCTGGGATCCTGTCTCATTACTCACCGCACACACACTGATCCCCCATTAATTATCCAAGCAACTCAGAGCAGGTTCTCTTTGGAAAGTCTCTGTCATCGTACAGAAACCCTCCTCCCCTTGGAGATTCCTTTGACTTGATCTCCACAGGATTCTAACTTTTGCCATCCAAGAGGAAAAAAATGTCAGAGTAAATCATCAGAGTCAGAATCAGAGAACGGCGTCAACTGGATGTCTTTAACGCATTTTGCCTTCCCTCAGGTCAGCTGATTGAGCGAGTGCTCCTCTCCTCCATGCTGAACCCCGGAGAACAGTGGCAGACCTTCCATCACCACAGCCGCACCTTGAGCCTGGAATACCGCCTCCGCTTCCGCTGCGACTCCAACTACTTCGGCCCCTTTTGCAACAAATTCTGCAGAGCCCGGGACGACTTTTTCGGTCACTTTAACTGCGACGCGAGCGGCTCCAAGGTTTGCATGGAGGGATGGACGGGACCGGAGTGCAAAGAAGGTAACAGACACAACATGTTGAATTAACATACAGGTGCATGTCTTGTTTGTTGGCTTGTTTTGAACTAATTTTCATTCAATTATTACTTGACAAATTACAATTTCATTCTGAGTGAAGAGTCAAGATTTGCAGAGTTGCCGTTGCTCTGTCGCTCGGTAGCAACCATACCCTCATACCCAAAATGCCAAGATCAGCTGATTTTATATTTACTCCATAGACATGAAAGTCTTGTCATTTTTTTCGTCTGACTTCTCTGGAGCCTCGTGTGTTTTTCCCAAAATGTCAAGCAGTGTAACACCGTGTCTGCAAAACATTTATCGGCGCTTCGACTCAGTCGTGAAAAGATGCAACTATATCCACCAACAGCGGAAATGTAACTCACCAATAATAGCTCTTTCACCACTACGTTGAATGACACAGGTTAGGAATGTGGCATTGGTATGTGGATTCACTTTGTGTCATATTAAACAAACAGAAAGTCACAACTGGTGGCTGGAAAATAAGTGACAGAAAAGACAATTCATTAATATTGAACGAAACACTGTTGATATGTGATGCATATTGTGAAGTGTTATATGTACGATTAAGTATATAATTTGTGCTAAACCTTCATTTTTATTTTTCCTATTTACATAAACAAAAATACTTTACATAAATTATTTTTTTCACCACAGGGAATTTTTTTACTTGAAAGGCTGGAGGCCTGTGATAAGGAGAATTAGCAAATGTTTAGACTCTCATTTATTTTCTTTTATCCATGAAACAAGCTTCCTCTTCCAGTGATCTTTTCCATGGTGGCTTAAAAGCTTTCTGATTTCCCTGAGAATGTTTTGCTTTCCTGACCTTGACCCCGTCTGAATATCATTTCTGTAATTAGGAGCTAAACACAGCTACACGCTCATTAGAGCCAAATAGAGTACGCAGTCGTACGCTCTGTCTGTGAGTGGGGTGGGGATTTCTCCATCTGTCTGTGACTCATCAGCCGGACGACCTCGCTCCGTGACCTCAGGGCGCTGCCGTCGTGTGTTGTGATGGTAAAAAGCGAATGTAGGAAGCTGCAGTGGAAACCATGGGAACCCTGAAGGACACCGTGCGCGCCGACGGACATCCTCACTTGGTTCTGACTTCCTCCTCAGCAGGTCGTTGATTGGACTTACTGAGAAGCAGGAAGAGTGAAAAATTAGCCAGGGGTCCCTCTGTTTACCCCCTGCAGGTTAATGACTAGGAAAAATTCCAAGAAGTATTTAGTTCCGAGGGGTCTCAAACAGGAAACCATAATCTGCATGTGTGCTTTTGTTTGCACAGGGAAGGAATTTTCAGTATCTTTTAAATTTTGCTGCCAAGCTGCTGATAAATAGTATGTTTTGCTCCTTTTTTTTCTTTCCTTCTCGGACTGGGCATTGCAATAAGAATGCAACAGCCATTTCCTGTTACACTGCCTGCCTCATAAGGTTTGGTTTTTGTCTGTTTTTTGTTCACAGCGGTGTGCAAGCAAGGGTGTCATCAGGTGCACGGCTCCTGCTCTCTACCTGGAGAATGCAAGTGAGTCAGCAGAATCAAGAGTTTCATCGTTTCTCCCTCAAAACACTGGCGTGGCAATCGGCCAGTTGACCTCCAGCTGGGCAAGACGGACAGACAGCAGCACAATCTACAACCGTGCATGTATACAGAAAGATATGATGGCTAATGAAGGGGAACAAACTAGAGAAAGAAAGAGGAGAAAGGCACATATTTTATGTTTCACACTTTTTATTTTCCACTTCCTCCAAAAGCAGAAACCTTCTCAGATGGAAAAGTGAAAGCGTGCAACAGTGATTCATTTGACAAGTGAAGAAAGTCACAGATGCAGGATGCATGAACAGTATTACAAGCAGTGATGACACAGTTTCCACCTCAGGTGTCACTACGGCTGGAAGGGCCCCCTGTGTGACCAGTGCGTGACCTTCCCCGGCTGCGTGTACGGCAGCTGCGCCGAACCCTGGCAGTGTGTGTGCGACGTCAACTGGGGAGGACTGCTGTGCGACAAAGGTCAGGCATGTTTTTGTGTCTAAAATCCAGCCAATTATAGCCCGCGTCTGTGCCCAGCACGGCCGCGATTTACAACTTCTCCCAGATAAACCCTGACGTACAATTAAATCTGAATTGTTGGCGCATGACGCGCCGTGTCACGACACCCCTATTTGGATCGTGTTGTTTCGTTGCGGTCCCGCGCTAGACACATCAGCGCCAATTAAATAACAATAACAGGAAGCCGTTACAACACAGCGATAGCTTTCAAGACAAATAAGCGTCTCCACAGCTTCGGCAGATGAGGCTCTGAGACATCTTCAAAACACAGGGCACGGTTTACAGTAGTGGGAAAAAAAAAATTGTTTTCACTCAGTCAATCCCGATTCTTGTCACTGAATATTTTCCAGAATTTTTTTTTGTGTTTCAAAGGGTTTAACTGCATCAGAGGCATAATTTTTTCTTATTGCGATTAATTGCAGATCTTCATAGTTAACTGGGATTAATCTTGCGTTCCAAGGCAGTTTTAACCCCGTATTTCTTACCAGAAATCGGCCAGAGGGGCCGACTACGGGTTAGTAGAAGGCACAAAAAGGCTTATGCCAGGTTCACACTGGACGCAGAATTGCCGTAGCCACAAAATAGACCAGACGCCGAAATCATCGTTGCACGGCGCGAGCCGGCCGCAGAGGCGCGCGCAGCTTTGCCTTCTGGTCTGAACGACGCCACCGATTAGCAAGGGCGCCGAAAGGAAGCGCTCTCCGTGGTATCACGTTTGAAACGCAATTTTAAAAAAAATAACGCGTTATGGGTTGCATTTAATTAGTTGCGATTAATGCGTTTGACGATGACAGCCCAAATTAATTTGTTGTTTATTGTTAATAAGACAAAATGAGAAAAACATTTTTTGTAGTTCTTACACACTGCACGGGTTGTAATGGACGTCACCTTGCTCAAACATCCAGTTCTGAGCTGGACAGAACAGTGCAACTGTATTTGGAGACTTGAGGCTGATTCCCGGCTCAATACAACACATCACAAACACGAGTCGCAGGTGTGCCAGAAGTTTTTGGACACCTCTGTGTGTTTTGGTCAAGGACCTGAGTCTCGAGTCTGAGATAAAGAGAGGGACAGACAAAAGAAAAAGAAAGAAACATTGTAGCCTGGTACATTGTGCACATATGAACTCTTCCATATCTTCCCAGGCCTGGAGTGCCTATCCCCAGGGGTGGGATGGGGAACAGCTCCCTCGGGGCCTCTACTTCATTAACTTTTCCCAGAGTCCCTCCGACATTGTAGCGCACATCCTCCCTCCGCCGTCCCGCCGCGAGAGCCCGCGACCTTTAGAGTCGAGCGAGCGCCCACAGGACGCCGTTATTGTGCGCACGAAAGCTGATAGCCTTGGGTAAGAGCGAACGTGAGCAGGGCTGGGCCGAGCTCTCCGAGACTAGGTGGGGTTTCCGAGCTGTTTGTCTGTCTGTGTGTGTGTGTGTGTGTGTGTGTGTGTGTGTGTGTGTGTGTGTGCACTCATGAAAGAGCTCCGTAAAGAGCTGCAATGAGACAAAGACAACGTGGGTGCGGAGATCATTAGAGAGCGCTGAGCTTTAATCAGCCTTAACTCTGGAGACAAGAGGCCCTGCAGCTACTGGGCCTTGCACAGTCAGCACAATGAGACGACCTGGATGCACCATTAGCCGGCGTGAAGAATGTGTGTGAACATGTGAGCTGAGCTCCTGGGCTGAATCAGAGCCAAACCCAGTTCACTCGGATTCCTCCCCGTGTCATCTCATTATGTTCCCATTACTTTTATTTCTTTCTTTCCCCCCCCTCGGCGGTTTATTGAGCTGTTAATTCAACTTCTAAATGGCAAAACTTTGTAACATTTCAAATGCCTCCAGATCTGAACTACTGTGGCACCCATCAACCCTGCAAGAACGGCGGGACCTGCACCAACACGGAGCCCAACGAGTACCAGTGTGAATGCCAGGAGGGATTCAGAGGACGCAACTGTGACATCGGTAACCTCACACTCAAAACACTAAAAACTGAACAAATTATAATTGAAAATGATCAAATTGATTAAAAAAGGGACATTCTTTTTGTTTTGTCCTATCATTGAGCAAACAGTTACAAGCGATCCACATTTTAAAATTCAATTATGATCACTGCACCTCAATGTGAATCTGGGTGATGCAAGATGCAGCAGCTTGAGCCACACCGTGAACTCATTTCACATCGCTACGTGTGCGTCCCCTCTGTCCTCTCCATACCCATTCTCATCAGTGGAGCATGCCTGTTTGTCGTCCCCGTGTGTCAACGGCGCCACCTGTGTGGAAAACCCGATGGGATTCACCTGCGTCTGTACAAGGGACTGGACCGGACACATCTGCGCCGAGGGTGACTTTTTGGCGACTCTTTTGCACACACACACACACACACAGCAGGAGTTTGAAGACTTTGACTTGGTCTAAGGCAAGCTGATAACGTAGAAATACTCAAGAAAGCCTTTCTGGATACTTTATTATTACAAAGTTGTGCCAAACTTAACAAAGTTGGCGAAAAGTAAACCCTCCTATTTGGCCAATGTCCTCCACCCTAATCACTGTCCACCAACTGCAATGCTCTTCTTTCAAAGTTTGCCCCTTCCTGTCTCTCTCTCTTTCTACACCACTCGCCTTCTCCACCAGCCTTGTTCCCGTTGTTATTTACTGTTTACGCCTCTCATTTCATCGTCTGCGCTGCCATTTATGGATAAAATTGACTGTGAAAATTGCTCATCAGCAACCCCCAAGAAAGGCCTGCTGACTTTTGTGTTTTTGCTTCCAGGGGTCGCAGCCACTTAACAAGCACAGATAATTTCCTCCTGCCGTCGCTGCCCATTAACCCCTCAATCAATTTTTTTTGGTTTGCAATTGAGGCAGAGACTTTAAGATTCTGTTTCTTTTCCGAGCAAAAATATTCAAATCGCAAACCTTCATGCCGAATAAAAATGGCAGCAATGGGATTTTGACCTGCTTCCAAATGCTATTTGATTTGCGCCATGCGTCCTTTGGAAAAGAACAATTGCAAATAAACACCCCAAAACTCCACTGCAGCCGCCCCCTATAGGTGTTGACGCGTAACATTTGACAGGTTCTGCTGTGCACTGGCGAGCAGCACTGCGCCGCAGTGTGTAACTAAGCTCTTGCCAAGTCCTTTGCTTATCTTTTAATTAGGGAAACGTCCACTTCTGATAAAACGTCAGCTGTTATCCAAGCTGTGACCGTTATTATCACAAGCTTGGAGTCATTTCCTGTTTTTGTCCCATCAAAACTGTGGCGTTTTCCTCAAAGGATGCTGACTGATCATGTCATATTCCGACCTGTTTCAAACAAGGATATGAAAAAGTTTTAGATAGCAAATGCGGAATGCAAGATTGATAAGGTTTTTATCATTGAAAACCTTTAATGAAGTTATTTTTCAAAAGAAGTTGTGTTCAACTAAATCATTCTTACTCGCAGCCGGTGTTGCCCAGGTCAGGTTTAGAAATGATGGATCATGCAATTCAAGTAGTGTTTTCTCCACTGGAAAGGCACCTCAGAGGGCACTTTATCATGTTGGCCGCTGCACAAAAACTCAAGGAAGATTTCAACCTACGTGTTTTATCTGCAAATTAAGAAATGTCTGCTGTTGCACTCTAGAGCTGGATGAGATGAGATTTTCTGTAATATTTGACTGTCAAACTTTTGTGTATTTAGTCAAATCTATTCCCATTTATCACATTTCCCCCCTCGTGCTCCCTTTTCTTACTTTCCAAACCAGCGATCCTTGACTTGAGATTAAAAAAAAAAAAAAAAAAAAAAGTCTAGAGTAAACCTTCAAAGCCAAATTGTTCGCGTCAAAAGTCCTGCATTGGAATCAGTCTGGTGCGTCTAATGTGTTTAATCTGTCTCAGTCCTCGGCCTCTGTCGCCACCCTCTCAGTGACACAGTCAATGCAGAAGGTCACAAACTCCTTTTCCCCGTAAAGTAGCAAACGAGCTGAACTGTCACAACAGCCAGTGCCTGCCTGATGACGTACTTTGTAGTGTGAGACTCATACAGGCATGAGGGTCTGTTGTTTATGTATGTATGTGTGTGCGCACGAGTGTATACAGGTGAGATTGAGTCTTGGTGGGTGGATGGTGTGTCAGCAAGCTGCGCGTGATTGGGGGAGGACGGCTACCGGGCGTTGAAACGTGGAGAAATGTTGTTTTGTTTATGGCGCTGGGTTCGCTGCGAGTGCGAATTGCAGCCAGGGAGGCAGGCGGGCTGTCTGTCCGTCCGTCTGTCTGTGCACACTGTGGGAGGCTTCCTGGAGGAAAAAAAAAAAAACAGTCAGAGTCTGCCTTCTTAGAAATTATAGCCATAATCATAACATGCCTCCACTCGGTAGACTGTATATAAATACATACAGCCAACATTAATTAAAGGGTTTATTGTTATGAGTTGTTTGTTTAGTTTCGGGGCTGCCGCGATAGTCTGCCTCGGTTATTATTGCTCGGGGTTTGAGCCGGGGTCAGCGGCATGGAGTTGGGGCTCAGGGTTCGACGCAGAACTGCGCGCAGTAGCATCTGCGCTGCGTGAATACATAATGCGGTGATGCAGTGTATTGCACGGTTAACCACCGCGGATATATATTTCCAGATTCTTTATCTGAAGAGGAATTCCATCCCAGAGAAGCGAAACCAGGCGTGGCTGCGCCATGTTTCTGTTTGAATTACTTTCATTCCTCCCTCCTCGCTGACAGAGGTTTGAGGTCTCATCGCCCTTTTTTTTTTTTGTCCGGAGATAATTATATTTTTCATTATTTGCACAAAAAAAAGAGTGGTAAAAAAAGAAAGAAGAATGAAAGAGCAGGCAGCCCCGGTGACAGCATGCTAATGCAATATTCCAGAGCTCACGTTTCCACTTTGCGGTCGATAGTGACATATTTACACAAACACACACCGAATGTCTCTTTAGGATTCACTCGCACTTTCTAATTTCATAGCCCAGTAGTTCATGCAGCACGTTCTCCTCTCCCTTCTCCCGTCTCAGCGGTGAGGCACTGCGATCGGAGGCCGTGTGGACCCGGAGCGACGTGTCAGGAGGCCCCCGGAGGCTACCAGTGCCTCTGCCCGCCTGGGTGGAGTGGCCGGACCTGCCAGCTGGGTCAGTCGGATGCCAATTCGCAGCATTTCACATTATCGAGTTCTAGATCTGTTCAGTCTGTTATTCTTATTATTTAGTTTGTACTTATGCTGTACTGGTACTGGAGTTGGAGTGCAAAAAGAGAATATCTGAAAATAATAACTCATTCCAGCGATGTTTCAAGCTGGTCTTTTACAAGGCAAAACATTGGCCGCCTCGCTACAGTGTCCGTAGCAAGTGTCGACCACAAATACGCATCTAAAGTGCAAATTAAGGGGACAGAGAAACCCAGTGACACATTAATTCTTCCTCAGAGCCATCCTGACTGCGAATCAGTATTCTCTAAATGCTCTGTCACGCCCCGCTGGGCCGCATTTGCTCACTCTGACAAGTCTGCAACCACAGGGCTGTTGTGCTGGAGAGTGCGGCAGAGGCAAAATTGTATAGATCAGATCACTCAGCCAGACACACATGCTCCCCCGCAAAACGCACATGATGCTCTGTGGAGCCGAGGCTCGAGGGTTACGAAGGAAAAACTGAGACATATTTCAGGGTGACAGCCACCGCTGCTCCACTGTAACGCTGCAATATGTCACTTTGACACTTGATAATCTCCCATAGTTCTACATCACAGGTCAGCGGCTCAGTGCGAGGAGCGCCGTTCAGCCGTAGGTGACTAAAGTCTTTATAGCCTGAGCGGCCAAGCAGGGCGCCAGTCGTGCCGCAACTGCTGAAAACCGAATAGTCTCTGCATCGTTTTTAATAAGAATACCTCACTCCTTATGTTTCAGAACAGAACAGAGAGAATCCCCAGAGATAACACTCAAACACTTGCGCACCGACGCTAAATCTAAAGCTAAAAGGTCCCTTAACACCTCGACCAAGTATAGATTACCCATAACTGAGTACTTCCTCTTTATTGGTGCAGCATTTCTTTCTAATCCTCCCCCTGTGATATGAGAAGTGAAGCCTCGGGGTCTCGTGGCTTTAACAAAAGGTGGGAAAAGTTAACAGAAGGTGTGGTACAGTGTGGAGATATGTGCAGAAAGTAACTGATGTGGGAAAATGCCGTAAGGCAAAGCAAGGTAGTGTGAAATGTGTTCATTTTGTCTCTTCGTTATTTCCTCTTGCATATTATCGTTCAGTTAAATTATCTTATACACTGCCAACCTGCATATGTGTTGTCCTGTCGGACTATGGCAACATTGGAGTTAATGTACAATACACAGTCAGTCTCCAGTAAAGCAAATGTTATTGTCCCTTAATGTAAATGTGTTTTGGCAAATGCAGAAAATAGTCGACAGTAAGCAAACGCACTGAAACGATGATCAATATACATATGAACAGAACGCTGATATTGATATGGACATGTCAATCACAGTAATGGCTTATCTGCCACAGACACAAGCAACCCACAAAATAGATCCAGACTCATTTCTAGAAAATGTCAATAATTTTACAAACCCACCAAAAAATGCCAGTTGGTGTGAAGCGACAGCTCCTCTGTGAGCAGCTGCTCTTTTCATCCGCTCTCAATACCGCCTGTCCTGTTCATCATCCCATCTGACCTGTGAGAGAATGCACCGCCATGGCATCAGTTATTTTCAAGAGGCTCTTTTCCTCTCTCTAGACACTGACGAGTGTGAATCTGATATATGTGTCCACGCCCGCTCTTGCCGCAACCTGATCGGGGGATACCTGTGCGACTGCCTCCCCGGGTGGATGGGCCAGAAATGTGACATCAGTGAGTGTTCAAAAAGCACTTAAGCACTTAGCTTGTGTGTATGAAAGAAACATTTTTTCGCTAAAATGAGAAAAAGAGTTTTTGCCTGAGCTTGATTTCTTGAATTTTGTTTAAAAAAAAGTGTGTGTGCCTCTGCCCTTTAGGGAACAGCAGCTGTCAGGGTTTGTGTCAAAATGCTGGACGCTGTGAGGTAAGAGCCCTCTCCACTCTCTGCATGCTTCCCCTTAGCTTCACTGATACCAGCAATTTTAAATCAGGAAGCCTAGCACTTCTCTGTTACCTGTTCTTTTTCTTTTCTTCATACAATAATTGCCCTCTCTATCGTGCATTTATATTAATGTGCACATATAACGTCCACTTGTGCAGGATCTACTGACGGAGTCCAGATGTGTGTGTCCGCCTGGCTTCTCGGGGAAATATTGCCAAAACAGTCTGAGTCCCTGCGACAGTGCCCCCTGCTTGCATGGAGGACAATGTGTGGAGAACGAAGGGAAGACCATCGCCTGCAACTGCCCAACGGGATATTCAGGAGTCTTTTGTGAGGTAGGGAATTGAGTAGATAATATTAATCTAGTCAGCAGAAAGAAAACATCATGTATACTGGCAAATATATATTCACCACTGCTGTAAATCTAAAGGCATCCACACACGGCATTGCAAACTGTAAACATAGTCTTGAGGACGGTGTCTTCAATGCGTCTTGAAGACACAAAGTACATTATTATTATTAAAAAAAAAAAAAAAAAAGACTCACATTTAATTAGGCGTATACATTTGAGTTTTGAAAGCCAAATGTGTAGGATATGCAGAAATCTATTCAAATAAACAGAATGTCTAATCTAATTTGATCTATAATCTATTTAGTCATGCACATCTGATGTAAATATATATCTATGTTTATCATTTATGTTTCCAAAGGGCAGGCCAGCTATACAATAACCAAGAAGGTGGATTTGCGGGACTTGAAATTGTTTTACCCTGACAGTCACATCATGCACAAGAAATATGTGAGCTCAAGTGCAATATCAGAAAACGAGGATTAATGAGAGGAGAGAAAAATGTCAGCAAAGAGACGCTGAGGTCCCTGACTCACCGTATTCATGGGGAAATGCCTTCTTTTCACCAGATGCAACTGAATCGTACAACTTCACAAAAGGGAAATGATAGTAAGATAGTTTTCTAGATATTCCTGAAGAGCTGATAGAATGATAGCGTTTAGTGCCTAAGGTATTTGGTATTTTACCTTATATCCACAACTGACTGTTCAATGTAGAGTTATTACAGTAAAATACAGAAAAGTAAGAGTAGTGACTGGAAATGCGAGTCTGTGTTATTGCGATTTGCCATTTATGGTTTCTTTTATTTCAGGCAGCGTTGGATTTGTGTGATCCCAATCCCTGCCAGCAGGGTGCACCCTGCCACAGCGTGGGCGGTACATACATGTGTACTTGCCCTGAAGGTTACCAGGGTAATGAGTGCGTGAGCCTCAAAAGTCCCTGTACTGGTCAACACTGCTCAGGTAACGAGAGATTTGACTTTTTCTTTAATCCTTCAATTTTTTTCCAGATATTTCTTTCCAACCCCATTTTTCCCTCCTTCCGCGTGCAGGCGCCATGTCCGACTCGACACACCGAGCGATCAGCTTCTACATCATCCTCGTCGGCACGGTGGCTTTGGCGGCGGTGTGCGGCTGTGCCGGTTGCATCTTCGTAATCTCCCACTTCCATCGCAAGAGGAAAAAGCAGCAGGCTGTGCCGCAGGAAGAAGGCATCAACAACCAGAGGGAGATTGTCAACCTGATTCGAAACGTGGACCGTCCCATGCCCATCCAGCCCCCCGCCCCCTCGCTGGCGCACACCCCCGCCCCGGCGCCTGTCCCGCGATGCTACGAGGAGATCGAACTGACCCTCCCGCCATCCCCAGCACCTTCACACCCGTCTCCAGCACTGAAGCCGGCCCACGGGCCCAAACTGGACATTTCAAATAGGGAGAGGGAAAAATTGAACACTTTTCGCTATACAGAGAACCAAGAACTGGAAGCTTGACCTTTGAACTTTGGGGTCGCTGAGGAATCTGTGTCCTTTGCACTTTTCCTGGTCACAGGGACCTGTTTCGTGCTTCTTGCACTGTTGCAGTCATGAAAACGGGGCGACCAGGCGACACCTGAGGAGCAACGGCTGCTAAGTTTAAAAAAAAGAAAAAGGAAAAGGAAAAAACGTCTTACTTTGTTGTTTCTTCTGAACTCATTTTGGCAGTCGTCAGAAACCTAAAAATCTTCACAATGCCATCTGGTGCTTGAACCTCCTTTTTAGTTTGGAAGCAAACTTGGAGAAACTGGATGATTGGACCGTTATTTTACACGTGGTGTGTTCCTGTCCCTGGTTGTGAAACAAAGAATGTGCATTCTGAGTATACATGTGAGGGAAAAAAAAAGGACTGGAGCAGTTTACGTTAAGCGGGCGCAAAGCATATACGTCTGCTCCGAAGGCTGGAAAGCCATTTAAGAACTTTTTTTTTTTTTTAATTCAACACTGTTGCCTGTATTGTCTCTTTAATCTTACCGTTTGTCAGAGATGTATGATTTTTTTTTCATACCTGTGTGTAAAATAGCTTTTTTTGTACATGAATATATTGTACATATTGATGCCCTTTTGTACTGTGGTTTGGTCTGAGAATATCACCGTATCCTCTTTGCTCTGTTTGCCCCTGTTCACTTTCCATTTGGAGCATTCAGTACATGTGCATTGTAATAAAAGTGCATTTAACAACTATTGCATATTTACTTCTCAACTGTGCTCACCGCTAGCAAACAAGAACCTTGAGGTTTTTTTTTTATTAGCCTTGTCTATGTTAGAGAGCTGTCAATACTGTTGTGTAAAGTCAGGGTTGTCAGGTTGTGCTTAAAGTTTAAATGGAAAAAAACCCAAAAAACAATTAGATGGGATTACTAATGACACATATTTAACAGTCTACTAATTAAAATAAACATATCTAGAGAAAAGACAACATTGCAGATTAATTAATATAAAGTTACTTCTAACCAAATAATTGTCTTTCCAACAGGGCTTTTTGCATACTGCACAACCGTCTACTTTACTTACATATATGTTAACTTCTTCTAATGAATTCTTTTCAGAATCCCAGTGTTCTTCTTCCAGTGTTTTCGTTTTGTTTTTAACAGCCTACGTGATTTAGATTAGGTCAGTGGGACAGAGTGATTCCAGGGTTACGGTAGTGACAGTTACTGGGCAAGTGGATGTGACAAATGTGATCTATGGCCTTAACAGTCAACAACAGGCTGAAGATGAACACAGGCTTCCTGTTGCTTTCCAGGCCAGGAAGATATGAAGGAAACAGAGGGTAGATACACACTCACACACCACTTATGAGAGCCTCTTTACACCTGCAGTCTAGTCATGAATATTAGACTACAGTTTGATCCAAAAAAAGGGGTTTTCGTTCATCATTTGCAATATCTAGGCCCATTGTGAAGCGTTTCATCTAATTTAAACTGTTGTGTATCTGTTTCAACACTGGCAATCACTGCGTTTGACACTACGCTATTCTCATGAACTTAACACTCAGAAAATGGAATTTTGAACATTAGGGTTTGTTGAAAACTGTTTTTGTTAAAAAGGAAAAAGTAACTCACTTAAACCTTTCAATATGTGGTTTCCACCTGACTTCGCAAAATGAACGCAGGTCGGCGCCAATCTTCGGTCTTGCAGAGACACCTTGCGGCCACAGTTGTCTATTCCACACGACGCACACAGCGAAAAACATTATTATTTTGTTTTTTCTTATATTACGTTCACACGCTTATCCAGATTCAAAGCCGTAGAAGCGGCCTGCTTGTCATGGGGTCGAATCCCAACAATGTCACAAAAAATAATTTGTTAGAGTTATAGCTGAAAAATAAACTTTTGTTAGATGACAAGCCAAATTAGAATTTGGTTTGATAACAAATTTTGATCAAAACATGACATCACACTGACTCTGGTGTTCTCCTCGCATCTTCACATTACCCATTAGTGACCATTGTGTGTTCACAGCGTATAAATTAGCTTTAAAACCATTAAAGTTGGAAGTAAAACGCTGCAATATTGACAGTCTCTGCGGTCCGCAGCGTTCCGTGAGGCCAATCTCGGTACTACACACACAGTCCCGAGACAATTTGAAACCGGAGGAGGCGGGTGTCGTTACGGCTGCACCATCGTGTTCGGCTAACAGAAAACAACCCAAGTGTGTGTTGGTGGACAGTAAAACAGGTACACTATCTAATTTGCACCCGATCTATTGCGCAGTGATATTCGTTCGTCTTGCACTAACGAGACTGAGACACTCGCGTACTACTTCACGTGGAGCATGCCCGTTTAACAGAGCCTAGCTTAGCCACTTTGTGGTCTCTTGCTAACAGCCGTGAAGGCCGAAACAACATGCGTATCTAGGCCCATGTGAGTCCAAACAGGCAATACTTCAACATGAAAATATTTTTTGTAAAAAAAATTATGAAGCTAACTCAATGGGGCTACACAATTAGAACGATAGTAAAGAAGGCAATTGACATCTCGGTGTAACGTGTTCGAGCAATTAATATTAGCATTAGCGCACAGGGGTTGACGGTAGCTGCGTTAATCCAGGTAGTTTACTGACTGACATAACTTGACTAACCTCCTAAGAATAGAATATAGCTTTAAATTTAAAGAAT
This sequence comes from Nelusetta ayraudi, assembly GCF_046127955.1. NCBI lineage: Eukaryota > Metazoa > Chordata > Actinopteri > Tetraodontiformes > Monacanthidae > Nelusetta > Nelusetta ayraudi. The sequence continues at coordinate 9,576,323 of NW_027466098.1, read as the reverse complement.
AGTTATTTGACTTGCCACTGGTACCCATTATTATGGTTTGCTGTTTTAATTTTTTTTAAAAATAATAATAATAATAAAAAAAAAAATCAGTACCCTACATTCTATATTAATAATAACGTAGACACTTCATGAAGGGAGTGTGTAGATAATGATGTCGTGTCGTTTCTGGGAGCAAAATCCAATGCTACGTCAGTTGTCGTGTCATTAACTTTCCTTTCCCTAAACAATACAATTAAAAACACCTGCTGCTTGGATTCTCGTGTGCCGTTAGTAGGAGTGTATCTTGGCCATATTTGCTTACATGCTTCTTTGCTGCACTAATTGTGTTGTAATTTCAGCGGCTCAAGGGAGTTTCTCTTAAGAGTATTCCAAGAAGAGGCGTGGCAGTCAGCATTCTGCAAAGTTTGCTCTGTGACAAATGTCCAGGCTTAATGTCACACAGTATTTTGTGACTGATTTTGTTTTTATATTAATATCAACATTGTAAGGTGCTGACAGTTATGAGCGCCTCTCTTTTTCCTTTCTGCAACATCTTCCTAGTTAGCGAGAATTGAATTTCTTCTCCCCTGTCTCTTCTATTCTTGCCCGTTTACAGCAGCCGTGCCTCGCCGAGCCCCCACCCCCAGCGGAGCCGTCATGTGGCAGGAGGCCCGCAAGCATGAGCGCAAGCTCCGTGGCATGATGGTAGATTACAAACGCCGAGGCGAACGCCGGCGAGAGTACTACGAGAAGATAGTAAGACTTTCCCTTTTATTGTCTACTCTGCTGCATGAGGGCGAGTCGCTTACCTGTCATTTCAGCTGGCAGTCTTTTATGAAAGAAGAAAACACTTAGAGGTTGAAGTGAAAGCAGATATACGGCCAGGATGAATGATATTTCTGTTATGATAGGAAGAAAGGAACCTGCAGATGGGAGCCTTGCTAACGACGTATATTACGCTACTATGTATGATATGAAATCAAATCTCGCTCTGCATTCTTCAAGATGAGTGATAGCAATATGCTCCCTGAGGCTGGTATTGCATCTGCAAAACATCTGGAAGATTAATCTTCAATATGTCTTAAAGATGCGATTATGTTCACAAAAAACCCTCATATCAGAATTATATGTACGTATGGAGCTGAAAGAAATGCATCATTACATTCATGTTTGGAACATTTCTTGTGTTCCTTCATTTCAATGTTGAGAGAATATTGTTTACAAACACCTCTGTTGTAAGAAAGAACCTTGAAAGTAAAAATTGGGTTTTTCCAGCCGTTTCTTTATCTATGTGCGGTGATCTGTACATCTGTGCTGACTTGATATTTCCTGGACAGACCTGTTGCCACACTTGATATTCTATATATATAAAGCTACTTCAAATGTCATCTTTTCCTGACGCTAGCGATCATCTCATTTCCTGTTAGGTACCAACTTTTACATGGTTTTAATTCTGTTTCTTGCCAAAAAAAAAAAGTGACTTGTAAAAGCTGGTGCAACATCAGAGCTTTTCTATATTTGTCCAGCTCCTTTATTTAATTAGACGATAGTACTGACTGGGAACCTTCTCTCTCTGTCTTGTCAGAAAAAAGATCCAGCTCAGTTTCTGCAGGTCCATGGCAGAGCCTACAAGATCCATCTGGATCCAGCAGTTGCGCTGGCCGCAGAGAGCCCCATTAACATGTGAGCAGAGAGCGCAAACGACATGTGGCATCCTTCATTGTGCACAATCCCGATGAGACTTGACTGTTGCTCTGTTTGAAGGATGCCATGGCAGGGAGATGCCAACAACATGATCGACAGGTTTGACGTGAGAGCTCACCTGGACTACATCCCCACCTACACCCCACCACTGCTGTCCACATCGTAAGTCCTGAACCACCCCGCATTTAACACTGCACTCAGTCTGCTGGGACGACGCTTTGTCGGTTTTCTTGCTATTTTACACATCTATAGTGCACTGATTTCGCTCATGATTTTTTTTTTCCTGGAAAGATAGGAGAGGAGAATAGTGTTTCAACTTTTATTTACTTTATATTGCACTTGTGCCTGTAATGACTTGTTGCGAAGATCTATTGTAACCAATGTGATTATTTTCAGAAAATGTTTTGCTTCAATTGATTGAACTGTGCCACTCACCATTCAGCCCATCAAGGCTGTCAGTGTTGATTTAAACATATCTGTCATTTCTCATAATGCATCATTACTTTGTTCTCATGTTGACTTCTGGTGTTTCATTTGAATCCTGTACCTTGTAGTCTTGGCATTCTTCTCCAGCAGTTCAGAATGAATTGTGAAGTTAGAGACGCTTTCAATTCTGAGACTCAACTGAAATCTGTGGTGGCAAAAGTAAACAGCGACCCTGACAAACAGTCTCTCTCTCTCTCTCTCTCTCTCTCTCTCTCTCTCTCTTTCTCTCTCTCTCTCTCTCTCTCTGTCTGTCTGTCTGTCTGTCTGTCTCTCTCTGTTTCCCCTCTTGCCCTCTCACTCTTGTTTTCCATCGTGCTATTCCACAGCACCACAGACCAGGAGATGGAGGAGAGAAAGTGCAATTACGAGCGCTATAGAGGCCTGGTGCAAAACGACTTTGCCAGCAGTAAGTGCCACAAGCCAAATTACTCCCTGTCTTCCTCTCTTCTTCCCTTAAAACAAGATTCAGGTCATCTGATTGTGAGAGGTTACATCAGGAGGTTGTAATTCTGCAAAGCCACTGTTTATTTCAACAACAGCACATCTCCATACACTCCGCCTGCAATGAGACGATGTCGCCTTTTTGTTTTGTTCTAAAAAAAAATCTCCCTGTCGTTCTTCTTGCACAGTCTCTGAGGAGCAGTGTTTGTACCAGATCTACCTGGATGAGCTCTACGGTGGCCTGCAGAAACCAAATGAGGAGGAAAAGAAAAAGTATGCATGTTGCGTAAAAAACAGAACAGAGATGTCGATGTGGTGTTGCTCCACTCCGCGCTGCAATGTTAACACTCGCAAATATTTGGCTCTTGTTTCGCAGACTGGCTGAAAAAAAGGTTGCCATCGGTTACACCTATGAAGACAGCACCGTGGCTGAGCCGGAACCTCAGTCTGACAAGGACGAAGACAATTCAGAGAGCAGTGAATCTGAAGAGGACGAGGGCATTCCAGATATTGGTGGGCAGTGGGTTGGGCTCTAATTTGATTTACACATTAGGATAATGAAAACTCACTAAAGAGATTCCAAAAGAAAATCCTTTGATGAAAGATTAGAAAAAATATAAATTGTTTCTGATTCTACCCTTTTTTTTCCCTCATTAATATTGAATTCATGTTTTGTCTTTTTTGTATTTTTGTTTAGCACGAAAACATGGTTTGTTTACGGCTTTCGGCTGTTACCATCAAATAGCTTCTCGTCATATCCTGTTTCTGTGTTCATATTTAGATGTTGAGGTTGACGTTGATGAGCTCAACCAGGAGCAGGTGCTGGACGTCAACAAAATGGCCACGTCATATGGGATGGCTGAAGGAGACTTTGTGAGGTAAAGAGACTGTGTTGTTTTTCTCATGGTTTTTTATTTAGCATGGCGTCATCTGTCGGAATCATATCTGTCAAAATTGTGGTTTTATGTCATGTTTCACTTCTCGAGGACTTGATACATGAAAAGGAACAAAAAATTGCCCCTAAAATTGTAAAATCAGCTTGCGCTTCTTTTTTTCACAGGATGTTGAGAAAAGACAAGGAGGAAGTGGAGGCCATCAAACATGCCAAGGCTCTGGAGGCGGAGAAGGCCATGTATTCTGTAAGATGACGTCCAGTCACAGAGCCGTCGGCTAATTTTAACTACCGTGTGGAAACTGAACTCGTGTGATGATGATCTCAGGGCCGGCGTTCCCGCAGACAGCGGAGGGAGTTCCGAGAGAAGAGGCTGAAAGGGCGACAGATCAGCCCTCCCAGGTGCTCGAACGTTGGCTTTATTTTTACTTTTTGGCTGCACGTTCCCATCAAACAGGCTCCGCTCATGACTCCGTCCTGTGTTTCAGCTACGCCAGAAGAGACAGCCCCACATACGACCCCTACAAGCGGTGCGTTTGCTCCTTTTTTTTCTCTCCTCTGCAACATATTTCGCACCTGCGCTGCGTTGGCTTAAACCGCCCGCTCTCTCCCCGCAGGCCGGAGTCGGAGTCGAGCTCGGAGTCGCGGTCACGCTCCCGCAGTCCCGGCCCGGAGAAGATCACCTTCATCACGAGCTTCGGGGGCAGCGACGACGAAGCGGCGGCGGCAGCGGCGGCGGCGGCGGCAGCGGCGGCACAGACGGCCGCTCCTCACTCGGGCCACTCGTCCTCCGCCTCGCAGCACCCTGCAGGTCATAGCAGGGGCTCCCGGTCGGTAACTTTCCATCCCGCTGGCTTTTCATTGGTTGTTTTCTTTCCCGTCTGATGTCTAATGAGAATGAGTCCAGGCACAGAGATTCGCTGTGAGTTGTGAGGGCGATACTTTTTTAAATTAAAGGAAGGAAGTCTCGAAAATGAAAAGACGTCAAGGGAGTTGAGCGTTAGCTTAGGTTTCCTCCTGCGGGTCCTCCCTGACTGCGTGTCTCTCTTTGCCCCAGGAGACGCCGCTCGTCCTCCAGCCGCTCGCCCTCCTCCTCCTCGTCCTCCCGCTCCTCATCCCGCTCCTCGTCTCGCTCCTCCTCGCGGTCGCGCCGCGCCAGGCGCGGGCGCGGGGGCAGGGACGGGCGGAGGTCACGGACGCGGTCGAGGTCGAGGCGCCGCTCCCGGTCCTACTCGCGCGGCAGGAGGTCGGGGTCCTGGCGGCGACGCGACAGGACGCGATCGCGCTCCAGGGACCGGGACCGAGAGCGAGAGCGGGACCGGGACCGGAGACGATACTCGGCACGCAGGCGAACTCGGTGGGCCTCGCCGCCGCTGATGTCACTTCGTTAAGCGCACGACCTCTTCCTTCCCTCTTTAACGGCCCGGCTCGTCTCCGGTCTCCGTCCCGCAGGTCCCGCTCCAGCTCTCGCCAGGGGGGCGGAGGGTCCAGGCGCGCGCGGCGGAGCAGCGGGGACCACCGGCGGGGCGACGGCGACAGCCGCAGCCCCTTCCACTCCCCCAGTCGCAACAACCACAGCCCCTCCCCCTCTCACAGAGGAGCCCCGCCCTCTTCTGTCTCTGTCTGTGACAAGCTGAGAAAGTAAGAGCGCCGCGTAAGAAACAGTGTGTTGACTGGCAGAGTGTTGAGTGCTATGACTAAATATATTCCGGTTGAGAGGGTTTTTTTTCCGTCAGCAGATAAAACACAAATTTCCCCCCCCGCCCCCCCTTTTCTTTTTCATTGTTTTTATCAGTATGAGCTACAGATGCAAATTATCGATTAATTCATTAATCGTTCGTTGATTGACCTCATCCATCGATTAACTATTAATTGACCTAAAAAACAACACATTGTTTAACCCTTGAATAATGTTGAGGGTCCTATGTGACCCATTTTTGCACTAGAGAACAGTAAAAACACCCTAAACATTTATCCTCTGACTTTAAGTTGACTTCTAATGGGTCACATTTAAAAAAAAAAAAAAAAAAAAATTGTTTAAAAGTAACTTGTTCCAGGTATATGATGGCCATCACAGTCTCTACAGGTGAATTGCTCCTTCCTGCCACTACACTGTTATAATGATATTAACTACCTGTGTAAAAAATGTTCAATTAATTGCGACTCATTTATTTTTATCGATTAAATCCTTAATCGATAACCGATTAATTGTTAACATCCCTGGTGCGAGCATCTGAATTCTGAATACAAATACTGTTTTATCATTGCTTTGAACTGAACTCATCAAAACAAGAGAACGGGTCAGCTTTTGAACTTCGGTCCTCCTTCCAATCAGATCAGGTGTTGCGTTCAGTGACAGAGGGAGAACTGATTGTCAGTGACGTGCTCATGTGAAGTATTCGTATTTATTGACTGGGTTTATTGGGCTAATGGGGTTTAATGTTGTTTTAGAATGTTGATGAATTGTTAATGTGAATGAGAGCGGCAAATGTTGATTTTCAAAAATCTCTCTGTGTCTCTCTCTGTCTCTCTTCCTCTGTCTCTCTCTCTCTCTCTGTCTCTCTCTCTCCCTCTCTGTCTGTCTCTCTCTCCCCCTCTCTCTCTCTCTCCTTCTCTGTCTCTCTCTCTGTCTCTCTCTTCCTCTGTCTCTCTCTCTCTCTGTCTCTCTGTCTCTCTCTCTCTGTCTCTCTCTCCCTCTCTGTCTCTCTGTCTCTCTCTCTCTCTCTCTCTCTCCCTGCCTCTCTCTCTCTGTCTCTCTCTGTCTCTCTCTCCCTCTCTCTCTCTGTCTCTCTCTCCCTCTCTGTCTCTGTCTCTCTCCCTCTCTGTCTCTCTCTCTCTCTGTCTTTCGCTCTCTCTCTCCCTGTCTCTCTCTCCCTCTCTCTCTGTCTCTCTCTTCCTCTGTCTCTCTCTCTCTGCCCAGGCCTGATACTGCGGGTGGTAAAGAGACGGGAGCTGCCAAAGTCAGTAAGAATTTGATCTAACTGGGTTTCTTGCTAAAAGCCTACGCCTCCCTCATCCCTGACAGGCTGACACGGTTGTCCAGCACTCTGGGACGTAGAAAAAAAAATAAAATAATGTCTGTTTCTTGTCTTTTTGTTTTTTCCCCCGTTTCCCTGTTTTGTTTTGTTTTAATCGCCCCCTCCCAAGTGACCGCACTTTCCTGGCGCGACACTCTTTTCTCTGTCGTTTGCCGTCACAGCCGTCTGCCGCCGCTGAAACGTCCTCTCATTATCACCGCGTCACGTCTGCGTCTGCAACTGAACATTCGGCCGCGTTGTTGAAAGCAGGCAGCGTTCAAATGTCACTCTTGGTTTGGTTGTGGGTGTTTGGTCGAGAGAGCCCGAGAGACGAAACTCGCATTGACACACGCGTTGCAGCACGGTGAGAGATGGCACGAAGAAGACCGGCTGGCTGCTGACTGTAGTGTCGTCACAGCTGAGCAGACAGTGAGTGAGGGGCCAAGAGGTCGTTTATTGATTGGCGACGTTTACGTTAGTTGGATCGTTGAAAAAACTGAGCGCGTTTGTTCCTGTTGATTATAGAAAAGGGTTCTGTTAAATACATTTTTTTTCCTGTCCAGGAAGAAAGAAAGAAAGAAAGATGGATGGATGGATGGATAGATAGATAGATAGATGTACTTATTGATCCCATTTGGGAAACTCTGCTAAATTAGACTTTCAACTTAAAATTCCCAAAAAGTACATCAGTGTAGATTAGATTAGAAAATTAGAAATTAACTAACTTTTTCCTATAGACTTTTTCTTTCTTTCTTTTTTTTTTTTTTTTTAAAGGTTACTTTGTGGACTGTTTGCCGTCTTGATGCGGCTCGTCTCTTTAACTGGCAAATGAAGGGGAGATTTGAATGTGCTCAAACAGACAAACGGGAGTGGGACGTCCATTATCTGCCTCTCTGTCAAACTTGCCTGCGGCACTGTGACCTTCAGTTTTTCTTGCCTGGCCAGGTTCTAAACGGCCCACCGATGGGGCGTGGCGCCGACAAAAACGCTGGCGGCTCTCGCTGAACTCACTGGACCTGAACTTGTCCTTCTCTCACTCTTCTTCCCTCTCTCCCTCTCCTCTCACTCGTACACAGTAAACACGCCGCAGACTGCGATGCGGTTCATTCAGAGCTGTTAAGACGACACATAATCCTTTGTCTTTTTGATCTAATGGAACACCCACTCGACATGACTCTGCACATACACGCACAGACACTCGTTTTGTCGGTTTGTCAAACAGTGCAGTAATTCATTTGTCACCTACAGCCCAAGATGACCCCGCAAGAGCGACTGAAGTTGAAAATGCAGAAGGCCCTCAACAAGCAGTGTGAGTAGAGTGAAGAGGGCGGGGAAAGCCCGCGCCCCTGCTAATCGCCCCCCCCCCACCACCACCACCACCACCACACACACACCCTCCTGTCTCACACCTGTGAGCTGAGAGGTGACATTTTGAATGCTCCTGTCTTCTGTAACACAAGAGGTGTGAAGCAAAGCTGGAACGGACAAACTGAACTTTAAAAAAAAAATTAAAAAAAATAAATTTTGAGAAGCATTTTGTCTCGGCTATCAGACGAATGCTCGTTTGTTCTCTCCTTTGTACTTTTCAGCTTCAGAACTTCATTTAAATTGTGTGACTCTTGTTTGTTTGAGATCTTGGAATTACAGCAGTAAGACTAAAGGACAATCACTTTCAATATTTAACAATCTTCCCTGTGTGTGTGTGTGTGTGTGTGTGTGTGTGTGTGTGTGTGTGTGTGTGTGTGTGTGTGTGTGTGTGTGTGTGTGTGTGTGTGTGTGTGTGTGTGTGTGTGTGTGTGTGTGTGTGTGTGAGAAAGAAAGAAATCCACAATGTCTAAACTAACAGCGATGACACTGAAGGCGTTTGGCATGTGGCTTATCTCGTTTCTTTCCCCTCCATTCCTTCCTTCAGCCAAGGCGGATAAGAAAGCGGCTCAAGTGAAGATCCTTCAGCAGGAGCACAAGCGACAGGTGTGTGTTTCATCTCGTTTTCCGCCGTTTTCAAAAAAAAAAAAATGCAAAAAAAAAACCGACACGAAAGCAACTCGCCGTCCACCTTCCGCTCACCCCCGCGCCGGCGTCTCTCATTCCCAGGAGCGGGAGGGAGAGCTGCGAGCCATGGCACGCAAAATACGCATGAAGTAAGAAACTATGAGTCGCCTGCCCACCTGCCTGCCTGCCTGCCTGCCTGTGCTGCTCTGCAGCGGCACTCTGTGGTATTTGCGTGTTGCAATCGTCTGACGGCGGGACTCTCCACATCACGCAGGGAGCGCGAGAGGCGCGAGAAGGAGCGGGACGAGTGGGAGAGGCAGTACGGGCGGCAGAGCAACTCGCCCTCGCCATCCAAATACGGTAAGACCAGCGGGCGGCCACACGCGGCCCCTGTGGGTGTGCATGCGTGCGTGCGTGCATTGTGAACGTGCGTTCCAGCCTGAAAATTGTTTGAGGAGCGCTTTGACAGTTTAACGTGGCGGTGCTGCCGTTCTGATCCTGTCTGTCTGTCTGTCTGTCTGTCTGTCCCTCAGGCCGAGACAGCTCGTACAGAAGGTACGTTTCATAAACAGTCCACACAGCTCCTCGCAATCTCTCACCATCTCTCTCCACAACTTCATCCTGACACGCTTCTCTTTTTCGTTTCATTGCACATTTCATTTTCTGATTCGATGGCTTCTTGTTCTATTGATTTATTCAAGTTCCCCCCCCGCCCCTCAGTTTTTGTGGGTTCTGCTCGGACCGCTCCGTTGCATCTTCGTTATAATAATCCCAAGTCTTCCTAAGTCTTTGCAAATATCCTTATTTACAGTTTCGACCCCCCAGCGCCTTTTCAAACACGTAAACCAGTTTGACTTCTGACCCCTCAGACAATAGTGCTCCATTCCGAATTGCGTACCTCTAGCGTGTGAATGCACTTCACTTGTAGCACAGACTAATTTTGACACGGTTGGTGTCCAAAGAAAAAAGATGAAATCTCCTCCTCTTCTTCTTCTTCCACAACTCTCTTTCACGGTAGCGGCCACCAGCACAGCATAGACGGTTGCTTATTATCACGCAGACCGTAGATTGTAAATATGAAATGAAATGTGCCACTGGAGCCAGGAGAATGTTAGCTCACCCATAACAACATCAAGTCTTGTTCTTATGCCGCTTCCAATGTGTAACCAGTTCTGTGAGCGTGTGAAGCTTCCCCCCCGTTCCACAACTCGACTGTTGAACATTTGCATCACGCAGAAAGAACAACTGCATTGTCTCATCATCCTTGGTGTGAATACACTCAACACATTTATGCACTTAATATATATTGATTTTTTTCTTTTCAACTTTTCACTTTACAACGGACATTTTTCACCAGTTGTTGATAAATCTTTAGAAATGGACTGGAATGAATACAGTTTAAGGCTGATAATTATTAACGTGATTATTCTTGTTAGAAGCGGCAAAGAGTCCACAAAGATTTTACATCACACAGTTCAAAGCAGCAGAAGGAATCAGCACTCATTTAAATGAATTGAGAATTGCCTTGGCAATTTTTTTTAATGTGAGCAAATCCAACACTGACGAAAACCGGTTTCTCCATAAACAAGTCTTGTAAACTGATTGACAAACTGACTACCTTTTTTTTTTCTAGAATTAAAAAAAAAAAAAATAAAGTTAGCATTTTATGCAAATTCAATTATCACCTCGCGTCCGGAGAAAAACAGTTGCGGGGAGGTTTTTCCTCTTCCTTTGGTGTGGGCAAGTTGTGTTCAGTGCTATGCAAATATCTCACTTTTCACACTGCCTCGCTCGGTTTAATGCGGATGTAACAAAACGTATCCGACTGCCACTTCTTTGGGTCAGGCCTCTCCATGTCCATTCGCGTCGCCGTGTTGGACGGGGACAGGTGGACTCGAGAGACGTGGACAAATAAAAAAAACTGAATGGCGTGACAATGGTAGCAATGAAGAGCCAAAGGGAGGCGTTTGATGTTCCCGGGAGCCTGGCGCGGCTGAGTGCTTTAAATAACAAACGGTTCATTTGCTGCCGCTACCAGTCACTTCTCTAAACAGGATGACCTGAAGGCAGTGGCACCAGCCAGCCTGTGGGCCAGTGATACCAGTTCGACTAGTCCAGCTGCTCCAGCTGAGGACGGGACGGCAGGAGCTCAGCTTCACCTGCTGATCGTTACCGTTGAGCTCACGCACAGGCACAGCCCGCCAAAAGAAAACAGAGCAGAACAGGAAGTAGATTGTGTTTAGGATTTCACACAGTTTTGCCGTGTATCTGATTGGTGCGAGGCATAAACTGCCAGTTTCTGTTTTTATTGGCTTTGTTTCAGCTTTGCCTCAATCTGAAGCCTGATGTGTGCACATCTTTTCTAATCGAAAAAAAACAACAATAAAACAAACTCCCCCTTATCTGTATTACTGTAATTGCTGCTTTTTACACATCATTTTTCCCCTCCCAGGAGGTCCAGGTCAAGATCCAGATCGAGGTCCAGATCCAGGTCAAGGTCCAGATCCAGATCCAGATCCCGGAGTCCGTCCTATCGGTACTGAGGTGTCGAGGAGCCCTGAATGTGTCATACCAACCCCCCACTTTCCCTCTCAACATGACTTTACCTGGAAGTATGAAGTGACGGGCCGTCAGTGCTGTCAGTGCTGTCAGTGCTGTCAGTGCTGCCAGTGCTGCCAGTGCTGCCAGCACAGCGTCTCTGCTCCTGTTTCTGCAGGACGTTACCTTTTGGTAACTCGCTTCATTCGTCAGACACAGGTTGAGCCACTCGCCTTGATTTCACTTTTTTCTTTATACCTGATCTTGAGAGAGAGAGAGAGAAAGAGAGAGAGAGACTGCAGATTTGCATGCTGCTGTTTTTCCTGTCCCGCCTGAACCTTCATCCGCATGGTGAAAAGAAATGTTCAGTTTGTGTCCAAATCCTTAATATTCAGCAATATCTTGAATTTACCTCACCCACCCCCCACCCCGCTATTGTCATCACTGCATTTGTAACTTGGCACATTAAGTCGGTCCAACTGATTTACAGGATATTTATTCACATCCACTTGAAACTTAAAAGGAGATGCAAATGAATCTGTAAATTCAGTCTGTGAACTGGTTTTCTTTATTTCTTTTTTTTTTCTTTTTTTACTCCTGTGTCTTATGCCAATCTATTTTTTTCTGTTGAATATGTGGAATGTCAAGTTCAAAACGAAAAAATAAAATGATTTTGGAACGGTTCTGCGATCTTGGTTCTAAACTGTGCACCTCAAACACTCACACCACGGGGCTTCTTCCAGGTCAATTGTGTGTTTTCTCTGGTGTGGCGTTGAAATGAAACAAGTCCACACTTTGGGCACTTTGATTCTTCCACATAGCAGCCTCGTGACCTTCCCGTCATGCGGAAGGTACAGCAAAGCCTTAATGGCTGGAAGCTGAAGCTGAGCGTTTGTCTGATAGACTGCAAATAGATGAATAAGCATGGTACATTCATGATTTAGGCAATAATGCTCGACTCTTGGGTGTAAAATAAAAGTGATATTTTTTATTTTATTTTTTTTAACAAATGTTCTCGTTTCGGCTAAAAGACAGTTCCTTAGTTTCACCACGAGGTGGCGACAAATCCCCTCCATCAAAAGGTGTCTCCTCCGAGGTCTCCGGCGTCCGTCTTAAAGTTTAATCCATTTTCTTTCGCCTCATCGCATATCCGAACCAAACGTTTATCACAGAAAGTAGAAATGTGTGTCCCTGCCCGTGGAGATCGCCAACAGACTCTTCTTCTCTGCCCACTGCTGCGACCTCAGGCATTGATTTCGCTCCCGCCCGCTGTTTACTTGTTTAGCCGTACTTTTACTTATTCTGTAGTTGTTGTTTTTTTTGTTGTTGTTTTTTAACCTAAGTAGTGGGATAGAGAAAACCGGAGTCAAATTCCTTGTTTGTCATGCACAAACGTGGTCAATAAAGCTGATTCTGATTCTGTAAGATTACCTGGTCAGAGCTAAAAACGTCTCAAAAAGCTTTTATTGGTCCCTCTAACCCTGTATCTATCTAATTGTATTGTTTCTTATTGAGCCGATCGATGTACTTGGCAGGGCTCGTTCCCCCTTGCGGGGGCGGGGTTAAGGTGTTAGGTGCGGGGCGGGCGGTGCCTATAGACAGACGACCATGCCCCTTTCTGCCCTCTGCTCGCTGCGGGGGGAAGAAGCGTGAACTTGAACGCAGCACTCGCTGCTCAGTGCGAGTCCAGACAGAAGGGCCCGTCCGTCCGAATAAGTCCGTCTCTCTCTCGGCTCGCCTTCATCCGGAGATCGCCGGGCTTCTCTTTCAAGAGGGATTTTGTTTGTTTGTTTGTTTGTTTGTTTTTTTAAAATCGCTCTGTTTTTGTGGCGTGGGGGTGGGGGCGAAGAAGCCGTGAGAAGAGGTGTCAAAATCGCGGAACGTCGTCGCGATGTCCAGACGCAAACTTGGGAGCAGACCGCAGCACCTGAGCGCAATTCAAGGTAAGCCGAGGAAGGAGGAGGGGGGGGGGGGGGAGCGTTGGTTGGAGAGGTGTCGTGCTACCGGCGATTTCTTGCGTTTTTACGCGCAAAAGAGAACACGGCCAGTCGGCCACCCCTCAGCTTTGTCTCACTGAAGATGTGCGCAATGCGTGGATGCGCGCTGGTGACCCAGTAGTGAGAAGAAGAAGAAGAAGAAGAAGAAGAAGAAGAAGAAGAAGAAGAGAGAGGGGGAAAAAAAAAACCCGAGAAGAGTTTAAGTGTAAGAAAGATTAGATTAGAGTCATGTGGGTGCAACACACTGACTTCTGAGTCCGTGATGGATTTCTTCTCTTTATTGTTGGCTGGATTTTCGATCCCCCCCCTTTTTTTCTGAGCGCGTATGCAAATATTTATATAAGGGACAGTAATTTTCTTGTCATGTTTATCCTGATGTGTGCTCTCTGAAAGCTGCGGCGGCGGCGGCGGCTCGGAGAGGAAGGACCGGTTTATTGGCACGCTGCTCTGAGGCTACAGGTCCGAACACGATGATTAATATTTCTGGGTTAGGACTGTGATCAAGTTTCTCCGCCGAGTCGGGGAAAACACACCAGGAAGAGGGGACCCAAGAGGGGGTCCGCGGGCCACCTTTAGCTGTCTTCTCACACTGCCGGTTGGCTCTCTGGAGGATGAAATAAATATAGGCTGCGCTTGATGCTCGCTGTCAGTTACAAAACAACAACAACACACGGAAGAAGAAGAACTAGAAAAATGGATGGATTTATTTTATTTTTTTCAGATTTATAAAGGTGAAAGAAAAAAAAAAATACTGTGATGACACGTGGAGGGAAATGGCCGAGACGACATACAGTCATTTGAAAACATACATACATATAAAAAGACAGAATGTACAGTTGTCTTCTGGAGACCAGTGGTGCGTGTCTGCTGCGACCACAAGCCCTGACTCAATCCTGTGTGTGTGTGTGTGTGTGTGTGTGTGTGTGTGTGTGTGTGTGTGTGTGACCGCGCCTTGCAAGTCTGCACAAACTGCGCGGCGGCTCAAAACAGGAAAGGTGGCATTTTTTTTTCTTTTTCTTCTTCTTCTTCTTCTTCTCTCTCTCTCTCTCTCTCTCTCTCTCTCTCTCTTCCTTTCTTCAGAAACGAGCCGGCGAGATCAGACCGACCGACCTCGCGCTGTTTGTTTTTTTGTCTGTACCCGTCCTGTACGGTAGCCGGCTCGGCCCGGGCAGGTGGCTGGAGTGCAGTGCAGTGCAGTGGGGTGGAGGAGGGAGGAGGGAGGAGTGGAGGTGTGCTCATGGACAAGTTGAGCAATAACTTACTGACCCGCCGCCACCACCACCACCACCACCACCCACTCCTACCTCCCCACCCTCCCCTTCCTGTCTACCTGTGAAACTTTCCGAAGACCTCGGTGTGTCCATTTGAAGCTTGTGTGTGCACATGCACGCAGCAAAAAAGAAAAGAAGCAAAAGCCCCCTCAGTGTTTCTGTCTGTTGACCTCCTCCACCACCACCGCTGCTAATCACAGACGATCATGTGTCGCTTTTCCTCTGCTTTGATTGGACGAGCGATCCTGTGGCGTTCGCATGCCAATGCTGTGTTCTTATCTCAGACACCTTTAGTTGTTTTTGTGTGTGTGTGTGTGTGTGTGTGTGTGTGTGTGTGTGTGTGTGTGTGTGTGTGTGTGTGTGTGTGTGTCTCTCTCTCTCTCTCTCTCTCTCTCTTTCTCTCTCTGTCTGTCTCTGTCTCTGTCTCGGCCTTTTTAATTGCGATTCACTTCCTGTTGAGAAACTTCTGCCTTGTGGCTGCAATGGGCAATTTGTAACTGTGAGTGAAGTTGGCTGGACCAGACTGTGGCCTTCACTGAAAGGCCCGACGCTTAGGATTCAGGTCGCATCTAGTTGTATGAAAACGCATGATGAGCAATCTCTGTTTTTATGTCTTTCTCACACTTTGAGAGTGAAGTCACGTCGCCCAGTGAGCAGATTCATTTTCTGGGTCACCTGTGACCACCTAGCTTGAAACCAGACTCCCTGTTTGTGAAAACAGAAGGTTTTTCAGGAGCTATTTTCTTTCTATTACGTTTCGTACCGATGGATCGCTGTATATGTTTAGCTTCTGGCCTCTAAGCCAGGAGTTTCACCTGTCTGCTTGACACAGATGTGTCGAGCGTTGACGATCCGCCACATGTGGGCAGTTGAGCTCCTCTTCCTCTTCACAGCGGCCTCAGTCGGTGCACGTCGGGGTGTTTTTTTCTGTTTTTTCTGGGTTAGTTAAAGGAAGTGGTCAGTACTGGCTGAGCAGGTTGGCCTCATTAAAAGCTTACAAATGAAACTAACACTTTGAGTCAGCAGCGACTGTGCGCTGCTCCGCCAAGGGTTTAACTGTATTCCTGTTTGTGCTTTTCACTCTTTGAGCTTCTTGAGGTGGCGTTAGCTTCGCGTCGAGCGGAACTTGCGCCGTCGCATTGATTTTCTGACGCTGCCGTTTTTTTTTGGGGGGGAGTGGTCAAAGTTTTGGTACTCTGGTTAGAAGTTCATTGGAAACTGCAAACTTGGAGTCTTGAATACATGCAGTGGACTGTACTGAGCGTGTACGATTTCTAGTCATCAACATATTGAACAAGTCAGAAGAAAGCACTACATGAAAGAGTTCCTGAGAGTAATGAGGCAATCTCAGATTGATCTCAAGGAGATTCTGCAAACCAGCATTAAACGCGCATCTTCACAATCAGGAATATGCACGGCTGCGTTCACCACTGACTAACTGCTACACCCCCGAACACGTGCGGTCAGCTTGGGCCACGCTGTTCGTGTCAGAGCGACCAACACAACCGCGTTGTGTGCCTGGACCAGCACGCGGACCAGGTGCTGGGCTGCTGTGGCTGCGTGTGGTTCCTACCCATGCAGCTGAGATTCCAGTTTGTTTGGTTTTTTGTTGTTGTTTGGCCAATGCAGATACAGGCTTCAGAGAGCCTTTCACTGATCTGCAGCGCCTCGAGAATCCAACAAAAGTCACTGATCTAAGCACAGATGTTGCGTGTCCTTGAGCAGTGGCAGACCACAGCCTCACGTTGTGATGTCGAGGAGGTGTTTGTTCAAAGTTGTGTTGAGTTGTTAAACGAATAAATGGTTAAATTTATTTTAAAGAAATCATTTTTTTTCGTGGACACGACCTACATGCTGAGCTCTGTTGCTCCTCCCACTGATGAAAGTCCTTATAAATGCGGCACCATTTATAATGTAAATAAACAGGCTTCCCTACTGTATACGGCCAGGAGTGTCAAACTCAAATACACAGTGGGGCCAAATTTAAAACTTGGACAAAGCCACGGGCCAACATTGATGTTTATTGAAAAGATTTTCCTCCGGATATGACAGTGAACCATTTCATATAGACCCAAACAAGTTTTGCTTCAACCTGAATATGGACCGAGCAAAGCTTAATACGAAACAATAAATCAAATTTCAAATGACAAAAACCCATCAAAATAAATGTTCTTATTTGCAGGACTTTGATTTAAATTTCAACATTAACCTTTTTTTCGTGGGCTAATAATAGATGTAAAAATAACATGACAACAAATAAACCAATTAAGTAATAACAATAATGTCCTTGAATGAATGTCCTGTCCTGGCTGACTTGCCAAAATACCAGCAGAGCATTCTGGGATTTGTAGTATTAGCGGTACAGTGTATAAGACCAGCGGGCCAGCAGATGTGGTCCGCGGGCCAGAGTTTGACACCTATGGCGTACACTTTATTGCAAAGACGCATCGTTGCAATAAAACATAATCTAATAGTTTGACGCTGCCCTTTATAATGCAACCTTTCTGCCAGAACGCCCTCAGCCTCGCTGACTGAACATCACATCATTTATATATTTCTGTTGTTGTCCATCTGTTTTCTCTTTAGATGCCACCGACGAGCAGCCTCAGCCGCCGCCGCCACCACCCCCGCCGCCCCTGGCACCTGCGCGGGCGCCGGCCGAGGGCAGAGACCTCCTGACCTGCGGCCAGTGCAGCCGGGCCTTCCCCCTGGCCCACATCCTGGCCTTCATCCAGCACAAGCAGGGCGACTGCCGGCGCTCGCAGGGCCGTGGCCCCGGCGCCGCGCCGCCCTCGCCCGCCGGCCGCGGCCGGCAGGGCGTCCCCGGGGGCGAGCCGTGGCCGGGCTACATCGAGCTGCGGAGGGGGGCGGCCCTGGACGGGGCGTGGGGGGAGGAGCCTGGCAGAACAGGTGAGCCAGAGGAAGAAGGAGAAAGGAGAAGAAGAAGGGGACAGGTTGCTAATTAGCGACTCTGACCCCCCTCCCCCGACACACAAACACTATTATTATATATATATTTTTTACAACCACCCTCTACTTAATTTAACAACTCAGCCCCTCCCACCCCCGAGTCCAGCTCATTAGCTAGCCGTTGCCATTAGCAGAGCCGCGCGGGTAAGTGACGCGCCGGGGTAATTGCGTGGAAAGGAGCGTTTGGAGGGCGCAGTGGTGCGGGGGAGGGGCAGGGAGGGGGGGTGGTGGCTCCCCCCGGGGGGGCTTCACGCTGGGCAACCAGGGCTCCAGGGCGCCTTTCCCTTCCCGCTGGCTGTCAGTCTCAGAGGTGGAGAGCGGTGGCCAGGTAAACAGAAAGCTGCTGCGGCCCCTGACGACAGAGACCAGCAGCGTGGCCTCTGCTCCTTCAGAGGAAAACAAACAGACAAGAAGAAGAAGAAGAAGAAGAAGAAGAAGAAGAAGTACATTTTCCTCCATTTTCCAGTTGCCTTTTCCCTTTTGTTGTGGCGCGTGATGGTCGTGGCGGTATGAGACGGTCAGAGGAGAGGATGCCCCCCCCCACCCCCCCCCCACTCCCCACACCACCACCTCCCCCCTGCTGTCATGACAGCGTAAAGGAGGACATTGCATCATGTGTCTCTACCCCTGTTCCGCCCTGGGCCGAGCCGTCGCCGAGCTCCTGGGAATCTCCTCCTCCTCCTCTCGGCTTCTCCTTCATCTAAACACATCTTCTTCATCATCATCTTGTTTTGTCCCGTCCCCCCCGTCCCCCCCGTCCCTTTCTAACATTTGCCACGTCTTAAGCCGCCTGGAAGAACGTCGTGTTTTTAGCGCCGATTACGCGGAAGGGTTCATGTTTTTATTTTTTTCTTCTTTGCTGTTTGTGTGACTGTCTTTTTTTCTTTATTTTTTTTTCTTTTTTTTACATTTTGAGGCCCAGCGCGTGACGTTCGGTTGGGACGCGCTTGGCACGAAACGTAGCGGAATGATACACATGTATATTCATGAAAACTGTCCCAACAATAATGCCTTTGCTGTTTACGTAAAGAGCAGCAGCTCCTCCGGTAAGGAGGCGTTCACGTTGCGCCGCCGCGTTCCTGCGGTTTGGATCCTCGACATCACAGCCACTTTCAGGCATGAAGTCGAGCGACCGTGGATGACACGAACGTTATTTGGCGTTATGCTTTTCTCACGATTGGACGCTGCGAAATCTTAAACGAGTACATCGTAGCGGCAGACGTGAACCACTGGCTAGCTAGTTAGGAACTGTTGATATTTTATTGGTCTCCGGGAGAAATTCACATTTGCAGCAGCTTGAAAAGGGTTCTCGTGTGATAAAAGGTATGCAGTGTTCTAAACTATCGTATAAAAGTACGGCATGAAATGAAAAATAACAAAAATAAAATAAAATAAAACCTGATGCTTTCTGAATATACATGTGTATATAATATATATATACATATATATATTTACACATACATACATTGCAGTTGCATTGCACTAAATCAGTCTGAAGGAATTTTGTTTTATTTTTGACTAAAAGAATAATAATAATAATAATAATGATAGATTTTTATTCATAACGCACTTTCCATCTGTGAGCAAATCTCAAAGTGAAGGGGATTTTGGAGGATTTGAAGGTGTCGCAGGTGAAGGAGGAGCGGCGCCGAGGGGAAGCGGGCGTCGAAGGTGGCGGTGGCACTCGGTGCTGCTGGCAGCACGGCAGACACGTTTCTAATAGGTGCGAGCGCTCCGTTTGCATATTTTGAAACTCTCGGTCCTTACGCACACGCACACGCACACGCGCACACGCACACACACACACTTGCGCGCGCTGCCAGTTGCTTCCTCTGTGCAAGACTCGGGGGACTGGAGGCGCGAACCGTTTCCGTTTGTCCACGAGGCGGCTCGTCTCTCTGCTTCGCTGTCTTTTTCATCTCTCTCTCTCTCCCTCTCTCTCTCTCTCTCTCTCTCTTTCTGTCGCTCCGTCAGAGGCGAACGCCACGTTGGTGATATATCTTTCTTTCTTTTTTTTCGCCGCCCGCAGGATTATACAACAAACAGAGCACGTGCACGGGCGTGAGGTGGTGGTGGAGGAAAGAGCAGGGCGAGCAGGTGAACAGCAAAGTGGCTGAAGAGTTTGGCTTGAAGTTCTACTCTTGGTTGGGAGCGTGGCGGTGCGTTTTCGGGGGGAGGGGGGGGTTCGGGTTTTACTCTCTCGCTTTTCTGAAGCCCCTTTTTCTTTCTGCTCCGACTTGCCGACGGCGAGGCAGTTTTTCAGATCGGTTGAGTGAAAAGGAAGTTCTCGCTTTCACATCTCAACTCTGAGACGACTGAAACGGAGAGAGCGGTTATCCCACAACACAGACAGGCCCTCTGCCTGTTTTCTGTACGGCGGCGGCGGCGGCAGAGGGGACGGCGGCGGTGGGAAGGGGTTGGAGGGGTGGTGGTGGTGGTGGTCGGGGGGGGGGCGAGGAGAAGCGGGATGGATTACTGGAGAGCCGCGTGCATCTGTCTCCTTCCCTTCTTATTTATTCTCCTTGTTTGTTTTTTTCTCTCTCTCTCGCTCTCTCGCTCTCGCCCCCTCCCCTCCCCTCCTCTCACCGTCTTTACTCCTTCCCTCATCTTCAACACACTTTCACTTTGCCCTCATTCAATTTCTCGCCCCCGCTCCCTCCCACCCCCTCCTCCTCCTCCTCCTCCGCCTCCTCCTCCTCCTCTCTTTTCTCCTCCCTTCTGCCTCCCGAGGGAAAAGAGATTCTGCCTGCTGCTCGTTAGCGCTCCCAGCCAATCTGCATTTTTAATTAGTAGTTATTGCTTCTGCTTAATATTCAAGTGCTACCCCGGGCCAAATGGGAATCCTTACGCACAAAAAAAAAAAAAAAGAGAGGGAGAGAAAAAAAAGCGGGGAGTGAGAGGAGAGGAGGGGAGGAAAGAGAAACCGGCTGGGTATTGTGTTTCACTCCAGGACCCTGAGACAAAGCCCCCCCACCCCACCCCCAAACCCCCACCACCACCAGCAGCACCCCCACCCATACACACACCCTCTCCCTCTCCCTCTCCCTCCCCTCCCGCGTGCCCCCCTCAGGGAAAGATTTGGAAGGTTTTGGGTGGAGGGGTGGAGGAGGGTGGTTGGGTGGGGGTGTGTGTGTGTGGGGGGGGGGTTACGGACGGGTGAGAAGACTCGGGGGTTGGAGGATGGGTCTCAAGTACAATCCAAAAAGAAAGGGGGTGACATATTTTCGCGGGTGTCTCACGCCGACCCCCTCCACCCCGTCACCTCCCACCCCCACCCCCACCGCACCCCCACCGCACCCCCACCCCCTCACTGCCTTACTATCTTTTTTTAATCTAATTTTCTTTCTCTTTTTTTATCTCCTGAGCTCTGACCTACCTATCTCTCTCTCTCGCTCTCTCTCTCTCTCTCTCGCTCTCTCTCTCTCTCTCTCGTCCTTTTGCTCTCCCTCTCTCTCTCTGCGTTCACTTTGTGGAACAAGTATCTCAACTTGTGCCTGGGTGTCTCCTCGGGCTAGGTTAAAGGACATGAACACCGGCGCTCCTCTCGTCTCCAGACAGAGGGAGGGAGGGAGGGAGGGCAGGCGAAGGGGAGAAAGAGACACAGAAAGAGAGAGAGAGAGAGTAACAGTTGCTCTCTTTTTCATCCTCTCCCCCTCTTCCCTCAGCTCTCCTCTCGCCCCCCCCCCTCCACCACCCTTCCCCTCCAGTGAAATACAGAAGGATTTGACTTGAGGAAACATGAAAGAGGCTTATACCAGTCGGCTTTGAACCTCTCCGCTAAAAAAAAAAAGAGAAGAAGAAGAAGAAGAAGAAGTGTTTTCACTCTCAATTTGGGGATCTTCTCTCCGATTTTGATGTATGCAGAAAGGCCCTCGTTTGTCAGGCGGGCTGAGTCAGTGCCTCATTTGCATAAAGCGTTCATTTTCCGCGTTCCGCTAATTAGCAATTTGCAGCTTAATTGGAGAGTGGATCTCTGTTAGGAGACAAAGCTATGCACATTTAAAAATATCTCCAGATGTACCCGGCGACACGTCCCTGTCTGCCTTTCAGCAGCAACCCCCCCCCCCCCAACACACACACACACACACACTCACACACACGCGCTGCTTCACAGGCTACTTAGATAAAGTTTCCTACTGTTCTCTTCTCTTTTTTCCTTCCCGCCGTTCTTCACCTCGCGCTCACTTTTGCGCTCGCTCCTTCTGCCAGGCTTCGCTTTCATCATGCCCCCCTTTTTACACGCGAGTTTAAAAGAGCACCACAGTCAATATTTATATGTTCACAATGGATCACATGACGGGAGCCCCCCCCCCTCCCCTCTCGCGCCGCGATGAAGACTCTAGATAACGATCAGTGAGCTCTTTTCAGTTTCCTGCAGCTCCACGAGGTCTTCAAAGTCGCTTTTTCATTCTCAGCCGAAACTTCTCTCCTGTGCCGGCGGCGGCGCCGCAGAATAAAGACAAAAGGGCAGACAAAGGCAAAGTTTGCTTGATGGCTCGGATGGGGACGCTTGTCAGTCGCCGGAGAGACTAAAATTAGAGATAATTAAAGGGTGAATACCTGACACACCAAAGAGGATGTGGACACCAAAACAACTTTATTTAAATAACAATGCTGCCCTTTTAGAAACAGCGTTTGTTTATTTGCCCCGGTGGACGCAGCAAAGCTCCTGCAAAATAACCCCTTGGCCAAACTTCTCTCACAACAACGTGTCTGCAGAGTAACGTCGGCCTCTAATTTAACGACGCAGATGTGGAAAAAAAAGTGCCTGTGTTGCTTTCTTTGCTCACTCGTTTGCTCTAGAAACTCATTTCCGTGATGTCATAAAGGGCACCGGCTCTTTGAGACTGCGCTTTAGTCGCGTCGAACATGTGGAAAGTGCGGCAAATCATTTGAAACAAAAATCCACACTTGCACCAGGTTAATATCCACCTGTATATGTGACAAATGTAAATAATTTTTTTTTTTTTCGTGGGAGGCTGTAAACAGAGGGATAAATATGCTGTTTTCTAGATATCTACAGAGGTTTTTTTTTCAAGTAACTGTGTCTCAAAAGACAGCTTCAATACGGCTGAAGATGCAGAGAGTCGTGCAGCCAGTCGCCTGCTAACTCCGCCTTTTACCCCCTCTTTGTTTCCCCAGCGTGTGACGAGCCCTCCTACTTCACCTGCCAGCAGTGCGAGGGCCTGTTCCCGTCCGCCTGGGCGCTCCTGCAGCACGCCCAGCACACGCACGCCCTCAGCATCTACCAGGAGGAGCAGCAGCAGGCCGAGCTGGCGGCAGGGAGGAGCGAGAGGCGACGGCTGACGGAGCAGAAGCCCCCTGCTGCCACTCTCGACCCCCGCCACCTCAACCAGGCTCTGGCCTCGGCCTTTCACGGCCGCCCCCGCCTGGCCAAGACCAACTCCCCCTCCCCCACCTCCACCTCCACCTCCTCCAGGAACATGCAGGCTCTGAACTTCTCTCTGCGCCTCAGGGAGCTGGCCAAAGGAAACGGCGGCAGCAGCAGAGGCTCCTCGCGGGGCTCCGCCGGGGGCCTGGCGCCCTCGCCCTCCTCCTCGCCGCCGGCTGCCTCGCCCTTCCCCCACACCGGCCACGGCAATGCGGTGCTGCCCGCCCGCCACCACCGGACTCAGGCCTGCGAGCGGCCGTACCACTGCGGGGTGTGCGGCCAGGCCTTCGCCCAGAGCGGCCAGCTGGCCCGGCACATCAGGTGCCACCACCGGGTGGGCGGAGTCAGCGGCAGTGGGTACGAGGCGGCGGAGATGGTGGCTGTGGTGGAGGAGGAGGAGGAGGAGGAGGCGGCAGGGATGCAGGTGACGAGGGGAGCGTTTCAGCTGCAGGACGTGAAGGCTGCGCCGCCCCTGGAGCTGGACCTCAGCCTGCCGCGACACCCGGCAGTCGCCGCCGGCCTCATGCTGCTCAGTGCTCAGCGCCGGCCGTCCGACCAGGAGCTGCTGAGGCTCTACCGGCACCAGAGGGAGGGGGAGGAGGGAGAGCAGGGGGAGGTGGAGGGCCAGGCGGCGGAGGAGGAAGAGGAGGAGGAGCCGCGGCACACGTCCTCGCCCTGCGGCAGCCCCTCGGAGGGCTCGCTGGAGAGCGGCGAGACAGGCGGCAGCGGCGAGAGCGGCATCGCCAGCGGCAACTGCACGCCCAAGCGGCCGGCCGACGGAGGTGCGGGGGCCGGGGGAGAGGAGCCCATGGAGGCGGAGTCTGTGGCGGCAACGGCCGGGATGTGGAGCTTGGCCAACGAGGCGGTGCAGGACTGGCAGCGGGAGAACGAGAGGAGGGGGCTGGGAGCGGCCGTGGGAGTGGCAGGGGCCACTAAAGCTGCCAGCAGCAACGCCGCCAGCTTCACCGCGTCGTCCGGCGGCGGCCGCAAGAAGAAGGACGAGTCGTGCGAGTACTGCGGCAAGCAATTCCGCAACAGCAGCAACCTGACGGTGCACCGACGCAGCCACACGGGCGAGCGGCCGTACCGCTGCGGCCTCTGCAGCTACGCCTGCGCGCAGAGCTCCAAGCTGACGCGCCACATGAAGACGCACGGCGCCCGCGGCACCAAGGCCTCCTTCTTCTGCCAGCTGTGCTCGGTGCCGTTCACCGTCTACGCCACGCTGGAGAAGCACCTGAAGAAGGCGCACGGCCTGAGCCACGCCAGCGTCGGGGCCTACGCCCAGGCCAGCGCCGCCGACGCCCTCGCCGCCATGAGGAGGGCGGAGGGTGAGGCGGTGGCGGCGGTGGCGGTGAAGATGGAGGAGGACGAGGAGGCAGCGGAGGGAGCTGAGAGCCGAGAGCTGAGGAGCCCGGAGGAGGAGGGGGAGGCGGAGGAGGAGGGGAGCGCGGCGGAGGTTGGGTACGAACCGCCAGCAGGGGGCGACGCAGAAGCGGGGCCGTTAGCTTTGACTACAACTACGCTGTGACGCCCCCCCTCCCGCCGCCCAAAACCCCCCCAACAGAAAGCACCGTTAGCTGGCAGGACTTTCGAAATCCAGAAATACAAAAGTCCCCCCCCCCTGCAAATAACTATTCTCCAGTCAAACTTGAAACTTGAAAAAAGTTCCCCAGAAAGTTAGCTTCACCGTTAGCTCGCAGGACTCCCAAAACAATTCCTCCTCCCCGAAAAACAAAATCCTCCAGTCAAAACTTGGAAAATAAGGATGAAGCCACACACACACACATACACACGCACACACACACACACACACACACACACACAGAAAACACTGCGAGCTAGCAGGACTCCCAAAGTCCAGAAATCACAAAATCCCCCTCCCGCCAAAAAAATCCTCTAGTAAAGATTGGGGAGGGGGGGAAGAAGAAGCTCCCCCACCGCACCTCCACCTCCAAGCCGTGCTCCGAAACAAAAGGCCCATGACATTCAAACGAGGGGGGAAGGGGAGCGGTTACCCAGAGCCGCTGAACAGGAAGTGAAGCGCCACCGTCCGCGCTCGACAAACAGGAAGCTCACCGACGCGTCGCAGCGCGGGAGGCGGAACCTGCAGTTGCGATTCAGATCTGCGGCAAGCCAACGCCGGACAGCAGGTGCAGGCAGGCAGGCAGGATTCTGAAACCACAGTCACTTTGCTGCAGTGCGACGGACGCAGAGGAAGGGAGTCGTGTCGAGGCGAGCAGTAGCCTAGCCTAGCCTTGCGCCTAGCTAACTTTCACCACCAGCAGCAGCAGCAGCAGCAGACGGAGGGGAGGTCAGGTCACGCTGCCTCGCTCGCGCCCGCTCTCTGCTTCAGGAAGGCCTTTTAAAGGCCGAACGGGGGCTTCTGAAGCGGCCGGCGAGGGGGCGAAATAATTCCAAACACTGTCCGCCTGCAGTTTCTCACCCTCCTCCTCTTAAAGGCGCTGGCTTGTCACAACACTCGGCCCCTTCGTGATAATGTTTACAGGGGCTCACGTGGCCGGACGAGGTTTTCTTTTCTCCTGACTTGCGTGATACTATGTGCCAGTTGACTTTCATTTGTTTTTTTGTTTTTTTAATGATGCACGCAAGTCTCACCTGCTCATGTTTTTTGTTTGTTTGTTTTGTTCAAACACAATTTAGCTTCTATGCATAAAAAAAAGCTGCAGTTTTACCTTATATGTGAAACGGGTGTGAATTGTTTTTTTTTTATATATCATTCATATCATTGTGACAATTATCTCTGGCTTTTTTTTTTCTTTTTTTTTTCTTACTGTTTACATAAATGTAAAGTGCCGGACAGCTTCAAAAGCCTGTGCATGCTTTGCAGCCATTTGAAACTTTTTTTTTTTTCCTTTCTCCCTTCTGTGCTCGAATTGTTCTTATTTATGACTGCTGCATGTAGGTGGCTGTGTACCTAATAACGATAATTAAGGAAAAAAAAAAAAAGGAAAAAAAATAGTAGTTCCACTGCTGTCCTACAGGGTTCAGAGTTTGAGGCAGTAGCTGAGTAGCTGAGCGGTGGAGTTTGATTGGCAATAAGCACTTGGGGGGGTTTGAGCGCGTTTTGTTTGAGTTTGCGCGCAACGTTTGCGTGCGCACAATCTCCTCAGGTGACGCGCGGTCTTGAACGCGCCCGCCCTGCGGTCTCCTCACTGTAGCGCGGCCCGGCGGGGCGGCGAAGGCCGCGCGAGTGACGAGTCGGTCGTTGAGTTAAAGTCGGGGGTTTGGTTTCGAGAAGCACAAGCTTGGCGCGTCTCGTCGTTTTTTTTTTTGCAAATATCGCAGGGTGAGATAAAAAGGGCGAGTGAGCCGAGTCGGGGAGAAAAAAAAACACAATCTGATTCCATGACTGTGACGACTATCTGTTACTAGAACTGATTTTTCTATTTACATTCATGTCAGGGACAACCCAGTGTGTGTGTGTGTGTGTGTGTGTGTGTGTGTGTGTGTGTGTGTGTGTGTGTGTGTGTGTGTGTGTGTGTGTGTGTGTGTGTGTGTGTGTTGAATGAATGAATGAATGAATGAGTGTGTGAGTGTGCGCGTGCGTGCGTGTGTGTAATGAATGATATGCTGTAAGCGTTCAGGGATATTATGTACATAGATTGCCATTCTTGCTGTTTCTTTACCTGTTATTGTTATTAATATTGACACCCCCCCCCCCCAGCATTGTCGCTGAACACTGGCTATTGTGAAACTGTACCGCTCTGCTGTCTTTGTAAACTCGACACCATTTTGTAATTGAGGAGCCTCAATAAAAAAAAGAGAATTGGGGTGAAATACTTTGCATCTTGTTTTCCTCCTCCTCCTCCTACATGTGTGATTTCTCTGTTTTTAATCTCAATTTTTCTTTGCTTTAACATGCATGTTTTTCTACCCTCCTCCCCCTCCTCCTCCTCCGCCTCATCCCCCCCACCCTCTGCCTTCATCTTTTTCTTTTCTTATTCTGGCGGTTTCAACAACAAAAGCTTTTTTGAAACTATTTCGAGTACCCTTTCCTCACCAGGACGCCGCCTGGCTCGTTTGCGGGTCGTTCCTCTGAGGACCCCGCAGTCAGCTCTGAGCTATTAATTTTTAATGCGAGTGTTTGGATTAGAGACCCTCACTCCTTGTTTACATCCTTGTGATGTTACTTGCTTTGTCTGGAGACGGCGTAATGCAATTCCGCCGGTGCGTGCGTGCGAGCGAGCTTGCGAGTTCTATATTTTGCGGCCTCGCATTTGCATCGGCGCCGGTCGCCCCCCCCCCCCCGACGAGTCCCGCGAGCTCGCGATGGGACGCCGGCCACTGGGGTTTTCTCAGGGTACAAACTGTGTAGGGGAGGGGAGGCGAGGGGCAGTTTGCTTATTGTTTGTGGGCATGTTCGGAGCCGGAGCGCAGCGAGGTGGGAGTGTCAAGGGGTTGGGATAATTGCTGACTCCATTTTAAGGGGCCTGGAAAATAAAAAAAAACCTCTGCACCAGCATCTCTGGCCCCAGACCCGCCCACCAACCTCTCCCCCACCCCCAACCCAACCCCCCCCCCCCCCAATGAAAATGATGTTCTATGATCCCTCTAGCTCATTAACAGAAGGTCTTTTAATGAGCTTTCAACAGGGCGGGGGGCTGGGCGGACGGAGAGAAGTGTGGTCGGATGGCGGTGGGGGGAGGTGGGGTGAGGGGGTGGTGGTGGTGGTGGTGAGGGGGTGTTGCGCCAGATGCACACACGCCCACTCTGACCAATTACCATTGTGCTGCGGAGAATGAGGAGGAAGTGCAGACGGGGAGGGCGCAGATGAGACAGTTTGTCAGTTTCTGTCCACAGAGACAGAAAGCGCAATCCCCCCCCCCCACCCCACCATCAACAACAACAACAACATCAACACAAGGAAAGAGGGACAGTACAGGTGACAACCTGGTCGAGTCCTCCGCTCAACTCTGCCCTCCCTCGCCGGGCCCTTTTTGGCGCCAGCGGCGAGCGCCATTTGGCGCTGCGCGCGGGCCCAATTACGCGAGGTAAGACGATCCGCCGCGCGGTCGCCCTCGCAGCCACTGGATATAGTTTTCCACGTCCACAACCGGAGTGCCCTTTGTCTCCGCCGGGTCCACACCTCTCCAGCCCGCCGCACGCCCGCCGACGGCCAATCACGGCGCAGAAAAAAAGGGTCTTTGTGTGCGGCGCGGTGGTTGAGGGGGCGCGAGTTCCGAGCTGGGTTGACTGTCGCCGAGGGCTCTGATGTGGGACAAGTTGTTTGTCCGCTTCGCCGAGGAAGCTCTTTGTTGGTCTGGAGGTCGCTGCAGAGAGACATCGCATTTTTATTATTTTTTTCTGTCTCGCCGACTTTTGCTGCCCCTTCTGTGAAGGGAAAAGACATAAGCAGAAGCGTCTAAGGTTTTCGGTCGTGGCAACATTGTGCCCCGGTTTAAATTGTTGGCGGCTTCGGCGCTGCTGTGCAAGTCGAACGTTATGAAATGATTCAGCCTTGCTGTCGATTCTCACAAAAGTCGGGACGGCAAAGTTTCCCCCTGATCCGTACAAAGACATTTGCTGCTATTGAATTTTTCTAGTGCGAAGGGGAGCGGGGACCCAGGTTAGAGCCTTGAGGGACACCGTATCCCAGAGATTCAGGGGCAACATCAAAAAAGAAAGTGATGTCAGGAGAAGGGCTGACCCAGATATGACGAGCACGGTGCCAAAAAGAGGGATTCAGCCGCACAAAAACACCACAATGTTCACCTGCATGGTGTAGAAAAGCTGAAAATGAAACAAAAAAAAAATGAATAAACGCAGGCTGAGCTCAGTATCGCTGCCCGTCTTTGTGGGCCTTGAAGTGCGGCACCCTGGCAAGCGTGCGTCGCGGCACAATCGCAATTCAGATTAAACTTAAGGTGATTAGTCGAGAAAATGCTCACAACAAAGGGAATGTGTGAGCCTCTGTGTTTGCTTTCCTACGGGGCAGGCCCGTGGCCATGAGAGCCTCTCACTTATGTATGAGAAGATTGTGCTTTATCATGGAAAAAGCCAATTAGCCGGGAGTTTTTAATTACATTTCTCGTGGCGTTACCGCGCGAAGCCTCCAATCATCTCCGCCGTCCCTGTCCTGTTGTCCTCTCTCCTCCCGCCCCAGAATAGCTGAGGAGGAGGAGTGAGGTGGGGGGATTAAATCATCAGCAGGCCAGACTGAGAAGGGGATAACAAGAAAGAGAAAGATGCATTTGGGAGCGATCACACAAACCACAAGACTCCCTCTCTGCTCTTTATCCCTGCGCAGTTCCCACAATTCCCACCTTCCCCTTCGCCCTTCCCTCCTCCCGCACTGACCGCAGAGCGAAACCTGAACTCTGGAATTACACCCGCCTCCCTCTTCTCCTCCCCCATCGCACCCCACCCTCCTCACCTCTGACAGTGGGGAGTGTGAGAGGTACGACGGGACACCTTCCTTTCCTTTCCAGCCCGGCCATCAGTCAAACCGGCTTCCCTGTCGCTGCCATTCACCCCCGAGCGTCACTGATCGAGCGGCTTCAGCGGGAGCCACCGCTTCAGTTTGGCTGCAGGATGAGGAAGTTAGAGACGTTCCATGTGTTCAAAAACAAAACAAAAGAAGAGAGGGGGAAACGTGCTGAGTTCTCGGTAGATTAAGCAGGCATTGTTTGGTGACACCGTCGCCACTCTGTGAAGGCGAAAATCAATTTTTGAGGTTGGGGTGGACGGTGTTGACCTTCCAGCGGTTAAATAAGTGTCTCGCCGCCATTGTTTGTTTCCAGGATTAAACGTAGATTCACTCTAATCCAGCGGAGACAACTCTTTAATGCACACTGATGGATTACCTGCAGGAGTCGCTTTACGATTATGACAATGAGGAGCACAAATTTATTCACAGAAAAGCCTCAACTGGGCTTTAATTGATGAGAAAAGTGCATTTTCTGTGAATATTCATATGTGATGGAGTACGTGACAGTTTAAAATGGATATTGTATAGCGCCAAAATTAGAGGCATACTTTAAATCATTCAGCTTCTTTCAGCTATAATTCATCCAATCTGTTTCCTGGTCTGGAACAATTTCCTTTACTAATCAACATTAATTTTGAGTATTTGCAGTGATTCAGAAAATGTAATTTACAACAAAAAAACGGAAGACAATCAAATTGTCTTCAATTTGTCCAGCTCTCACTTGACTAAAACATAGATTTCTAATGCATTTTAGCAGTTAATCGTCATAGATGGTACAGCACTGATGGACTAATCTTGATTTATGATGGCAAGTAAACAGTCTGTAGTTTCATATCACTGACATTGTGTTAATGAGTGTGTTAATAAGAGTTGTGAAAATCTCTCTAACTGCACTTGAATCACTCGGGTGGTGTTGAGGCAGCCAAACCCTGCAGGAAAACTACCTCGGTCTCGTCAGCGCTGTGCTTGACCCCACATTGAGTCATATTTGGAAGAAAAAAAAAAAGTCCTTTAAACACTGAAGCAGCTGCATTCCTTGTCAGTCCAGTCAGCGAGTTGTGCATATTTACTTTCAAGGTTAACTGCACAACGGCCCTCCAGACCTGAAGGTTTTCTGCTGGAAATACCTGAATACGCAAAAGCAAACAGTGCCCTTTCTTCTGCTGTATTTGTACTAGGGAAGGATTAGTTTTAAAAAAAAGTTGTATAATACAGTGTATGGTAATGTGCGAAAAAAGCAAGAATAAGATGGTACAAAATACAATATAACTGTCAAAATATTACACTGTAGACATTTGATTATAATATCTATAGAATACAGTTAAGTGCAACGTGGCATTTCATGACTAAAAACTACACAAATACAGATTATCTGCTTTGCAATGAAATGTATATTTGCCTAAGTGTAATATACTACAAGCCCCGGGGTGGCACAATAAAAGTGCGATAAGGACGTTTACAGCGGAAAATAAGAGGCAAAATGTTTCGGTACATAATAATCCAAGCAAAGCATGAGATTTAGTGAGCTCATGCGCTTCTAAAACATCACAGAGAATTATTCGACAGCCCCACCTCTTGAGGGCAAAGAGCTTTATTTCTGTCTCGTCCTGGGTTGTAAAAATAAATATCTTCCCGACTATAAACTTTTCAGACTTCATGCGGGAAAAGACTGTGAAGAGCATTACTGACAGTTGATGGTCTTATGAATATTATGCCTTTTTCCCCTCGTTCGGATTGAATTCTTTACCGAATTAACTATGCATTCTGTGAATATTATATCTTTTATATATCTCATATAATATTCTTGGAGCTGTTTTTCAGAGAGTTTGTCCTGTTTTGAAAACGGATAGAATGATGTATTAATAGAGCGAATCATTAAATCTGGGCTTCTGAATATTCCTATCCGAGACATTTCCAAAGATTTCTCGACCTACAAATTTTGCACGCGGACACGTTTCATCTTAAGAAAATGTGCTCTGGAAAATTCCCCCTTTCAAAACCTACTTCTCCCACAGCTCTCGTGCCAAGTTTTGGAGGGCGGATTAAAACGCAGCCAAGCGACAACCTATAAGGAAGGACGACGCGAGGTAATTAAACATCTGCCTCCGAAAAACCCCTCAACAATTTGTTTTCTCCGACATCCTCAAACCTCTTTGTTTTTCATGAGCACACGTACATCCACTCAATCCAGCTGCACCTGGTCACCCTCCTTAAGAAGGACACGCAGCTAATCAGTTGCCTGCATAATTACTTACATGCACGCACACACATACAAACACATAGGCAACGCACACACTCTCTCTCTCACACACACACACACACACACACACACACACACACACACACACACACACACAAACAAGTAAAAGAAACACATTTTGGTCAGTTAGTTTCAGTCAGTTTCTTGAGTTTCATGTTCAGCCCAGCCCACAAGCAGTTACCAGTGCAGGAAAAACTGGATTCGACCACGAAGCCCTCCAGGCCCCAACTGTCTACCACACACACACACACACACACACACACACACACACACGGTGCAGGGGTCAGAGGTGTGACCTGGTTAGCATGCATATTGAGGTTGGGGAGGTGGATTTCAGTCCTGTGACAGATGAAAATGCTTTCATGTGTTTTGTTTTGTTTTTTTTTTGCCTGCAGGCCTGAGGCAATGTTAACTGTCTGCAGCGGAGTTCTCACCTGCTGCAAACGTTTGTTTGTGGCACACTGCGTCACACTTGCCTTTCATTGTGGTCGCACCGCAGTCAATGGGCACTGCAACAAGACTGAGATGTGTCGAGTGCTTGTGAGCAACAAAACAAACAGGATAATCACAAAGTGAGTGACAGCCTTTCGTAGTAAAAAATAAATAAATAAATCCCTGAAAATAAAAATGGAAAAGGAAAAGAAAGAAGCACTTGCATCTCCCTAATACTACATGATCCCCTGCAGAGATAGCCCACACAAAATTAATACCCCAGGCTCAACAAAAGCTCTCAAGACATAGTTAACATGATTATTATGAGTTTCACAGAGCAGAAATGATTTCACAAAATTTAAATTTTATGATAATATGCCTTCATCAAGGTATGGCAGTTACTTCCATTTACTTCCATCCTCTCTGTGTGCCCTGTGTTGAACTCAAGAATGGTTACGTGGATCACCTACGTCTTCAATGACACCCAGGCGGGTCGCTAGCTTTCAACATTGAAGAACTTTTAATTTGAAAGTTAACCCTTTAAAAACTTAGTAGATGATGTAAAGATTCACCACAGAAGAGGGATATTGTGTTTTAAAAACTTTTTTGACTCATTTAATTCAATATGGAAAATCTAGAGACGGCACGATGCTCACCGGCAGTACTTTTCTTGTTAGCTGTGCGGAGGCGCTAAAGCAAAAGCACTACCTCATAAGATAATGATGTGCAATATTAAAAACAATTACATTTTAAACACGTAATATAAAGTACAACTGATTAGCAAGCAGGCCATTAAAAAAAAGAGAAATAACAAAAAAGAACCCAGCAGACTTTAATGTCACGTATGAAATTTCAAGGATAAAATCATTTCTCAGCCATTCTCAGCCATACCGCTACCAATAAAGATAAAGCAAAATGGCACAATCGAAAGCGCACAAGTTCGAGCCCAAGTTGGAGATTGCTGCCTTCAGACCAGGACGGAAATATGCAAATGGCTCATTTGAACATAGTCAACCTTACTCTCCTCCCCTCAATCAGTCTCCCTTTCCACTTCATCTGGTGTGGTGTGTGTGTGTGTGTGTGTGTGTGTGTGTGTGTGTGTGTGTGTGTGTGTTCGCGCGTCGTGATGTGACAGTATGAGGAGCGGGACAAAGCCGGTTAACCAGCGGGGAGAGTGTGAGAGGGGCCGCTGCTGCCGGGGTCGTGGGATCAGAGCAGGTCACCGAGGTGTGGGAGTGTCTGCTCGGCCCTCTGACCTTTGTCACCGAGGCGTCCCATAATCCCGTCCTCAAAAGACCATACGGACATAATAGAGAGCCCATGAATGGCCTTAAATGGTGACCATTAGGTGGATCTGTGTCGCTATTCTTCTTGTTTGTTTAGTCCCGGTCAGTCTCACGATTTCAGTGTAATCAGGCGTGTGATGAAGGTGCGGCTGGAGACGCCTGGAGAGGCCTGGGGTGCACGCTGCAGGACAACAGGGTCTTGGAAAGGGACATCCACCTAAATTAGAGGAACGACATGGGACAAGATGGCAAAACAAAGAGGAGGCAGGCTGGACGGTAATTGGAGGTCCATTTCAGATGGTTGAAGTCCCGACTGGAGTGGTTGACACTGGAGGAGTTCAGCGACCCTCCTCTTCAGGCTGCTCAATGAATTTATCGCAGCGGGAGCAAGAAGACCTCATGAGCCATTGTACCGATATCCTGCCGAGGCCTCTGTCGTTGCCCATCCTGCCATTTCATTCATTTGTGGCATTAAAAAAAGTCCTCCAAATACTGCATTGAGAACAAGAACGTTTGTCTCACAATGTGGAAATTATCAGAGGAGAATTTAATGCAGTATTTAAGGAGAAAATATCCTGCGTAAAAGATAGGAATCCCTAAAACAATACTCATAGCAATACGGATTGTCATCAATACCTTGCGTCACAGTCTGTCAGGTATCATCATCATCTGAAATATGCTGATGATTTGTAAATACTTATGATCCTTTTTCAGGTAGTGGTGTTTCATTGAGGACTGGAAAGCATGGGGCAGACAATGAGGACAAAATGAGAGACGCCTTCTAGTTTGTTAAGTCACCTCCTTCACTCTTCATTTGTTTGTGCTCGACAAACAGTCGTCTGTTCCCCTTTCACACGTAGAAATACAAAGTTGAGGTTCAAAGAGCGTGTAGTTGCATGGAATCATTATTTCTTTTCATAATAATAATAATAATAATGATACTTTACAAATGCATTCTTATAACTGAATCCTGGCAGGACTCTTGGATGTTTACTACTATTTTACGATTTTGATGAATAATCTTTCAATGGCTTTTTCCCTTTCCAGTTGAATGGATCAATGCTATTTGTCAAGTACAGAAAAAAATATTTTACACCCAATGCATGTCCTGCAACTCAGCTAACTTGAGTTTTTGTTCAATTAAAAAATAAATTAAATCAAAAGACAATAGGGTGATTCGCCCTTAAAAAGACAAGCCTCTCTGAATTTTATGTGTGGACTTCTTTGAAACCTCAGAATAATACCAAGTGCGCGCCAGTTCAGAAAATGTGGAGTAGACTGACACCTAGCGTCAAGTAAAAAAAAAACAAAAAAAAGAAAACGTGCATAATCTGTGTTAAAATCGATTTACACGAATTTTCAAGTTGATTTGTTTTTTCAAATGCACTTACCATATTTGAGGTGTCAGTTATTATCGTATTTATTTCATCCTATAGACGAGTTTAGTAGACCAATGCACAGATTAAAATATTCGAATCATTCTCCTCCTCCTCCTCCTCCTCCGCCCTTCTCATCATTATTATCATTATCATCATCGTCGTGCGTCGTCGTCGTCAGAAGTAGTAGTAGTAGTAGTAGTGGGTCATTCCAGAATTGGAGGACATTTTACGTCCCACCCATCCAATTTTAAATAATCCACATCCAAAATCCTAAAGAATGTAGTTTCTGAATTACCTTGACCTGAGACCAAATCTAAAAAATAAAAAAACGAAGAGGAAAGAATGCTTGAAAATAGTTTTAAAAATACCAAATAAGTCTGGAGTACCCCCTGAAATGCGACTTGTCCCACCCCTCTAATGACCAAATTTGATCTCAAATAAAACAGTTAAAATTAAATTTAATTAAAAAAATGTATCATTTGTTTCATTGCTTTCTCCTGTAACTGTGGGAACATTTGTCTTAATGAACATAATATTTCAAGTAATACTTATTATTCATGGAAGGTGTGTCCCACAACATGCACGCAACCCGGTTACCATAACCTTTTTAGCATAGTAGAAGAAGAAGAAAGCAGTGAATCACATGATACGCTGGACTTAACATCATCAAACAGTTTTCCAAAAAGAATGGGTAGAGCAAAGGTATGTCCTCTCTTCTATTTTTCATAATTTTATAACATAGTTAGCCTTACTTCAATGTCTCATTGTACCTCATGCAACCCTGTTATGCATATGATCAGAATATGACAATTTTTATTTATTTATTTATTTTTAACTTATTTATATAAGTAAGGTTGTAAGGTTGTCCTCTTGGTCAGCAGTAACAGCTAGCTAAACAGCTAGCTTCTACTCCTGAGAGAAAGCTGACATTAGTACGGATTTGCAACCCTGTTACAGGTAACAGGGTAACAGTTGAGTAACAGCAAAGTAAAAACAATTAAAAAAAATAAATAATTGTACCATTGGTCTGTAAGCTAAGCTAACCAAGCCTTTGATAGTTTATTACCTATTATTGATAAATATGTAGCAGAAAATCATAAAAGTGAAGGTTTATTTTTCAAGAATTTTGAAGCCAAAATGTGCTCCAATTCTGGAATGACCCTAGCAGTAGTAGTAGCAGCCTAGTAGTGTCGTTATGGCTGAGTGCTGTAATTGCTGGTGCTGGTTAGGTGCCTGGTCAGATCCTGTTGACCGGGTCAGTTGTCGCTTTTGAAGCCTCGAGGAATGTGTGCGTCCCGTCTGTCCACGCATGCTGATGATGGTGATGACGGACAATAAATTTTCTGAGCTCAAAGACGCTGCTGGCACCTTGTCATTACTCCGACTCCAGCTCTCCGCGGCCCCCAGCGCTCTGCATACCTTGTCGGGCTGGAAGTCGGGGAGGCGCTCCGAGTTGGTCCGTGCTTGCTGGGAAGGGTGTGCGCAGAAAACTATTTAAGCCCCGGCTATCGAGACTCGTTCTGGTGGCTTTTCACGGTGCATTCACTGACAGAATGGAGACTGACAGGAAAGCTCCTCTGGGTTCTATTGGGAACCCCATCAAATTTAAAGATCAGGACTTCAGGAAGCTCCTGGAGGAGTGCCTCAAGTCCGGGAAACTGTTCTCCGACCCAACGTTCCCAGCGGAGCAGGTATCCATTGCTATGCCAGAAGATCCAGATCCAAAGAAGGAGATCAAGTGGCAGAGACCCAAGGTGCGTCAACACACACACCCATTGTCTAGTTTTATTTGAGTGGTGAACTTCAGGTCGCAGTTACTTGCAAGCTATAGCCCATAAAACCTGCACACGTGAGTCATTTAGTGCGTGCATAATTTCATAACAAGACAAATCCTGGAATTTCTTGTAATTTCAGGACATTTGCTGTTGAGTTGTTTTTGCAGATGCTTAACAACCAGACATACGAAATTGTTCTCCGGGTCATTGAGTTGCAGGTGATTCACTGAGGTGTGGCTCCGGCCTGAGTGACACCTGGATTGCTGCCCTCTGTAGCCTGCTGGAGAAATGCATGGAAACGTTTGACTTAAATGAAACTATATGAACAGTTTTTCACGATTAGCCTAACAGTAATGATGATATCAATATTAATAAACACACCCCCATGAGGAAGTTAAGCTAAAAAACCTGGCAGGCAGGCCCACGATAAAATGACTAGCTTCGAATCCGCCTCAACTGTTTAAATGAAATGTCAAAAAGAGATTCTGAATCAACTGTATGTCATTATACACAATTTAAAGGTCAATCTGTCTCTTAATCGTTGTCAAAAAGGTGAAAAACTTGTTGTTTAAAGGGGGGACTAGGGCCTTTTTTTTTTTTTTATGTTGAGCAACTTTCTGTCTTTGGCACGTGGCCATAATGTCGCCAAACATTTTCACTCATCAAACCAGTCAGTGCCACCACCAGATCTTAGAAAACATTGTGCCCCATACTTAGAAGCACAGAGAGTCAGACGAACACTGACGAAGCCTGTTGAGCCGTTTATCAATACATCCTTCATTTCTGTCTGATTAAACAGAAGCGTATGGTGTCCGCGCATGAACTCTTGTCCCGAACAGACAAATGTCATCGTGATCCAGCAGGAATATCACATTGTCCTTTTTTCCCTCCTGCTGAAGGAAATCAGTCAGAATGCAGTGTTTGTGGAGGGCACCACTGGGACCACTGACATCTGCCAGGGCCAGCTTGGTGAGTCCAGCAGGAAAACATCCAAACACACACACATCCCCACCTCCTCTTCCAAGCACATCAGACTAACTACTGCAGCCTCTTACCCAATGTCCACATGGTCTTAGGTAGAAGATGAACTTGTGACACAAATTTAAAAAAAAAAGTGGCCCAAACCAAAAACTTTTGTGGAATCTGTCCCCCATTGTGTCTTTCACAGTTTTTTTTTTTTTTTTGCGTGTTTCCTATTTGAAGTGAAGAATTCAAGAATGTTCTTTTAAACAATCGCTGCCCCCCTTTCTGGCATTCTATGATCTAAACTATGACCCACGGTGTGTTTCCATGATCGGCCAACTCCGACTGCTACATCTTCAAAGGTTAACGATACGGTGCAGATGTTTGCCGTTAAAGGAGGAATGCAGTTTGCAAGTTTGTGTGTGAGTTGCGGTGTGTGGAAAGGGAGGCAGAAACATCGAGTGACATGCAGGAAAACAATGTTTTTTTTGTTTTGTTTTGTTTTCTGTTCTCTCACTCAGGCAACTGCTGGCTGCTGGCCGCCCTGTCCTGTCTCACCATGCATCCCAAGCTCTTTGTCAAGGTGGTCCCGCCCAACCAGAGCATGTCCAAACCGTATGTGGGAATCTTCCATTTCAGGGTTAGTACAGGTCGCAGGTTAGAATATCTGCTGTTATATGAACATTTTACTCTTGTTTTAGAAAATCTGTTAATCTCTGTTCTAATGCTGGTGAGAGCTGGCTACTATATATGTATATATACACATACATATATACATATATATATATATATATATATATATATATATATATACTTGGGATATGAATATATATATTTAATATTTGTGCCCTATTTATTTGTTTGTTCATGAATATTTATTACTGCTTGCTGCGAATCAAGTGGGCCTCTGGGAAACCCTGAACCATAAATTAACATTATGTGTTTACAAGGCATAAAAAGAAGTTAGCGCAGTTCAAATGTAATGAAATGTTAGCAGTGATAAGGTATAAAATGTAAATGTAAATATACACATGAAAGCCTGGCTGGTAGAGTTCTTTTGGAGCTCCCTCTTCACAATGTGGAAATCATTCTGTGGCGTTATGTAAGTCCGTTTCATTTCTCACGTCAGTTTTATTATCTCACGATTATTACTGACCAATATTCATAGGATGAGTACTAAACAGTGTTACATTTCTGTAAAAGAACAAATGGATAGATTTTTTGGGTGGGGTTGTTTATGACACCAGAGAAGAAGCGTTGCGCTGTTGTCGTAAAATCTTCTTCCTTATCAAAACCTTGTGCCAACAATTTCCCCGATGTGATTTAATGGCCTGATATTTAGTGCGGTTAATGATAAGTAGCCAATGCAGCCTCTGGCAAAGGTCAGGCAAACTTTTACAGCAAGAGAGGAAGAACAAGTCCTTTAGGTGTGAAACGGTAGTTTTTTTCTCTCAATTGAACATCAAGAAGATTCAATAAATAAAAAAAAGTAAAAACTAAAACTAAAAAAAAGCAAATATTTTAACCGTCATATTGTTTTGGCTTTCCCTATTGTCGGTGGTATCATCTCTTCCTCCTATTGCATTTCCATTCCTTTTGCCCTCAGTGAACAAATCAAACAGGTATCAACTCATCCGAGACTCATCGCTTGGCGAGTCTCTCGCATGTCATCAGAGACAAACATTAAAGCCAGATCTTTATCACCGCATTAGGGGTGGTAATTCTAATGTAAAGCGTTTATAAATCCCTCTCCCTGACATGCACGGAACAATTTTTAAAAAATGACCTAGCGCGGCACCTGAAGCAAGTCGGAGCAAATTCGCGGGCTGGAAAGAGACCATTTATCAGGACTTTAGCCCCAGAGGATGTAGGTCCTTCAGAGCTTTGACATGACTCAACAGGCAGGATGGAAGAACTGGAAAGTCATTTTGCTCTGTTCGGGCGATGGGAGAGTGGGAGAGCAGTCCAGACATGCAGCTAGTCACTACCCTTGGGACACTACGCAACAAACACACACCTCGTAGGTATGAGAGGCCAGTTGCGGCTTGTCCTCGGCCACTGCTGTGTACTGGCTGAGTGTTTACTGTACACCCTCAATAAGACACAACTGCTTCTTCAGTCCAGGGTGTCAACTGGTGCATTCGAGGTCGAGATGGATGTGTTTGTCAGATCTGAACGGCTCGTTTTGTATTAGGCCGACATCGGCGCATTAAACATAAGATCTGTGAATGTTAGTGTCTTAAAGTCAGTGTATTACAGATTCATTAATTATACATGATTGGAATGTACATTTCCTGTATCTTTTGTCGTATGTACAGTACACACAGCATACATATTTACAGTATATATGTGTGTATATACATATATATATATGTATACATATATTTTATACATAATACATAAGTCTATCCTGTCAGTAGGCTCAAAATAACTGAGAAAATGACATCCTTTTCTTGTCTTGCAAAAACTCATTTTACTTGTCACTTTGTGATGTCACAAAGGGTGTTGACTGAATGTTTTTCAGCAAATCAAAATCAATTTGATGAAAACATTTTTTTTTTTTTTTTGCCAATTTGCAACCAGAAAATGTAATAGTATGTAATTAAGTTTAAGGCTATGAGGTCACATTAAGATCTGAAGATCGCAAGCACGCAAATAAGGAACCAGCGTCGTTTTGAAGGAAGGTGCTATGTCACATCCCAACTTGCAGCCTCTGCTGCCTCCATAAGGCGAAACATATCGCTGGCGGCAGGTTAATTTCTGTTTTTCCTTGACTTAATTATGCTTCTCGCTGACCCAGTTTCACAATTCTCCCCCCTGTCTGTCCGCCTGCCCGCCTGTGTTTCCTGTGCAGTTCTGGCAGTATGGTGAGTGGGTGGAGGTGGTTGTGGATGACAGGCTGCCAGTGCGCGAGGGCCGTCTGCTCTTCAGCTACTCTCACACCCGTAACGAGTACTGGAGCGCCCTGGTGGAGAAGGCCTACGCCAAGTCAGTTGCCACCACCAGCATATGCTTGTGCTTTGTAAATGCGACTGTGAGCACCCACTCCTTTCCCTGCGTGTTTAGCGGAATGACAGTCAATGCAAAATACGATTTCCTCACCCCTCGGTATGTAGGCTGGTCGGATCTTATGGAAGCCTGAAGGGGGGAAACATCTCCGAGGGCATGGAGGATTTCACCGGCGGGATCGCCTACTCCATGCAGGTGTCATCTCGAACCCCCCGAGTCCTCTGGAGGATCCTGACAGCCGCGCTAGCCCGGGGCAGCCTGCTCAGCTGCTTCATTCAGGTACACACACACACACACACACACACACACACACACACTGCACACAGATCCACATTTGTGTGTCAACCCTTGTGTCTTTGTGTTCAAAGGCGATGAGCCACCGGGAGGTTGGTCAGGTGACAGACGACGGACTCATAAAGGGCCACGCTTACGCCATCACTGACACTGAACAGGCCAGTACCAAAACAACAAACTATGCAAACTGCATCTAATATGTTTCTTTGTCTTTCTCCAAAGTCTGTTTCCCAGTAAAGAAACTCCAGCACATCTGCTTCGTAACAATTCCTTACGAAAGTAAATATTCCCGAGTTAGCTGAAGGCTAATTTCCATTGGTAGTCCCTTTGCCAGGTGCGAATAGACACTTCAGTCAAATACGCGATAGACATAGACAAGAAGACAGCATGAAGGCAGATAGGCAGAAACAGTACAAAGATAAAACAAATAAAAGTACAGTACAATCATCACAAGACAAGCCGCATTGACTAAAGCACAGTTTTAAAGCTTTAAATATTAAAGTATTACATTTTTTTTAAAAACTCAAGCAGAAAACACTCAGGCAATACGTATGACCTTAATGATTACAAGCATTGCCTGATAAGTATTGTCATTATCATTAAGTATTCACATTAACAAAGCAAAACTATCAGTACTACTAGCAGTAGTACTACTATGGCTCAAATGGTTGGGCGTCAACAAGCTAGTCCATTGCGTTGACTTTAAAAGAGTGATATGACGGAGACCCTCTGATTGATTGTGGTATTGTATTCCATTGGTGTGATGCTGTGAATGAGGATACAGCCTGGCTGAATATGATGTACAATTCACTTTAGCAATGTCTTCCAAAAGTGCCTCCGTCTCTGACTTTGAACTTTCCAGAAATTGCTTGTTCCACAGAATTGTGTGTGTTCGACACAGGCTTCTGAAAATCAGCCCTTTATGATGTCATAAAGAGCAATGCTTCCTCACTGATCCCAGTTTAGTGAAAACACACACAGCCAGCTGTGTTCTACCTTTATAAAGACCAGGCTGAGGTCTAAGTTAATACTGAAAAATAAGAAAAAAATGACTTATCAAAAATCATTTACCAGGTATTTATAATCAATCAACAGTTAAAAAAGGAGGCCAAAAAGTGCAGTTTGACGTTTGCTCTCTTCTTCCGTTCAGGTGATGAAATCCTCGGATGAGATCTTGTTGCTGAGGCTCAGGAACCCGTGGGGTTTCGTCGAATACCGCGGCCCTTGGAGTGACAGGTGGAGGCGCTGTCTGTTAGCGAGTGCTCCGTGAGAAAGTCGCTAAGGACCTCGAGTGGTGTTAAATTCTCTGCGCCTGCTGCGTGTGTCACCGCAGGGGAAAGGAGTGGAATGACGTGGACGCGGCCGAGAAGAAACGAATTGAGCTGAAGAAGAAAGAAGACGGAGAGTTCTGGTATGTGGCACAAAAACAAATCTCTACAATGTAACACCTGGATCCGTAATACAGTGTGACTCAACTTATTAGGACGGTTCAAAATTTCTCCACTAATTGAAAATGTGAAGATGATGCTTTTACAGTCCGGTTTATGATAAGTGTATCAAAATATCATTTTATTTAAAAAAAAAGTAAGTCTAAACTTGAACTTTAACATAAAAAGAAACAGTTTGAGTTCACTATAATTCAAAAAAAAAACAACAACAGTTAATTGACAGAGCACAAGAGAACCAAAATCAAATTATCATTTGCCTCTAACGTGCAATAGAATTTGCCTTTTGTCAAAGTAAGACATTCCGTCTAAAAACCTCCAGTGTCTCTCGCTCTCTGCTAGGATCAGTGCGGACGACCTCTCCAGGCTGTTCGACATCGTGGAGCTGTGTAGCGTGAATCCAGACACACTTGTGGAAGAGAACCATCCGGCCTCTCCCACTTCTCCCGCCTCTCCTTCGACCTGGACCATCAGCGAGCACGAGGGGCGCTGGGCACCGGGGAGCTCTGCCGGCGGCAGCCGCAGATACAGAAGTGCGTTTATCACCGTCAACGGTGGATTCGAGCTGTATCCTGTATCAAATCAAATCACCTCACGATGGCCTCTCTTCTTTTTCACTGTTGAACTCAAGAGTCTTTCTGGAAGAACCCTCAATTCGAGCTGAGCCTCACGGAGCAGGACAAATCCGACGACGAGGACGACGACGATGAGGACGGCGGCGGGGACGACGAGGACGACGTTGACAGCAGCAACGGTGGTGCTGACGCGCCGAGCGAAGAGGAGAAAAAGAGGGCAGAGAAAAAGGATAAGAGATCTAAGCAGTGCACGGTGCTGGTGGAGCTGCTGCAGAAAAACCGCAGGCAGAAGGCCAAAGTCCACTTCCTGTACATCGCGTTCCACATCTACAAGGTGGCGCCTCCGCTGCTTCACCTCTCTGTTTCAGCCATCATCACTAATAGTCGTGACTGGTTTCTTTTTGTGATTTGTCTTTACAGATCTCCCCAGAGGTGACCATCCTACAAAAAATGGATTTTCAACTTGAAAATTCTCTGATATCATTTCATCATTTAAATTAAGATTTGCGTTAGCTTTGGTGATTTTTGCATCGGGGGTTTATGTTTCTTCTCGCAGCTTCAGGGAGTGTGTCTGACTCGTAACTTCTTCATGAAAACTGGCCCCGTCGGTCGCTCCGGAAAATATAAAGCTCAGAGGTAAGAAGGAATCAGTCGATCAGTCATGACCTCTTCATTGCCTCCAGTGTTCTTCAGTGTACTTAGTGACACCACTCATTCAGGAGCATCATCAACATCTTTTGTTTTTTTCTATTTCCTTGACTTGAAAACCCAAAACCCAAAAGTTTTGCACACACAGTTTGTTCAAGAAAGTGATGGTACAATCTAACTGAAGTGGCTTGGAAATAAATACACCGATTCAGCTTATTTAAAAACCTGTTTACTATTAAAACGTTAATAATCTGATGCTTTGTGAGACTTCGGCGCCACAATAAATACTAGAAGTAGAGCAATGATCTCGCTTAATAAATGACAGAAAATCACATTTCAACCTTATGTTTGAAATAACTGTCGAGCAGGAGCCTTTCAA
The DNA here is from genome assembly GCF_046127955.1 of Nelusetta ayraudi. Taxonomy (NCBI): domain Eukaryota; kingdom Metazoa; phylum Chordata; class Actinopteri; order Tetraodontiformes; family Monacanthidae; genus Nelusetta; species Nelusetta ayraudi. Next base: position 9,532,751 of record NW_027466098.1, on the reverse strand, counting down.
TCAGGCTTTTCATTGACTGTAATAAAATATAATTATAACCTCATAACATCAAGTAGTTAAACAATGTGAAATGAGTCAAATACAATTATTATATTGGGGAGCAAATGGTAGTATTTCGTGGCTCTCTAGGCAAAGAATGATGGGCAGGCATGCTGAAATGCTGTCAGGTGCTTTAGGGAAGCTCTGCTTGATCGCCACCTACTGACAACTCAGGAGTTAAACACCTTCAAGGAGAGTGGAGACTGAGCAAAACGTTACTCTTGATTAATTTACAGCAGTGAGAAAGCGCTGGTTGCTGTGGATGCTGGGAGTAACACAACAGATCTATGCATTCTTTTATTCTTGTTTTAGTCTATCTGCTTTTAGTAGCAGAGTGGTTCCACAAACACGTGGCTACATTCCCTGCAATGAAAACATGGGCTACAGCAATTTATTGATGTTAGAAAATGTATTTTTTTTAAACTCAATGTAACGACTTAAATTAGTGATAACATAAAAAAATAAAAAAAATCAGATTCAAAACAAGTCAAACAGAGCTAAATAATGTGGAATTTTTAAAGGTTAAAATGGTAAATAACAAACCTTTAGAGAGTTGAACCGGCCATCTCCTCATGGCAAGGCAAATGAACTGGCTGAACTGGAATTCCCCAAACTAATACCAGTCAGTAAATGTGTGTCATTATCAAAGTCGTTGTCAAAATAGGAAAGACATCTTCATGCAGCCGGAGAAACTTGTTTGAAGTCACCAACCACTTCATCATTCTGTCCCTTAGGGGTGTGTGGAGGAAGCTGCACCTGGACCCGGGTAACTACATCATTGTGGCGTCCACATACAGACCCAATCAGCCAGGAGAGTTCTTTGTCCGCATCTTCTCCAAGACTGGAAACACTCTGGGGTAGGATGACGTTCACTTGCCACGTTTGAAAAGAAAAAGAGAATTTTTCTCCTTCCCCACTGCCATGCAGGCAAAATGTTGTTGCACACTTCCAGTATTTATCCAGTAACTATAACTAACTGTTTTTATTTATTTATTTTGCACATTATGCCTTTTTATTCGTATTTAGAAGGTGAATCATGTACCAGTTATTATCCTTAGCAACTGAACCTTTGAAACTGTTGGAAAAACAATCAACTGACAGTTTGATTGTTTGTTTGTTTTTTTATGTTCCAGCACCCAGGACTTCACCTGTTCCTTTAACTTCCTCCCGGTGAGTTCAGAATGAGGTTTAGGTTGGGTTCACTTCAAAAAAACACACACCATGTAACTGATAACCAGAGGACATGCTAGGCTAATATTTAGCTGTTAATGTTGTTGTTTGCCAAATAGGTTATGGCAGCTCCTGTCCTACCGGAGGATCACATCAGGGTTCAGAAGACTTTTGATGAGGCGGCCGGCTCTGTGAGAAGTCTTCACTGAAGTCCTCACCCTGACTGGGTGAAGTGTAAAGCTAATTCATTTTGGACTTGTAAACTAAAGTACAGTTCGTCTGTTTTTCTCTGCAGGACGACAAACTTAATGCCAAGGACCTCATGAAGCTGTTCAATTCAGGTGCCGAGTCATCCAGACATTCACGGACGATCTGAAAACATAAAGGCTTTAAAAAAACGTTTCACTACACTTAACGACCACTAGATGGGAGCAAAGTTGTGATATGGTGCCTCCAGCGCTTGAGCGCCAGAGGTCGCCCAGTCTAGACTGAGGCTCTTAGGTGCAGTCAAATAGAGTGCAGTGATGTTTACGAATGAACGCGACTAATCCATGTCCTCATCGCGACCTTTCATGGATTTAACCTGCCTTTTCTTTCTGTGCATCAATCCAACATCTCCTAATTGCAGCTCTGGACAAAGATTACCATCTGCCGCTGGAGACGTGCAGACAGCTCATCTTTGGAGAAGATGTATCCCTCCCTTTGTCCTCAGTATTTATCAAATACAGTGTTTCTTGAAGTGGGAATCTTCTCTGACCTCAATTTTATTACAGTCTGCTGAAATTACAAAGCTCACACACACACACACACACACACACACACACACACACACACACACACACACACACACCAGTTCAAATTACAACCCACAGTTTCCCACACCGTGGCAAGACAAAGGGTTTTTAACTCTCACTCAAGTCCTCCTGTTTGAGTCATCTGTACCATCCCGCTGATCTCCCTCCTCGCTTCATCTCTCTTCATCTCTAACTTCATGCCTTCTAAAGAGATCCTTAACTCTGCCGGCAGTCCAAGGGACGCTCCAGCCTCAGCCGAAAGCAAGCAGAAACCCTGCTGTCCAGCTTACGCAGTCTGCAGGTACTTGACGGTCTGTGTTTGTGTGTGAAAAGTATGATGATGACACAGAAAGTAAACACAATTGTGAGGTTTTGGGTGCAATCTTCCCTTTCAGTCCATCTTCTTTCAATTTGACGAGGACTCCTCTGGAGCGATGAGCCCCTTTGAGTTCAGCTCAGCGCTGGAAGCTGTCGGTATTTATACTGTGCACACACATACGCGCGCACACACAGAGCGACAAAATGCACGCAAGCCCTCCTCACTCCACACTTCCGCTTCCTACAGGGATGCAGTGCGACGGCAAGATAGTGCAGCTGCTCTCCGAGCGCTTTGCTTCTGGCGAGCTGCACATGGCCTTCCACAGCTTTGTGTCGTGTGTCACCCGACTGCGCAAGCTCTTTGGTAACGCACACACTGACTCACGCAAACACAAACCGCACCACACTTCGGAACAAACTGTTGAAAACTCCAAGGGGTCCGGTCGTGGTTGCATGCGCTAAGTTGGAAAAGGGCCTCTTCTTTTTTTTTTCTTGGTTTTGCGAAAAGCAGCTAGTCACTGTGTCACCTCTGCTCCTCAGCTCTGTATGAATCAGAGAGCAGCCAGGAAGTGAAAGACAGAGGGATCAACGCTGTGAGTCAATGCACACATTTTATTTTTCTGTGATTTCCGCCAAAATGGACTTAACCGGATTTGAACTCTTTTACTTCTAATCTGTCTGCTCTCTGTTGTCCCAACACAGTGGCTGCTCCAGTTCCTGACAGTGTGAAGACACTTGCTGGAGGCCGTCCATGGGTCCACACTATACTGATGTGCAAAGCCAGGACCCAGTGTAGCAACAATGTTTTGGTATTGTAGAGAGGAGACACAAAGAGCTTTACCAAAAACTGTCCCCCTAAGTTCCCCTTAAGTTAGATCGCTGGTCCTCTACTGACTGTCTTACTTTCTTGCGATGATGAAAGAAAGAAATAAAGAACAGTCAAATGCTATGTCATCGTACAAGTTAACTGGCAATTGGACGGTTGTTCGAACTTTCATTGTACAATTAAAGGTGCAAAGTAACAACTGGGTTGTGATATTCTTTATCTGCACAGAAAGACTAATGCACGGATATCAGTGTTTAATGTAGAAGATGATACAGTAGTGAATTATACTACACTTGCATATAATTAAACCATAATCCAGGTTATTAGCTGCTTTCTTGGCCTTCTTTCCAAGAGCAAAGGTGTTCGCGAAAACACACCAAAATGGCACACAAAACCGTTATTACACAACTGGGTGGAAAAAAAAATAAATCCCAGCAACCCCAACACTTTAGTCATCCATGTACACATGAGCACACCCTGGGTAGTATTTGCTCACACACACACGCACGCACACACTCACTGACACAGTCAGAGCGAGTTCTGCCTGCCCCACTGAGGGTGTGAGGGTGATGTCTCAGTAGCGCTACGCGCACCGTCTCTATTCTTATCGCACTGACGCCACGTACAGCGTCAACACGCACTCGCCCCCTCCTCCACTACGTTTCCTCGCTCGCTCCCTCAACCCCCTCCCCCCGACCCCCCCCACCACCACCACCACCACCCCGATCGCTGGTCCTCTACTGACTGTCTGAGTCTCACAATCTACCTCCTCTCAGCCAGATGCTCGCACGCACACACATACACACACGTACGCACATGCAAGAGTGAACAAATGCCCTTTGCTACACATGTCGCTATTAATAGCGACTCTCCCTCTTCATTATCACGCAGCTACACACAGGTCGTCCTCACCGACAGTCTGTCTGGATTGTGATGGAGGGAACAGTGTATTAGCCAGATCGGGAGGCCCTGGCGTTACTTTCAATTATGGCTTCGTCGTGTCTCCCAGCGGTCTAATCTCTCTGATTTGGGTCTCTTGTTTTTTTGTGTTCAGCTCTGCATGTGGTCCACTAGTGTGACAACCACAGTCTGACGGCTTGTAGAAAGATGCTTCCAAAAGGTTCTGGAAACCTTTGCAGTCCTCTGTACAGATGTGGTGACTGAAGACAAGTAACACATTTGCGTCCATAATATATCTCATGTCATTAAGGGTTCAATGTCCCTGGCATGACCCCCTTTTAAGGTCACTACATATAAATATCTTGCACTTTCACTAAAAACAAGCCTAATAAACAAATAAAACCCTGCTCTTGGATATTGTAGCTGTGTTATGGGCAAAATATAGGCACACTTATAAAGCTAGACACAAAATTGTCACACCGTGGTGAGGTTTTGTCTTGTCTTGGGGTTTTGTCTCGTCATTTCCTGTTTTATTTTGACAGCCTAACTCAGCTTCCTCTCGCTTCAGATCACGCCCCCCTCCTCATGTGCCACCTGTGCGTCTGACCCAATTGTTTCCACCTGTGCCTTGTTACCCTGTGTGTTGAAAAAGTCTGCGTTTCCTTTGTCTTGTGCCAGAGTGTCTTTGTTTGTCACGGCCAGCCCTGGGCCTGCTCACAGCCGCAGCGCAACGATTACACTGTAAGCCAGGTCTTCCACGAGATCTAGTTATTTCTTTTTGTTAACGATAAGTTTTGTTATGAGCAAATAGATATTGTTCGTTGATTTATGTTTTAAGTTCCTTCTTCTTCTGTAAAGTAGATTATTATTTGTAGTTTAGCCGTTTGCCTTTTCCTCCTTGTGAGTGATTTTGATTTTGTAAACTTCTTAGACTAGATTTAGTTTTGATTATATGGACTTTGGCCTCCTCGAGAGCGATTTTCTGTTCTCTTAATTATCTCTCCCCGATAGCTTAGAAATCATAGGAGTTTCATAGCCTAATTGTTTGATCACTCTGATCTGAGTTTCAGTTGCGAGTGTAATAAATTTACTTTTGGCCTCTGCGTCTGAGTCCTGCCTCTAGTCCCGGCCTCACAAAAATATGTTTTATAGTCCATTTTATGCCAGTGAGAGGATCCCTTTTAAATGCTACTGTGTGTGCCTTTAAGATATTGGACACGTCACGACTGAGCTCAGACCTTAAGCTAATTGCACGACTCAGCAAGTTCAACTCGAGGTCTTTCATAAAGTAAAAAAAAAAAACCACATCCTCTCAGAGGAAAAGGGTATTAATAGAAACAGAATAATTTTAAAAAAATTGCGAAATAAGAAAAAAAAAAGCAAAATCCATAAATCCCTCCAAAGCTTTTCGCTGTGCACTGCGCCAATGGGTTCAGAGTGTTAACTCATTTCCCACCAGGTGGCCTCATAGGTTTGTAAAGTATGTGACTCTCCAAATAATTTTGCAATGACGAACTTATGATAAAAGACTAATGCTGCAACAGTCTACTTTCCCAATTTGGGATCAATAAAGTTCAATCTAATCTAATCACTAATCTAATGAATAAGGAAAACAAAAATGTATTTAAGCATGAAGAATAATGCTCCTTGAAGCCAAAATTTCAACTGGAAGTGCAATAACTATCCATCCATCCATTCATTTTCTGCCACCGCTTCTACTGCACTCCTGGTTGTTGGGATGCCCTCGGCCTATCCCAGCTGTCTTCAGGGGAAGACAGGGTTGCCAGTTTGTCGCAGGGCACTCACTCTTCTTCAGAGTTTTCAATTCGCCTCACGTGCATGTTTCTGGAGTAAGCCGGGGGGGTGGAATCCGCAGAGAGAACCCACGCAGGCACACCGAGAACATTGAAAATCCACACAGAGAGGCCCCGAGGACTCGGGATCGAGCCCACGATCATTTTGCTGAGAGGCAACAGTGCTAATCATTCACCAACTCAAAACAAAGAGCTCTGAACTTAAAACAACAGCACAGAGCATAGAATACAACAGCACGACACAGAGCAATTTGTTGGAAAGGTAAAAACGTAGAGACGTGAAGCTACCCTGGCCTGAGAGCCGCGGCGGTGAACATGCAGCGGATGCCGAGATCTAACAAACAAAACCTTGACGGAGAGCGACTGGCGTCAGAGCCAAAGGAAGAGAAACAGTCTGTGTGATCCAGAAGGCTATAAATGTAAACTGTGCTCCTCCTTCAAAGGAGGGGTATTTATTTTGTCTTTGTGCTCATCCCTCCACCTGCTCCCAATGCCGCCCCCCTACCACCTCCCTCCCTCCTCCTCTACCCCTCCATCCTGTGGGATGTGATGATGCTCTGACAGCTTGGCGTCTGTTCTTGGAGGTGCCGGTTATTCTGTGGCGCAGCGGTGGGGGCTGGTCCAGGAATAGTGGCGTATAGAGTTGTAGTGTGTGGTGTGGGTGTGGAGATCTCGGGGAGGGCTGGGATGCTTTGGAGAACAGTGAGGTTTTAAGTCACTGTATAGACAGAAGGAGACCTGGGTGGATTGCGTAAGCCGGCTCCCCGGTTGCAAATTTAGCCCGGGCTTGCTCACGCATAAATTTGATGAGCAGCGCGATCTCAGTCGTCATAGCAGGGGAATTTAAAGACGGGGAGTCTGTGCTGTCATGGGATGTGGGCTGTATTTGCTGAGCGTGTTTTGATTGCGAGGCGTGAAGACTTGATAGTTCCAGAGCAGCGCTCGCGTGTGTGGTACTGGCACGGCGCCGTGTTGCATCCGTTGGCCCAGGCCGTTAGACGCTTTGTGTAGGTATCGTCTGTAATGTTTGTAATATTTGGTGAAATAATTCAGAGATGTTGCAACAACCAGAAGCCAAAAATGTTTGCTTCTTACATGGATTCTACTGAAAATGGAACAAATGGTGTTTTGCTCGAGGGTGTTCAGTCATTTTAATACTGAATAATACTGACACTAACAGTGCAACCCTGGAATATGAAAACTAGATTAGTTACTTAACTCGCTGTTGTCGTACTTCCTGTTTTACTTTGATAGTCTTGTCTTCCATTGTGTTGTGATTGTTCTCACCTGTGTCCCCCTGCCCTCTTATAACTAGTCCTTGCCCCCCTTTATATGTGTCATAGGGTCATCGATAGTCTCCATAAGTCCCCTGTGTCTTTTATGCTAAATTAGTTTGTGAATTTGGTTTCTTGGGTTTTTGTGTTTTGAACCATTTTTTGTTAAATTTGCGCCAAAGGGGCGATATAAAAGAACAGATTAGCAGATATTCATAAATTAGCTTATTAAAACACTGAAACTGATTTTTTTGCATTTTTATTCTATGAGATGTGAGCACTAAACAATGAAAGCTTCAATTCAGCTATAAAAATAAAAAATAAAAAATGCAATGCCGACTGCTTTCTTACTTCTTTCTCACCTCCTTTTTTCCTCAAAACTTTTGCTTACATCTACTTTAGGTTTTGGCTCGGCGCCACTCTTTGGAAAGAAATTTCCATTTGTTCTTTTTCTTCTCAGATCCTCTGGCAGAGCAGAAATCAACACCAGCACTCTGAGCCTCTCTGAGCATCAGCAGTTCTTTTAAACACAGAAGTTTCCCTCAGATAACCACTCACAAAGGTATGTGGGTTGAGACCACAGCTGTCTTACTAAACAAACAACACTAAACTAAACTACTTACAGCTGCTCCCATTAGGTTCTGCACAGAACAAGTAATCCTTCAATAAGCATCAGATTAAAAACAATACACGAAAGGCTTTGGGGTGAAAACGCTGCCAAAACTGCTGCCGTCAGTCATTAGCATGTTTGAAATTCCGCTCATGACTCAAACGCTGTATCCTCGTTGTTTGTTGCCCTGAACTAGTTTCTCAAGTTAACGTGCGCAAATGTGGTTTTATGAACCTTGTTGCCATTTGCACAGTTTATCTACAAACGCCGGCCTGTTGACAAATGCGTGATGCATAGTCCAGGGGAGGGACGACGATCAATACACTCACGACTTGCTGGTCTGTTCGGAAAAATACAGATTTAAGCCCTGGAAGTTTAGAGAAGGCTGGCACTGAAATGTGAGCGTTTGCGGAAAACAAATATGGACGGCGGCCTGGGTCACGGTTGAAGAGAGGAGTTCAAAGCCGACAGAAGACGGTCTGCCCTCAAGAATTTACAGTGTAACTACTCGCTTTCTTCAAGATTCCAGGCAAAGGCTGTTCGTCAACAGGCCTCTGGTCACACAAAGATCCCAGACAAGACATTGAGGCGGTTGCTGTTAGACAGGTTGGGTAAGAATTTCAGACGCGTAATGATTTCAGGACCAGGAGAAAATGTGTGTTTAGAAGATGCCTATGTGACTACACCAAGGTTGTTCCAAATGATTCACTGTATATATTGGTTGTGTTGAACTAATGACATGTCTATCAGCTGGTACAATTCTAAGTATAGATAGATATATGGATGGATCGATGGATGGATGGACAGACTGGAAGACAGATAGGCAGAGTACTGTGTGGGCACATACGGTCAGTGAGGTGGGGGCGAAGACAGGGACTCATGCAGGTTTGTGTCTTCCTGACGTGTGCAGTGTACTCAGAGCACTCTCCTCGGTCCCACTCCCTCCCCCTTTCTCTTCATTGCTCCAACCCTCTAACAGTCCCTCTTCCACACCCACTCGTTCCTTTTATTCTTATTACTTACTGGTCCCTTAAAAAAAATAGGGCAGCGTTTATGTAAGGAGGAGAGGAGAGGAGAGGTGGGGAGGGGGTAGTGAGGAAAGCAGGATAAAACAATATAGAAATGAGGGGATAACGGCTGTGTGGGGGAGAATAATGAAGATGGGATTCGCCCTACTCGTCCAGGTAGAAGATGTGTCACTCGGATAAATAATGAACGGTTACTCACCGCGTTGTGGAGAACGTTGCAAAATTACTAGGTCCCGCTTTCAAGCTGTGATTTTTTGAAAGAAAAATGAATGAAAATCTCACTGGTGTATCGTTCGTTTTTTTGGCGTAACAATGCCCTTTTGACCACTACATCTTTGTAGCAGGTTGTAACCATGGATGTATTATAAGAACTGGGGACCAGACTGGCAATATGGCAGCGTGCCGATTTTCCTAGTGATCACTGGAGGTACTGCAGCAAAAGAAAAACAAAATCCCATGGGACCAAAAAGCGTTTTTCCCATAGACTGCAATACAAAAATAAACGCCTTTAAAACGGCTGACAGGACAACTGTGACCTGAAACATGATTCATAGAAAATCTTTCTATTGTAGGTTTTTAAATGATGGTCTTTTAGTCGTTTAAAAAAATGATAAGCATGGCGTCACGACGTCGTACGTGCTTTGTCTCAGCTCGTTCTGATTGGCTGCATCCTAACGTGTCTGTAAGTGGCATTCTCCAGAATTGTTCTGATTGGCCATAATAGACCATGTGAGTTACAGAGGCATGATGCTCGGCATGATGCTCTATGAGCCCATTAATGTGGAAGTCAAAAAAGAATTTCGTCATACAGTATGTGCTGGGTGAGCAACTTCATTGAAATGAATGGGCCGCCATCTTGGATTCTGGGGGGCTGGTTGTAACGGCTGCATGTGGTTTAAATACTACATTTCAGAATAGGCACACTGGATTTGTCTTTATGATCCTCATGTTAGAAGCGCTAACAATGCAATGTGCTGAAACACAGATGGTGTCATCAGAGATACCGTAAAATAGTCTAGAATGCAGGATAAAGAAATAGGGTCGTCCAATGACCTCCCTGGGCGACTATCATATGAAGAGAAGCTCCAAATCAAAATATGGGGCCAACAGGTGCTCAAGCATGAAGAAATGTGAGCGTCACTCAGATTTCCAAACTGCCTAAGAAAATAGCACAAGAATGCATGTTTTTCATTGGGAGCTAAATGAAATGGGCAGCCATTGAGAGCAAAGCAGTTCCAGACACACACACACACACACACACACACACGTCACCAACAATATTGTTTGTTTGAAGTATTTCAAAGCGCCACACAAGATTACCGCTTCTGTGAATCATGAAAGTGGCTGGAAATACTTTTTTTGGGAAAACAATTTTAAGATTTAGGTCACTTTGGTATATTTTGTATTTCTACGGCACTAGATGTCATCAGTTCAGTATATGTTGCCTTTCCTTCATTCTATAGCTATTTCCACACTTTTAAATTAAGTTCCAAAATGTAATATTGCTTCTTTTTGTGTTACTTAAACACAAATCAGTTTTTTCCATTGAGTTAAGAATCTATTCAATCATTCCTAGTACCCCCTGGAAAGTGCAGAATTTCCCCTGTGAAGCAATCAATGCCAGGTGCGAAGCACGTCCTAACTGTGGTGGTGGAAACAAGATGAATCACGCTTCGCCACTTGGCAGTCCAGAGGAGAAAAGCTGTGTTTGGCTGATGCCAGGAGAAACTTTACTTGATGACAAAATTGTCGAGCATTCTCTGGAAATTTTCCGGGGTCTGAACATCAAGACACTTCTGAACCAAGGAAGGATGAGGCAATGGGGGTTTGCAATCTCCTACCACACCACTAGGTACCACTAAATCCCACAAACTGCTTTCCAAATTATGTCAGCTGCTACAGTCACAGAGGGAGGTTATGTGCAGCTGTCTTTTTTTCTTCTTTTTTTTTTTTGCTTTAAATCAATTTTTGTTAAAAAAAAAAAAAAAAAAGAAAGGCTTATTTATTATTGCGTTATTGCTGTCAGATGTTCAATAATTTAAGATGATTGAACATCTGACAGCAGATGACATTTTTTTAGAGGTTCTTAGGGGTTGCATCTTTGTAGGCAAAAACAGTCTTTCAATACAATTCTTAATTATTATATTGGATTTTTCATCTTTGCAGTCATTGGAGATTAGTCTAAATGACTAAATGATAAAGTCTAAATCAAACTGTAGCACTAAAGTTGAGCAAATAAGATGTTTGTTTTTTAAAGGAGGGTACAAAACACATTTTTAAAAAATGACTACATGTATATGCATGTTATAAGAAAAAATAAATGAATAATCTCTGTATCCTTGAAATGCTTTATTTCCAGGATCCTTCTACTGCACCTGCTGTCTCTCACTGTCATGTCATGCTGGGACACTTGACCACACAGTGAGGTTACAGTGATTAATATCCTTCGGTCAACATCACTGTGAAAAAGGAAGTGATGGAATGTAAGACAGCAAAATATGTGTTGACGATGAAAATCGCAAAAACTCCTATGTGAGTGCTCGCACGTCAGATTTCATAACAGTGTTTTCCTAAATATACTGTGTCCCCTTTGATCTCATCCTCTCTCACCCTCTTCCTGGCGTCTCTTTCTCTCCCTGGCACTCTGCCTCTCTGACTGGCAGCGAGCCTGTTAAAAGTAGGCTAGGATTGACGCGCAGCTTCTGTCTGAGTCACGGAAAGCTGTGGAATAACCGGGCCCACTGATTGCATTTAACTTTAGGCATCTGACTCCCATGCAGTGCATGATACAATAGATCCGTCCGCTCGGCTTTCTGCACCTCAATGCTGACGTTGATGGGTGCTCTTCATCACAAAAATAAAAAGACGGATACTGTATCTCATCCACTGCCTTCTGTAATAGCCCAAACACTCAAATTTAATGATGCCACTTGTGCTTGTGAACCACTGAGCTTGGGACGGTACCACAATTACATAACAAAGAAGATGCAGAAGGTGCAGAATTTTACAGTCACTTTCCCATTGCACAATGTCCTCGTAGTTTGTGTTTCTAAAAGCCTCTTTACAGTGGGTCAGGTATACCATGGTCAACCGCCTACCCTATCTGGAAATGAGTTTAAGGGGCCTGATGCTCCTTTTCTAAATGAAATAAGATGACAGGAGAAGTCCTTTGTCTCAGAAAAGCCCACAGATAGGGTGGTGACGCATGAACATCTGAATGTATTTCCTTCTTAAACACATCATTGTAAACTCTTGCCGTGCGTGTGTGCTGTGTGGGACCCGGTAAACAGACAAGCTCTTATTTAACTGCGAGAGAGCCACAAGGTTTGTAACCATATAAACACAAGACCATGAGCATAAACAGCAGAGAAGAGAGCTGGAGCAAGGGAACCAGAAAAACTGGGAAGCCATAAGTTGTGCGACCACCTCTCCCTCGGGGGACTTGAAGTGTCGTGGGAATAAGGACATTGACTGTCCATGAGGTGGATCTCTGGAGTGTGAAGTGGCAGCCCTTTCGAACCCGATGACCCCTGCCTAGCTAAAGCAAAGCTGAATTGGCATAAAAACAGAACAAGCATTTAGGCTGATGCCGAGGTCAGGGAGTGCACATCACCTCCTTGCTGTGTCAGCAGTCTTCTAAAGATATTCGGTCTCTACTGGCTCCACTTTTTTTTAATTTCATCTGACTACAGCAGTGTCTGTTTTTTTAAAGTACAACCACTTCATTTCATTTGCATCTAATAAAAATAGTGACCAGTTTTCAATGAGATGCACTGGGTAACGCTGAAACAAAAGTTCACACTTCAGCTGTATTTTGCACAATACTTCCACGAGCCTTATGTCTGAGCATATATGTGAACACAACAAGGAATGGAATATAAGTAACTACGTGGGCAGTTTGTTATTCTGGCTCACATTAACACACAACACACACACACGCGCACACACATATGCATGTGTGCGCATCCACAGCTTCGTGACACAGCAAAAAAGGACAAAAACTTTATCTTAAACACGTATTCTGGCCCTTAAAAAGATCCTAATTTTTCACACTCAAAAAGGAGACCTTTGACACAGCTGAAGAAAAATGAGGTTCCTTCTTAATGAAAAGGGGGGATTTCAACCTCATGTTTACATTAAGGCCAGTGTTTGACTTATAATCCTCAAAAAGGGTATGCTCCAAGTTCAAAAGTTTAGTTTTTGTCTGGCAAGAAATATTAAGTTCAGGTCTCCACTTTTTACTCAAGCATTTTAGTTAATGCAAAACACATGAGCAGTGTTTATATAGGCATGCTGGAAGGCTTTCTGCTTTGCCAAGTAAGCATTACTGGATTAGGAAGAGAATAGATGTGTTGTTAAATGGTTACGAGTACAGACCTAAGCCTCCACCCACAGATCGTGTAATAATGAGCCTTGGAGATTTCAGCCAAGGGCCGAGCCAAGAGTCAAAGTGAACTTGTTTGGAATAAGCAATCTTATTTGAGTCATGTTTCTTGACATGACATAAAAAAATGCAACTGTAAGTGAGTAGCGGAGACGACTGAGAGCCGGGAAGCCGATCATATTTCTCTCAGGGAGGTGGGGAGAGCCAGTGAGAGTTATGCAATGTTGTTGGGATATGGAGCCAGAAGGGGTGTAAACAAAACCGCTGTGAAGTGGGACAGGCCTCCGTTGCTAGGTTACGAATATTTTGGGCAGTGAGACCAAGCAAACAAGGCCCGCCTTCCAAAAGGAAACACAGGGGTTGGCCTCATGAGCCCAGCGCGAGCTAGTGACTTCCCGAAAATATGCTAAGAGACAGGGAAAAGCAAAACAAAGCATATCAGACAGCAGTGTGGCTATTTTTACCTGCTTCGGCTGGAGTCTAGACCAACTCGGGTTGTAAACAAACTCGTAAGGAACAGATTAGTCTAGAGTCTAGACCTAAGTCTCAGTCACACATTGCATACTAATTTAGCAATTTCATTTGTGATATAGGTCATATTCAGTTGGAAATGACAGAAGGAATGGACAAGGTACAACCATCTTGAGATGTGTTTTTTGTAAAGTCAATATATATATATATATATATATATATATATATATATATATATATATATATATATATATATATACGTATATATATATGTATATATATATATATATATATATATATATATATATATATATATATATATATATATATATATATATATATATATATATATATATACACATACATATACATAGGGAGAGAGAGCACATTTTTTTTCTTCCACAAGTAGAAATGTAATGTTTGTACTGAATAACTGCTTGAGTTTTTGGTTGGGTTTTTGACAGACAAACTCCTCTACCAACCAACTGTTCCTTCACATTTTGCTGTGAAAAAAAGTTACCTATTTAAACCGAGGCGTCACTTATTCCTGACACAGGCTTGTCATTCACACCTTCACAGTACAATGACTAGAAACATGCGTACATAATGATGCGTGTTTGAATTTAGCTTGCGGAGAACACGATCACGGGACCGAACAAACAGGTAACGCGTTCGGCAAACACGAACGACGTCAACGCGAATGTCAACTTGCGTGTCGCCGCCTGACGTTACACACCGTGAAACAACAAAGAATGACGGGCTGCTGCACCGAAAATGACACACAAGAAAATGAGATTCGCCGCACGGCACAGCGGCCCCGTTTTTCCTGCTTTTCCTCCCCGCGCACAACCCGGAAGCCATGTTGTCTGTCAATCACAGCCGGTTTCCCCGGAAACCGGTTGCTAGGCTGCACAACAAAAAAAAAAAGACAAATTTACGTCCGTCACAACTCGCGGCATATCCATGGCAACGCAACGCTACACGGAGGCATTATTAGAGCCGTGGATAGCACGTGTTTGCCACTCAGAATATAATTTGTATGTCAATGTATTATTTACAGTTTTATTTTTCACGATTACGTAAGCGAGGCATTGAGCGTACACAAGTAGTATTTTCATCACAGCGTCGTAATAATGATATTCACTCAGTCGTCTTTTTGATTTATCACTCCCCCCCTGGTGTTACGTTTATCTACCCGTCGTGCCTGTGGGTGTAATCAACCATTCACCTCAATATACCTAATTGGCTATTGCGAGCAGTTTTACATCGACTGGAGTTAGTCATCCCGCCTGAACGGCGTAGCACCAGCTACGGCAGCCCGGATGGGACACGCCGTCCTCCGTGGATGCTCGTCTCTGACGTTGTTGCCGCTGAGTAATAGGTCAACGTTTTATCCCTTAAAAACCATCCATTTTTCTTACTCTCGCCATTTCTCACACACATATATCCTTTTACACGGTGGCATGCACTCTCCACTGTCATGTTTGACATCACAGACAGTGCAAAAAAACAAAATGCTCTCCCTTAATAGTTTCTGTAATCGATTATTTGCCGCCCCCCCCCCGCCCCCCCGGTCCTCCTCCCACCTGCCACATTCCCACTGGTGTCCTCATGCTGGATTTAATCATGAATCATCTTCTGCTCGTCTGGGTGATGTTTGTTAATAACAGGCGCCGAGTTCCGTCACTCTGCCCACCGTCCCACTGTCCGTGACACAGTGCGTTACCGCTGACTGACTTTGCTGGTCGCAATTAGAGCTGGTTGTCGCAGCGAATTTATGACACAGACACCCTGAAATATTGTGGTTTTGTTTTGTTTTGTTTATCATGCCTAGAGAGTTACGCAGGCTGCTTCTTGACAATTAATCCCCAGTCAGCAACACATAGCTTCAGGTTAGAGGAGCGTTGGGAACCGGTTTGAAAAGGAGGCTTCCCCGGATTGATGCTCTCCAGCGCGGGGGAGGCCCGAGGGCGTGTCCTGAGAACCTTGACTGCGGGCTTTCCCGTGCGTGCCTGGCGGGATTCCGTTCCGAAGTGACAGACCTTGTCGCTGCAGCAGCAGGGACCGCTGCTTACGTTCACCCACACTCGGGTGTGTTTTTAAATTATACCTCAGTCTGCAATTGTGTCTGGTTAGTCTGGTATCATCATGTCTAGTTAGTTGGTGGACGTCCACAATTGACTAAATAAACTAACATGCCTATATGCATTGTTAATGATAAGATACGTAAAACGAGTAATGGCACAAGGCAACTCTGTGTTTAACACGTAGAAAAGAAAAAATAAAGTATACAGCCTATCGGAAAACAAACAAACAAAAACATTTCCGTGTGTAACAAATGACGTTCCCTTATTTATTTTATTTGTTGGAAAATGATCAGACGGTGAGAAATATCGCGTGACTATAATAGTCATAAAAAATCTTGCTATTATTATCTGACGGAGAGGCAAGCTTTTGGTCCGTTTCAGTGGGAGAGGGAATCCCTCAACGTCACCAAGGATACCAAACACAACACGGACAAATATGGGCATGTACGTCAGCGGAACTCCGAGGCGGGACCAGAAATGCCTCGGTTGTAGCCGATGAGGTTGGTTCATTCATAAGACAAGATCTGCTACTGTGCACCATGAGCGGACTTTATGGATCAATACTCGCGCGTTTCTGCTAGTTGTTAGAGCAGAAGAGGACTCCGGTGGATTTACAAACTCTTTCGGAAGGACGTCTATCACTTTGAATCAGGACACTCCCCCCTTCAACGCGGGGAACTGGATTACGATTCTTCATGCAACTTTTTTGGAGAGAAACTAAGAGCATCTCGCAAGGAAATAACAAAAATATCAACAACTGTAAGTCAGTTTTTCTTCCAATTAATGAAATTGAAAGGTGTTTTTTTTTTTTTTTTTTGTAATTACAATTTTAAATCGCCTTTTCATTGCTGAGTCAAGAGTCTCCCGAACATCTGTCCACCGCTGTTTACCGGAATAGAAGATGTAGCCTTTGTCAAAACTCTGCTTTGTCTTTAAAGAAAACAAATGGAACGCAGAGTAAACGCAAAGTCGACTTCTTTAACATAAAGTTTAATAGTTTTATGTTATGTTATGACGATCAACCGATCTCTGCAAGGAGCGTAGCCTGACAGCCAGGCCATGCTGCTGCTGTTCTTAACAACTTTCGTCAAATAATATTTTTTTGCACTTCTAACCTTCCTTTCGCAGCCTTGAGTAAACTTCTACTTCTACGGGCCCACTGCCCTTTCTCTCTCTCCTCCAGGTGTCATCCAGTTCCCCCCGGTGTCTGCACGTGCCCAGTTCCCTTTCGCTCCCTCCGGGGAAATGTACCAAGGGTTCCCCGGTGACCCAGATAGCGGATCCCGTGGAAGCTCGTCTCCATCAATAGAGTCACAGTACTTATCCTCCGTGGACTCCTTTGGGAGCCCGCCGACCACCAGTGCTCCGCAGGTACGCCGCGTTATTAAATAATAATAATAATAATAATAATAATAATAATAATAATAATAATAATAATAATAATAATAATAATAATAATCTGAATCTATGCATGTTTTTGACGTGTGGTAAAAAATAAACGGAACACTAATTACTGCGAGAGCTGGAGCTGCTAAATGTGCGGTCAGTTGTTTTATTTTAAAAAATAATGTCCATTCAATACCATCGTTTTAACCTCAACTGTCGTGTCGATCTAAGTGCTTAGTGCTTCGTGTTAGCTGGAGTTAGCTTTTGTGATAGCGTGTCGCCCACGTTGCGATTTATATAAGTTATGTGGGCACACAGCGATGTAAACAAACACATACGAAGTGAGACAACTCCGAGTCGATGTACCTCTCAAACTCCTGCTTTGCCGTTCCGCCGGTAGCGCTCGCTCACTCGCTCTGCTAGGCTCTGCTCTGCTTTGACAACGTGCTGCGTTCACGGCACGCCGCAGAGCGGATGACACAGCCCTGGAACTCTCCTACGTCAAAGCCGCAGCCCCGCCCCGCCTCTCTTGTGTCCTTCCACGCGCTCCGCTCCGCTCTCACGTAAAAAGCCCCATTCTATTTTGGAGATCTACGTCGCGTTGCTAGGGGGAACACCGGGGGCGGGACCGGGTCTTGAAGGAGGAGGAGGGAAGCGGGAAGCGGGAGACCTGATTGGTTGCTTTTAGAGACGCCTCTGCCGAGCTCTGGTTCCGCACCGACAATGACCTACAAATGAGAGGAGATCCTCTCCCATTTGAGGTAGAAATCAAACCAAGGTGGAAATGCCTTTACCGACCTTTTTACTTTAACTACACAACTAAGTGTTGTGACGTTTAACTTACTTTTAACAATATAATATCCCCCAAATCCGGTTGTGCACTCCTGGAGTGATGGCACTTTCCCATGTTTTACTAATTTTTAAAAGAACAGTACTGCCCTCTTAACTTATAAAAACAAGGTAAAATCTTTCTCACACGTTTTCTGTTATACAAACAATATTGCATAATAGTGTTGTAATGTTATGTAACCGAGGGTTTTTGTTTACTGCTAGGATGATACTTGGGGGTAAAATGCCCCCAACACAAAATTTAAAAAAAATCCTACTTCCATTTTCTATTTTTAAATTCACTTTTTTGAAAATTCTAATTTATTAAGACTTTTTCGTATTTTTTTCCTTAACATTAAAACAATCTGAAATCTGCAATACATTTTTCTATACGGAAAAAAAAAACTATAATAGAACAAAAAAAGTAAGTTACGGTTGCAGTGAATGCTACAGTACATGACATGGGTCACATAGCGATAAAATCTTGTTTCTGCTTATTCTATTTTTTTTATCTGTTTGTTGTGTTTGTGTCAAAAGTGTCACAATGTTCTAACTGAAATACTGCTCGTTCACGTCTCCTACAAAGGAGTGTGTGTCAGCGGGAGTTGGCTTGAGCACTGTGGACAGCAGGCCAGGGGCCATTGCTGGAGGGGAGATGCCCGGTTCATTTGTGCCAACTGTCACCGCCATAACAACCAGTCAGGATCTGCAGTGGATGGTACAGCCGACACTCATCTCCTCTCAGGCCTCTGGACAGAGTGGGTCTACTGGCACCGCAACTATGACCCAACCGGTGTCACTGGTTGACCCATATGACATGCCAGGCCCCAGTTATTCTTCCTTGTCTGGATTCACACCTCCTAGTTCAGACACTCCTGGTCCAGCACCAGGCCCCATACGTCAATCTAGGACCCGTAGTCGTCGAACACGAGAGGAGTCTGTGAGTGAGGATGGAGATGTTGGTGTGTTAGTAAGTGTGTGTGCTTGAACGGTTTGTTTGTTCATCCTTGTATGTTGAATATGCAGTGCAAGTATTTAATTTCCAAGGACAAACTTGTCAGGGACAAAGACAAAAAAAATAAAAAGTGCAATTTACAAATTATCATAGTTTTCAAATCAGCCCAATCTACCAAACAGGACAATGGGAGGCAATATTTTGCCAGATAAATTACAAGAGCTGATAATGGAGAGCTTTCACGACAATTCAGATTAAATACAAAGTGATCTAAAATGTATATTTTTCTTGAAATCGTGAATTGTTACCTGTTGTGACAGCTTCTATGGAGACTGCATATCCAGCATGCTCAGCACTTTTGCATGAACGCTACCTTTTTCAAAAATAAAGGCAAGACAATGTTCGTAACATCGCTCATTTTCTTTTCTTTCTATCACAGCTGACACCTGAGGAGGAGGAGAAGAGACGTGTTCGGCGCGAGAGGAATAAGATGGCCGCCGCCAAGTGCAGGAACCGCCGACGAGAGCTCACAGACAGACTGCAGTCGGTGAGCTTGGCCCTGTTGTAGTCGCAAGAATGAGTAATAGTCATAATTACATGGTTAACATCACATTCTCCCAGCCTATAATGAGTGTGTGCTTTAGAGAAAGAACCATAGTAATGAAGTGTTTGGCTATGTTAAAGACATGCCTCGTGACAGACTGTTGTGCCTAAGGTATTCATGGCGCAATTAATAGGCTTAAATAGAATCCACGTTGCATATCCCTGAACCTTAATCAAGCAAACAAGCAAAGGAAAAACATATTTGTTTGCATTTCTCTAACCCTTGGTTCAGTACTAACCCACTACAACTAGCACTGGTACTTGCATTCCTCATCTCAACAGACCTAGTTTTAAAAATATCAAATATTGGTTAAGTGAACTCTCAACCATTTGGTAGAGGCTGCTAAAGGTATATCTGCTGAGATGGAGGCAAACCTTTAAGATGTTGCATGCAACCGCTGATATAGACGCTTGATTTTGCTCATAGTTCCGCTTCCCTTTCCCTCGACTTCCCCTCCTTTAAAGGTTAAATGTGTAATATTTGGAGATTTTTGAGAAGAAACAGCGACATCAAATGGTTACTTTTTAGATTGCAGCACTCATTCACTCACCAACCTTCTCCTGAGCTTGCCAGTGAACTATGGTGGCCTTTGAACACAAACCTGGATATCTTGTCCATCTTCTTCTTTGTTGGCTTATTTGAGGACATGAGTGTTCAGTTTAAATACGAAAAGCGTAGTCAGGCAGGTTGGATTGTGCACTGCCTTAAAAATATTGCTGCACAAGATGGCAATTAACTGAGAGCAAGACCTTTGATCTATGCATATTCTAATGTTTAGAAAATCCAAATGACTTTTGTTGCACTGTGTGAATACACTTTTATTAATGCATTTATGGGTCGTATATGAAGCTTTTACCGATATGAAAATCACAAATCAGGCCAAATTTTACACACTTGACCTTTAACCTCATTGTTTCTCCTCTCTCTCTATGTGCGCAGGAGACAGACATACTGGAGGAGGAGAAGGCGGAGCTGGAAGCAGAGATCTCCGAGCTGCAGAAAGAGAAGGAGCGCTTGGAGTTTGTCCTGGTGGCCCACCAGCCGAACTGTAAGATCTCGTACCAGGAGCAGGCTCACCAGAGCTCTGCGCAGCTCCTCCCGCTGCAGCCCCAGCTCCCTCCCCAGTCCTTACAAGCCGTGTCCAATGTGGGCTTGCCTGTGAAGGAGGACACTTACTTTCTGCCTCCCGCCTACTCTGCCCACCCGGCTTCCGCACAGCCCCAGCCTCCGGTTCAGCAGCAAGTCCAGCCGCAGCCTCAGCCAGGGATAGTGCAGGAGGTAGAGTTTTCCAGTTCTTTCTATGGCTCGGGTGAGCCGGCAACGGGCGGGCCGTGCCTCATGGCCAGCGACATTGGTGGTGGTGGTGTTGGTGGTGGTAACAATGACGGTGCAACCATTAGCAGCTACAACGCCTCATACACATCTTCATTTGTGTTCACCTGCCCAGAGGGAGCCTGCGGGGTCAGTGCCAACCAGCGGAACAGCAGTAGCGAGCAGTCGTCTGATTCCCTGAATTCACCGTCGCTACTGGCACTCTGACTGACCGGCAGACACGCGTGCACACATATCAACACAGACATATATAGCGCTTGCTGGAATTAGAGGCCGAGGCAAGTACATGCTTCGCACTTTTCAGTCTCGCCGAGAAGAAAAAAAAAAAAAACGACCAATCAATTGTTCCTGATTGGCTCGACAAGTTTTCAAAGTCTTGACACGCACTCCAGTTGAGAGCCATAAATATAATTGCACATGAGTCAGCGTCAGATCAAAAATTTAACGACGAGCGAAAGCGGTAAATAAGGCCTTGTTCCGCATTTTTTTTTCGCTACACCTTGGACAACCAACAACAGTGAGTTAATAGAAGCTGAGTCATGGAATAACGCCCGAGATGCCTCCAAAAGTGCACCAAATGATCATATTGATTCGCCGAAAGCGTTCTCGGTCCTCCACATGTACAGCGCATGGAGTGAGATGCCAAAAAGCTCACACGTTCCCTCCGACGAGCACTCGTGCCCCCAACTCGTTCCCTCTGCCGGTTGCCCCTTCTCCAGCGCTCTTGCTTTCATCCTGTCCCATCCTATCCTCCTTTCCTCCTTTCACTGAATGTATTTGTGCAAATGTGAAATAGGGACGAAGGACACTTCTCTTGTTGGAGACAGCTGATTTTTTTTTTTTTTTTTAAATCTCACTTGCCTCTAACCCTCCATCCGCTCGACCTCCCTCCTCTCTGCTTCTTCATCTGTTGCTTGGACTTCTTGGATTCTAAGTATCGCAGACTTCGCTAATTCTCCTGCTTTTGTTTTTGGTTAAGAAAGCGAAAAAAAAACAAAGATTCTCCTGCCGCCTGCCTACCTACCATTCGACCCATCTCTGCCCATCTCTGTTTTTTCTTCTTCTGTTTCTCCCTCTCTCTCCTGAAGTCTTCATCCCCCGAGAGCCCGAAGACCCCCACCAGCCCTTGGGACCTTGAGTAAATGACGGACCAACAAAAGGGCCCCCCTAACCCTTCTCTCACAAAAGGACATGGATGCAACGCACACACACACAGAAGAACCTTTTTTTCTCTCAGAGCGCTCTGCTCATAAAGGATTATTCAAGTGAGCAGCAGCTAAACACTTGCGAGCACACGGGACGGATCGTGACGTCTTCTGCTGAGCCATTTTTTCCCCCAACTCAGTTTACATTGGGACATATTCTGTGCCGTGAGGTTGGTTGTAGTGAGGATGGAGTGAGGTTCAGCAGCAAGGGAGACAGAAAGAGAGCCAAAGTGTGGAGAAATCATGAAGAGGATTACCATCCATCCTAACCATGTTTGTTTGTTTGTTTTTCAAAGTAAATGCTGAAAAAAAAACAAATGAGCTACATGCTTAAAAACAAAGCAAAAACAGGAAATTAAAGAATTAAAAAAAAAAAAAAACTGCACTTGCAGGTTGCGGGTGTGGAAGGGTGACCTCAGTGAAAACACCCTGATACCATAGAGCCTCATCATTCCGGACCTACATGTGCTCATTTGCACCATGGCTTTGAAGTCTCCAGACTGAAAACAGTGACGTTATGTGGCACCAGCATCATGTCTTGCTCGGAATCAATCAGATGTAAGCTGATGCCTTTATTTAGAGGAGAGATTGTTTCTTTATTCAGTAGGGATTCAGACAACCTCTAAACACTGGGCTTCAGTAGTCTCTGTGCCTCCCCTGCGCTCATCGGCGAGATGTGGCAGGGGTGCGTTAGATGCGAGTGCGTCCACTCTGAGGCACCTGGCCCGTTTATTTCTTTCTTTATTGAGGTTGACATGGCGATAGAGCACAAAAGCAAGACCTGGAACCATTTCAGGGGATACATGTGGAGTGATGTTGTGGAGTGAGCGTCCTTTCATTGCCTGTGAATTTGTACAATTTAGTTTTTTTCTCCGTTCTTTCGGTTGAGACTTGTTTTTGTGTGCGTGTTGTTTGTATGTTTTGCTCGTTATGACCTCTGCTTTCATTTGTAACGTTGCCGTTTTCTGTTTTTATTTTTTGTTGATCCTTTTTCATCTCAAAATTTCCTTGCAGCTGTTATTGTAAGTAATGTATTGTTGCAATGTAACAACTGTTTCTTTATTTTACTGTATTCTCATTTGGCAACTTCAGAGGCGTGTTGTGCACTAAAAAAAAAAATCTATATGCATCTAGATATATACAGATAACATGTATATATAAGTGTATGTACCATGATTTGAAGTATGAATGTCTACAGATTCAAATGGGATATTTTTGTCAATGAAGAACAAGATAAAAATGTTACTAAGATTTAGTTTTAAATATAATATTTTTCTAAAAGAATACAGAAATATTTCAAATTTAAAGCCCTATCCCTAAACTATCCCTCACTGCCTCTATAAGTATTTATGTTTTTATAAACTATATTAAGCACTATTCTAGTTACTTTAAATGTATGTTTATGAAAATGATGTTGAAAGGCTGTTGTAATGCCGTTGTTTTGTTGTTTTTTCTGTATGAGGTCTGTCCCTATGCTACTGACACCTTAATGCCACTTGATCTTCAAAAGATGCACAATGAGGAAAAAAAAGTATATATTGTGTGATCATATGTCAGCACATATTAAAAGTGTTCAGACTGGAATCCACATGGAGATAACGGTTTTGAAGTATTTCCAAAGCCAAACATATCACACATTTACATTCACAATTCAAAGGTATTTGAAGGAAAACCCATCGTTTTAGCTGGTATGAACAGCATCCTTTTCCACACACTCCATTCATCAGCAAATATGTTGCCAAATTAGTCTTTAAAACACATGTGATTGTATTTGCAGGATGGAAATTATTTTTAAATAAATAAACGTGTTTACTCAAAGCAGTGGCTTGATTAATAACTGTTGAGCAGTTCACTCAAATGTGGCTCTTGGTGTTCAGAAATGGACAGACCTCATTTTGTACAGATTTTGGAGATGCCTTTTGATTAATCTGCAAATGCAAATGTGATGAGAATATGTTCTGGTGTCAGAATACGCATAAAACATATTCAATAGTTCTCATGTACATATGTTTTTGTGGTGCTACTTATACTATAATGACAAGGCAGTTTACGATGTATGGTTACGCATTGCTGTTGCTGGAGCTCCAGACATGTTTCTTGTCGATTCAGAATGTTTTGTTTTTTCCAAAATGGAAGCCAATAGTAATGAATGTCCAGCACCTGAAGCTCTGAGTATCCAGTTATCATCTTTTGAGTATGTCCTGGTTGAACAAACTAGTTTTTTTTTGTTTTTTTTTATGTGTGAGGACTAGAATCCTTGTCCAGTCCTTGTACTGTATTTGCACTCATGCCCTTCAAAAATATACATCTTTCATCTGATTTATTTACCTTGGCTTTGATTGAAGTTGTCTGATTTGCTTATAGGTGGCAATTAAAAGGGATAAGGGACCAGAAAATGGAGCATGGAGCAAAAAATGTCTACACTCAGTACTGTAAATGTCTTTGAGCTCACTTATTTTTATGTTGTGCCAAGTGATGCTCTTCCATGTGTCTCTGTTTTTATCCATACACTGTTTTCATTATTTCCCAGGTAGGAATTGCAATACTGATTATGCTCTTGGAGAGACATAATGTAGCAAATCATGCAGTGCTCAAATTGACAGCTACTTTGTGTCAGGTGTGATGATGTATTGCTTTAATTATTTCTCGCTATGACTCTGAAATTGACCTTTAATACCAATTGCCACATTTATGTTTCTGAGATGATGGTCACTGAAGGGATCTGACCGCTTTTTTTCTCCAAAGCACACTGTTCATTTGTCGTTGACTGTTTTTATTTAGAGCAGTTACTGAAATGTCCCTATAATTCCATTTGTTAGCAAAAGTCACTATTTAAATTACACTTTCCAGGTTACAGAGATAAAAGACCCAAGGAAACTCTTTTGGGTTTGTCTTTGTCTCTGATCAATGGTACGTGAGCTGCTCAGACAATTAAATAACTGAAGAAGGTGCTCTGATTATAGGGCCATTAATATACCTTGCTTTTTTAACTTCAGTATAAAGTAAGTTGACTTGCTTTAATAAATATGTTTTCCCCCATTTGTATTGCTCTTCAAGGAGACTGGAATGTCTGGCACTTTTCTCTTTTGAAGTTTGGATCATTTCCTTCTCTACACAGCATCAGATCTTTTGCCATATCATTTAATAGTTTACATTTTTACATTTTCTGTCAGGCTGCAAATGTTGAATGTTCCCTCCAATGATTGTTTGACCAAATGCCACTTGTTTCCATTTTGTGAAAAAATAAACAATGCATTAAAAAAATGTTTCTCTCTTTATTTATTTATTTTTATTTTATTATTATTTTTTAATTTAATTATTATTATCATTGTTATTTTAAATGTCAGATTGATCGACGTTGCATGGGCCCGAGATTGCGTCGCAGTAATGCTTGTCTCGTCAGTCTTTGAGCCCACCTAGTGTTCATAAATGGTTCTGACGTGGAACTTTCTGTGGCGGTATCACGACCATAAAAAGACGTCTAAAGGAAATTACGTCACGGGAGCCGGAAAAGCTTTTCCGGTGGTAGCCAACGTCACGGCATATTTATTGTAAACATGGCGTCGGTGACAACAGGTAAGAGCCCACAGGCCCGGTTGGCCATTGAAGATTTAAATGGAAATTCTGAGAGTTTGTGTTTGAAATACAAAATGTGGGCACTGTCTCTCTAACCGGCTCAATATAGAGCCCAGAGGTTTTCAACTGCTTCCGCTTTTGTAGTGTAAGGGAGCCCTGGTCGGGCCTTGAACGTGGCTAACCGCTAGGACAATGCCGCTTTGCCAATTAATGCTTCTGTTAGCAAGCTCACGTGGCTTCCATAAATAAATGGATTAGCTTTCTTACGTCTTATCAGAAGTGCATACGGATCACATTATATGCGTATCTATGTTTATTTACGTGATATCCCATTGCTGCGCTGTAGCTAGTTTACCGCCTTCAGATGTATCATTAAATCGCATCCAAATCAGAGTTTTCGGTCAATAGACGAACAAACAAACAAACAAACAACCATGTGGATGGCTGCCGTCTTTAGTTGCACTTCGGCGGCCTTCCATAGTTTTCGTTTCCACCGAGTCGAGTTTGTGTAGCGGTCGCTGCTTCGTTAGTCACAGCAGCATGGTAGGATCATTTGTTGTGGCAGCAGCTGTTGTGCACCCTTCACCCTGTATCTGTTACTCCAGCCACACAACGCTTCATAATTGTTATAAATAACCTCCAGCTGGCCGTGGTCACCGTGTGTTAGATCTCGGCATGCTGCCGTCTGTTCGCGTTTGCGTCTCCCCCACTTGGCCCTTCAGTGCTCGACTACTTGAGTCAGTCCACGCATGTCTTTTTCATTAAGTGTTCAGCATTTGTAAAAAAAAAAAAAAAAAAAAATCTATTAAACAATTGTAAGATCTTCAGGAATGTATCCCTTTTTATCTCATTTGTGTAAATACAAACCAAACCCTGATTTGTACCTGCAAATGGAATGTTATTTGCATACTAATTTCATTATGAATGAATAGTTTATTTTTGTTTACAATGTACAATACTGAAATCAAGTGCAATCAACTGACCAAAAAAGAATAGAGAAAAAACCTTACAAACAAATTTGCGCAATATAAACTCTCACAACAAACTGTTATCATCTTCATTATTAACATTTTGTAGATGTGTCAGTAGTAAAGCATTTCTTTCTGTTGTGTGACTGGTGACTTGTTCCCCTGCAGCCACCTCAGAGTGGATTCAGTTTTTCAAAGATGCCGGGATCCCAGCTGGCCTGGCAGTCACTTATGCCGTCTCTTTTGTCGACAACAGGTAAATCAATGGTTCATCGTTCTTGCACATTTTGAAACGCGGTTGTTTAATCACGACCAGTCGAGGGATCTTTACTGATGACTGACCTGTTGAATCCCTTTATTGTTGTTCATTTGTTTTTCTGTCATTGTGAACTTTGCAGAATTAACAAGAACATGCTAATGGACCTCAGTAAAGACATCATGATGGACCTCGGCATTACTGTCATTGGCGACATCATCGCCATTCTCAAGCATGCCAAGATGGTCCACAGGCAGGTGAGATTGTGCGCTCGTGGTCTGGAGAAATAAATACCTGAATGAATTCTGCATTTTCACTGGCAAAAGCGTGGACAAAATTTTATTTGTCAAGGCTTTAGACAAGATTAAGTCTACTAATATTGTCTACCTTATCCAGGACATGTGTAAAATGGCTACAGAAGCCATCACCTCAGGACAGACTAGCGTTAAAGCTGAGCTTAGAAGAACTGCCAACACTCGTAAGTATCTACAATTAATTTCATTCCTCTCCACTAAAAAACCAAACAGGATATTCAGTAGAAAATCTGTTAACACATCCATGCTTTTCCTGCTCAGCTGCCACTCGCATGATTGCCAATGCTTTGAGCAATGACTCCCCACCGGCCACTCCTGTCCGCCGACCTGACAACCGCCTGTCTGTCACGGTGTCAAACACGCAACAACACAAAAGCACCAAAGCTGGTAGGTAGCATTGAACTGTTAAACGGCACCGACCCTTCCTTTCACCCGTTCCTTTACATCAGTGAGCCTTGTGTTTCTTTTTTCCTCAATCCCCCCCGCACCCCTTGTCTAATCCTCATGTGCTCACCATCCTGTGCGTCAGCAATAAGTCTGCCAGCTGATGAGGGGACGGGCTTGTCAGCAGTGAAGCGGCGACGCGTGACGGCTGAGATGGAAGGCAAGTACATCATCAACATGCCCAAAGGCACAACGCCTCGTACACGCCGCATCCTGGCTCAGCAGTCCAAGAAAGGTAGGACTGACCCAGTAGCCCCGCCAACCACCTGCGCCAGTAACGCCGCCACTAACAGCTCTAAAAAAATCCCAGTGAAACTTTTCACGAACCTCTTTGATCCTCAAAATGGCTGTTAAACAGTCTTACCTCGTTCTTGGTTTAAATCTGATGACTTTTCACTGCATCCACTAATAACTCGAGTCCATCCTTTTTTAACCCCTAAATTCTTTTGCTATCATCTTTTTTTCTTCCTATGCTGTGAATTACGCGTTTGCATAATTCACATGCACCTGCATGTTATAATTAATGAGCTAAATTTACAATGTCGGGTTTGTTCGACTTAAATGAAACCATCTAGGTCCTTCATGGGTCGCCCATAACAACAAATGGCGGCAAATGGACACTCCTTGGTGCTAATGATCACATAGCTTGCTAAAATAGGACCTCCAAGACTGATTTACTGGAGGGAGCACACACAGAGATATCAACACGGTCATCCTCTCACTTTGTCACTATTTGCTATTCTGCGGTGGTGGTTCAGTTCAATCACAGGTTGTTGAGCACCTGCTTGTGTGAGGGTGAGCAGTCGGGGTATATGGTCCATGTCTTGGTTTGTTTGTAGATATTTAACTATAAATATCTACTCTCAGTATCTTTTTTTGTTGGTCATACTTTCCTAGTGATTTTTGAAACAAATTAGCAGCGAAGGTATTTCTATGACGTCGCTGTCCAGCTCTCTAATTGCCCTGTATTTTTTTTAAAGGCATGAAACGAACATCTGTCTTTGAGAGACTTGGCGCAGAATCAAAGGCGGACACAACCACAGGCACCACCAAGGTGAGAACTTTCACCATTAAGGTCGCTCTTTTTTTCTTTTTCTTTTTCTTCTTTTTTTAAATGTAACTACATTAGGTGAAGCAGTACTGAAGTCCTGTACTCATAATGCTGTTGTTTGTCAGCCCACCGGTGTCTTCAGTCGTCTGGACAGAGGGGTGGACGTGGGGATGAGGACGGCGGCAGGGAAAGCAGCAGGAAACGTGAACGTGAACGTGGACTTGGACGACAGCGACGACGAAGGGTCCATCCTCCAGTACGCCGGCGTCCTCAAGAAGCCGCCCCCCTCCCAGAAGAAGGCAATGGCGCTGAGGTTGGCCACAAAAGCTCCGGCTCCGACGACTCTGCGGCGCCTCGGCGGCAAATTCAAAATGCCTCCCTCTGACTCTCCCACCTCCTCCTCCCCCCTCACCTCCGCTAACGGCCTCCCCCCTGCCAAGCGCAGCATCCTGCGCAGGCTGGGCAAGCTGCCTGCCTCGCACCAGGGCAAGGCCATGGCGCCCTCAGCGGCCGACACGCAGGACAACAAGGTGACCACCAGCACCCGGCCCAGAGCTCAGGAGAGACTCAGCGTAGCCAGTCCCAATGTCAGCAGCAGCACCGGGGCCACAGCGGGCGGAGATTCAGTGGGCGCGCAGATGGACATGAGGGCCATCAGTGTTTTTAAGAGACTGGGTAGCAAAAGAACCTAACGTGTGCTGTAAATCCTCTAGAAAATAACTCAGATGTTCTCTCTGCACAAAATAAGTTTGTATCAAGACTTTTTTTTTACTTTTGTCTCTGACCGCAGTGAAAAAATGAACTTAGGCTTCTTTTTTTTAATGCCACATTTTGGTTTAGAATATTAGCAGTAATCTTTTTTTTTTTTTTACTGTTATTTCTTTTTGCCATTAAAAAATGATTTATGTTCTATGTCCTCTTAAAGAATTGGACCTAAATAATTTAAGGCTACGTATAGGCTCCAGCACCCCCTTGCAACCCTGAGTGCAGGAGAAGTGAGTGTGTTTTGTGGGAAGCGAAACGATTCAGATCCTCTGGCTGTTGATGGGTCATATCTTTTTAATTTTGTCATTTATTGAAACAAAAAAGCAAAACAAAATTGTATTAAATATTTCTTTAAGCTTCAAGCATGAGCATGTTGTTAGCCAGGCTGCCATGACGTTGCCATTTTTACCCTCAAACTTCCCAAAAATTGCTGCTAATGCCTAATCCCCCTTTTTCAAGGAATGCTTTAATAGTGTTTGCCTGAACATGAATGGTTCTTTTTAGAATAAGTCAAGGTATAAGAACTCTAGATGATTTTTTTTTTTTTTACCTCAGTTAGTGGTTAAACATGAGACTGGGAACAAAATGTTACTAGATGTTTCCTTATGACCTATATCAACTCAAACTTACCTCCAGTGTCACATTTAAAATGTAGAAATTATGTTAAGAACATTGTGATAGAAGTAAGGTTAAACCAACACAGCACGACCTCTGTGGACACTTGAATCACGCCACCTCCTCCTCCTCTCCTGCTCTTTGTGTAGTGCAAGTTAACGCCTCTGATCTCTTGACACCCATGTCGACTTTTGTACCATTTTGTACAACCTCCTACTTGAAGACTGACTCAGTAGAACATGTTTTATATTGAAATGCAATGTATAAGTTTGATGGGCTTGATTTCAAATGACGCAGGATACAACCTTGCACATATTTTTCTATGTGGACATTCTAACGTCACGTTTTGAGTACAGACGACCTCTGATGTCATAGGAGCCATCGCTGTGGTTCCTCTTCACACGGTAGGTTATTACTTGTTCAGACACCACAAATTTGCTACACTGTATATATTTTAAATGTTATGTTAACTACCATGGAATTTGTATTGTTTGAAATAAGATACAAAATAGAAGGATTTTTAACATTTAAGGAAAAAAAAAATCTGGGTCTGAAATGTATAAGAAGGGGGGTCTCTTGTGTGTGTGAAGGTTTTCTCCAATGGAAGACACTGTATTTTTTTTTTTTGGTTTTTTTTAACCTTCTCAAGTGTCAACACAACAGCAAAGTCAATATTGATGCTCACTAAACGTCAATGTTGACTGTGCTGACTGACAATGTGTGTCAATAAACCTGTAAAACAGCTCTGTCAATGAGCTTGTTGGAGCATAAAGACTTTTTGTTGTTGTTTTTTTTTAAACACAACAAGCCACTTTGCAACCATGACAAGTCGGAGACACAAGGGACGTTTTAGTTTGTTTGGGTCTGGTTGGAAGGCAACCTCACAGAGGTCAACACGACTAGGGAAGAGCAGTAAACCTCACATCAGCAATTAGTGTAATCAACACTGTGTCCTCTTGAGGTCACTGCCTCCTCCTTTCTCCTACTGCTGCCCCCCCCCCCCCTGCATCTTCCCGCTGTCCGCCTTCATCTCCTTGAGAAAAATATCAGCGGAAGTCATCGGCAAGCCACACTTAAGCCTTCAATGTAACGCTCCAAGACGAGGATGTCTATTAAAGAAAAAAGAGCTGAATTAGCCGAATCCGCCGGATTTGCGGGTGTGTGTGTGTGTGTGTGTGTGTGTGTGTGTGTGTGTGTGTGACAGCCGGCGACTCCTTCTTCCCCGACCGTGGGAGTGACGTCATCGACGAGCTCTTCCAAGATATCGACACTGCACGACATGACTGGCTTTAAAAATATATATATTCAGAGCGTGACGTACGCCTAGTGTTTGTAGAATAAGGGTTTACGGAAATGTGTTACTCTTAGTGTTACAACACGATAACAGCTATTATAGTAGTTGTTTTTGTTTTTTTGTTTTTTTGAAAAAACTGCTTTAAACCTTTTCCATTAAAGTGCGCAGATGATTAATCGATTGAACAAGGATATTGCCTGCTGTGCGTTTCTCTCATTTTTCATGTCGTACAATCCCGACTGCAGCAGCAGCAACGCCTCACGACTTCTCTCTCTCTCTCTCTCTCTCTCTCTCTCTCTCTCTCTCTCTCTCTCTCTCTCTTCCCCCTGCCTCTCCCACAATGCTGTGCGGCAGGCAGGAGGGGGGGTTGTCGTGTGCCCTGTTTTGTGGTGCTGA
Source organism: Nelusetta ayraudi (assembly GCF_046127955.1). Lineage (NCBI taxonomy): Eukaryota > Metazoa > Chordata > Actinopteri > Tetraodontiformes > Monacanthidae > Nelusetta > Nelusetta ayraudi. Next base: position 9,501,047 of record NW_027466098.1, on the reverse strand, counting down.
AGCTGCGCGTGCCACCCAAGCATCCTTCCGCGAGATGCAATTGGCGCCCTTTTGTTTCGGCACGAGACTGTCTCCCCTCCGAGCCTCGTCACGGTTAAACCTCCTCTGCGTTCGTTCGTGAAGCACAAGAAGCCGCAGCAGGGCCGAGGAGAAACCTCATCCGTGGGCTTGTGTTATTCTCGGGACCGCCTCGTCCTCTCCGCTCCCACTGCCTTTCTACACCCCTTCTCCATCCCCGCCATCCTTTATGCACAGCACGCTGCTCCGGTCCTCTCCAGCAAAACACACCTTCGTGTCCGAGCACCATGGGCCGCTCCAGCCGCTTCCACTGAGAGACATGGAAGCCAAACAGCAGCACCCGATAAAGAGCATCAAAAGCTACCCGGAGACGGGCGGCCGGAGCCTGGCGGCGGCCGTCGGAGCCGACGGCGGCGGCGGCGGCGGCTACCGAGCCACTTCGACGGAGGCGGAGATGGAGTCCAAGATCCAGACAGCCGTCGACTTCAAGGCGGAGGGTCACCGCTGCTACAAGGAGAAGAAATTCCGGGAAGCGATCGGCAAGTACCACCGGGCGCTGCTGCAGCTCAAGGGGACGCACGTCGCCGACGGCACGACCGGCTCCGAGGTCAACCTGCTGAACCAAGCCGCGGCCAAGCTGACCGAGGAGCAGCGGAGAGCCGTGGAGAGCACCGAGATCGAGTGCTACGACAGCCTGACAGGTGAGCGCCGAGGCCACGGCTGACACCGTGCAGCGTGCGCTCCGGTTCAGCGGGTTTCACGCGAGGTGTAGAGGGGAGGAGGTTGATTTTTTTCTGCATGTGCGGGGCTTTTTAGTGCAGGGTCAGGTGAAATTACACGACAAGGCAGTGGTAGTTGACACTGCCTCTGGGAGAGGGATGGAGCGTGTATAGTAGGACACTGTCTGGCCTTTTGATGATCACTGCACTAATCACAGTCATTGCCTTGTGATTGTTATCACAGTCTTCAGAGTTGTCCAATAAAGCACAAAGAGCAAACAGTTGAAGACAAAGCATGTAAAGCGAACAATTCGACACGTACGACTGTGCTCGCGCTCCTGTGGCTGGCGTGAGGCGAGAAGACAGCCCTCAAGATCCGGCAAGGGATGTAAAGTCGCCCGTAATGGCAACATTTAGCTCTTAGAGCACAGAAAATGATGAAGTCATCATAGTCACCTGTTCCATTACTGTAGTACTTACGCCAGTTATTACTTGAAGTGGCTGTCTTTGAGTAACTTGACATTTCAGATGGCGCCTTCCCCATATCCACTGGACGTATCCCGTGCCGTATGTGCTATAGAATTGAAATCTCTGCCAGTTTAAGTCTTTGTGTAGAACTTTAAAAAAAGGAGAGCTCCGAAAAGAGATCAAATTAACGTTTTACTAATCATTATCTAACTGTAATGTTGGAAAGCCCAGCCAAGCACATTAACAATTTGATCTGAAAAGCTTGGCGCATTGACTAAAAAAAAAAATCATTTATGATGGTGAAGTGCTTGGGGTCTCATTAAAATACGCACTGATAGATTATTCTCCATTCCGCACTCCCAAACTTCATTAATACCATTTGAGCTTTCCAAAAATCTGTCCGGTCCAGTTTGTGTGCAGAAGGTAAATCCCAGGCACATTCCTAGCTACAAACAGTAATTCCATTTTGTATTCAGCGAAAATATCATAAAAGAAATGTCTAGAAATGCTACTGGGGAATCAATTTCGAACAACAAACGAATAGGATGGACAGCATTTTTAAATATCTACCACGTGCGGTTGACAAAAGGAACTCTGTGTTCGTGAAATCCTTTTTTTTTTTTTTTTTTTTCCCAAGAGAAAGAAACAATGGGCCACGTACGCACGTCAGGTGTAAATATCCAAGAATGGATCACGTTTGGTTCACCTTCATCATGACCGCGCGCGGCTGTCGGGACGACGTGTTTTGTGGCTGCCCCATCCTCTGCCATTATGCACTGAAGGTCAGCGTGCTCCGTGCTGTGGGCCTGTCTCGAGACTGTAGGGGGGGTGGGGGGGGCACTGTCGCGTGAAGGAAACGTGGGGGAGGGATGGAGAGGAGAAGGAAGGAAGGAAGGAAGGAAAGGAAATGAAAGGAAAGAGGATGAAGGAGAGAGGCAAAATGAGGAGGGAGACAAAAGCGGCTGCCTACATACGGTGTGACGGAGTGATATAAGTGAGACACACACAGAGAGGAGTAGTAGAGAGTGGTGGCACACAGGGGGAGGGAGAGGGACTGCGAGGACACGACGGGGGTCCAGATTTACCATGGCAACCAACGCTGGGCACGGCCGGTTGTTGTTTTATTAGCACAGCTTATACCTCGCAATTGTGTGTGCTTTCTCGCTTTTCATACCCGTAAATAAAGCCCCTATCAGCCGCAGACAGAAGCGAACTGCATCCTCTGGTCAGGGTGCTGAATCGCTAAATTCTTTACGCTCGCATCCACGGAGACGTTACGGGGCTTTTCGATCGGCCGGTTTAATTACAAAACCCTCCGCAAGAGGAACCAGCGCCGTTAGTTGGGAGCGACTTTACATCTCGGGGTTAAACCCGACTGGCATCCATCTGTTGATCAGTGCACATTTACTGCCGCGCGACACCACTCGGCGCAGCTCCGTGGATGGGATCAGTCGGCTTCCTAATAGGAGCCATTCGTTTTCAGCCTAATCTCACGATGACGCACGTCGTCACGAAACGGTTAGCGCTCGCTATCTTCCTTCCGTACGCGGCACGTTCGGATGTGTCTGAAGCCGTCACTCCTCTGATGACTAAGAATGGATAGCAGCAGTGAAGATTTTAACTCCTCTGGCCGGCTGCCTCTTCATTTTGATTGAAAGAATGTTGTTGCCAAATCCCTCTAAATAACGTACCGCGTTATCGCGGAAGCTCTCCACGTTGTCGCAAAACACACTCTTGGCCGCCGCTTCCAAATTTCTTTGGAAACTTTATGTGAAGTCCAACAAGGACAGTGATTTTTGTTCCCCAGAGGATAAAAGTCAGCTTTGTTGGGACGTTTTTGCGCATTTTATTCAATTAACCGCGTCCTTAAACTGTATTGATCGAACAGATCTTCTTGCCGGGTTCAAGATGGCTCCTAAATGGATCTTTCAAGCAAGGTTACTTGGGGTCCTTGTCAATATTACCCACACAGCCGCGCGTTCGCTTCTCCACGGTGGAGCCGCTCTCGGTGGAAATATTCCCGTTTCCTCCAGAACGTGTTTTTGTTGCATCACAAGATATTGAGTTGAGGCTTTCTGGGAGAGGCGTAATGTGCTGTACTGACATTTTTCCTTCCTTTTCTTTTTGGTCGCTTTCACTCAAAATGTGGTTTAGAAATGGGGAAGTTGTAACCCTCTGCAGCAGTGTACAGTGCTGCTTACTTCCCTAAAGGAGCAGACGCAAGCGACGTCTCACGCAGCAGCTAATTGAGCTACTGTAGCGAGACAGACGCTTCAACCAGAATTGAAATTTAAAAGCAAGTAATTGATGTCATATGGATGTCATGACTTTATAATTTTATTGTCATCCCAATATAACCATAAATACTATATATGGGTGACGTGCTTCTTTTTAAATTGATGATCAAATTGATTTTTGACTTCTGTTGGCTCTCAATATGAATCAATATGAATTGAAGGCCTTTTTCGTATTCACAGTCAACAACACATAGATTATAAGAGAGTTTACAAGAAAACAAGTGTCAGTGACAAAGTGTGTTTGCTGTAGTCATCATATGAATAATAAATGGTGTGCTGGTGTGTTCAGGTTTGTATCGCTCAGCCAACGGAGTGTGTTTGTTTCTAAAACCTTCATTTCTCTAGACTTGAACCGCAATGAGTGACATACATGGCGGTTGTTTTTTCTCGGCTCGCTCTTCCTTGTTGTGCGTCTTCCACCGCTGTCCGTCCGTGGCGGCGTCTTTTTCACAACGCAATGAGAGAGACCTTTTCGCTGAATGCTGAGTGAGTCGGCCACCAGCTCAACATACCAAACACCAAACACGAGAGAGACTCAAGTCAGCGGCGCAAAAAAGGAACATTGGAGAAGATTGTGAAGATTTTCCTGTTTGTTTTTTGTTCCCTTCTTTTCAGAGGAGAGTAACAAGTCGGTATCGTTTTTTTTTAAAAGGTATTTTGACTTGTTTTCTTGCAATGTGGTTGGTTTAGATAGACAAGTGACAGAAAAGGTGTCTCAGCACCGACAGAAATATCACCGGATTCGGTCAAACAGACACATTAAAACTATCTTCACGGCAAGAGTTGTTAAGGAGACACCCAGCGTCTGGGTGTCCCTTCGGGCCTGTGTCTAAGTGGGCCGCGCCTCCATCGCCATCTGTGTGTGTCACAGTTCGCTGTGGTGCAGCACGTTGGCCAGTGGTAGACTGCGCGCCTCAGCCACCCGTCCACCCACAGCAGATGTAGCTGCAGTCGGATCTGCTCCCCCCCCCCCCCCCACCCCACCACCTCCTCGATATTGATCTCGGAGAAGCACTTAAATGGCAGGCGGTCGGTGCCACACACACACACACACACACACAGATAGATTGAAACGAACGCGTGGCTGTAAAACGTTGCCTCTCAATCACCCATTTGTGCTGCGATGGAGCCGCGGCGCATCAGCAGGGATCCAGAACAACAAGGACAAGGGACCACGGGGTTAATGGACTGCCTCCTGTGCCACAGCGGCACCCAAAGGAGCCATAAAACAGGGACCTGGTGAGGTGCGATCCAGTCGTGAGTGCGATCGATCCGGATTTTCATTAAGTTGCTCTGATCTCTGCCCGAAATCTGCCTTTGTTCCCCCTGACTGGCGTGATCTGCGAATGAGTCATAAGTCAGAGCCTCAGGACGGGTGCAGCAGCAGGAGGAGGAGACGAGTGGAACTGTTTGTTTCATAATGCCATCCACCTTCTCATTTGACCGCTTGCCACAACGATGATCGAGCAAATCCTCACCCACTCATGCAATATCTGAGGTTGCTGTTTCATGAAGCAATAAACCTAGGATATACAGTTCAGCTGAACATTTTTACAATTAGCCCATAGACCTGAGGTTGTTTGCAGAGAGAGAAAAGAGATAAAGTTAAGTGGTTGTGTGATACAATTACAGATAGAATCGCCTTTGGTTTGGACCCAATTATCTATCTACACTTTGCAGGTCGCTGTTTGGTTGCTTAGATAACTGTGAGAAGGGCCACAAATACGGAGGCGGACAGTTAGAATAATGAGCTAAAGTTAAAACTATTTCAATCCTGCTGAGCAATAAATGGTTCCTGTCTCTGGGCAAGTTCTGTTATGACATACTTGGTCATTTTTTTTAAAAAAAATCAAAACCGTGATTAAGGCAGAGTTGATGTGAAATCTCGTTACATGTTGTCTTTTGGTCCCAGATTCAACCTGCCACTCAATCTGTAATCTGGAAACTGTATTTTACTGCTCAACGAGTCAAGACGGCAACTCATGCTATTGAACGAGCGAAAAGCTGATGTGAATTTTAATGCTAGGTTTTAATGTACGTAGAAGTCACTGACTCCAAATATTGAGATGTGGTCCCAATTCCCATCTGTTTCAACTGGCTAACGCTAAAGTAAATCCATTATTCAGTATATCCAAATACTGAGCAGATAAGCAGGTCACACCTGGCCGGTCCCATCCCACCGCACGCGCCGCACCTCAGGGACACTTCACCGAGGCCGTCGATGAACTTCTGAACCGTGACACGCGGCCCTATGTTAAAGATTTAATGAGCCCGTCGGTGGCGTCAACATCTGTTGTCTTGCTGGACCAAGCACGACAGCTCCGTCTTCATCGCCGCTGGCGTGACACGGCCTTGAAGTCGCCACCTGACACGCTGTAATCCCTCCGCGGATACAAATGAGGGGACGTCTTATGTTAATGTCGTCTGTAAAGTTAGACGACGACGATGGCGACGGCCCCGATCGCGCCGGCGCATGCTAATGATCAGCCGGGGGTTCGCCGGCAGAGGCTTGAAGACGGAGGGAAAACTCCTCCCTTTCATCTCCTGCCAGCCCTGTCACCAAGGGACCCGGTGTTGCGGCCGAGATACAGCGAGAATAAAAGAAGATGCGGCGGGGAAATGTTAAATTAGGGTGAAGATGACGAGGAAGCAGCTTTCAAAGGAGGCCGACGCAGGAGGTGGAGGGAGAGAGCGAGCCGTGTTGGCGGTTGCGCCAGGACGCAGGGCAGATAAGGATGCCACGGAAGGGTGAGATGGGGGGAGGGGAGGCGCGTTGGGTTCGCTTTCCCGACTCGCGTGGAAGTCCGCAATTGGTGGGACGGAGGCGCGGAAGCGCGGAAGCGCGTGCCAGGGCTGCAGATGGTGAGGCGTCGCTGTGGTGGTGTACGACTGGCACTCCCTCTACTGTACCGCTGGCACTGTTCAAAGTACGACGCTTTGAATTACCTCACTGCAGACGGGGGTGGGAGGAATGGAGGGACGGGGTGGGATTTGAAAGATGGGGGAAGGGGTGAGCCAGTGGAAATATGCAGGCGGCAGGGAGGTGGGGGGATGGAATAAAATCAGAGCAGCGGGAGAAGCCGGACAGAAACCGCCCCCCTCCAACACACACACACACACACGCTGAGGCGAGAAGAAACCACCGCCCGCCTTCCCCCTTCAAACATCAAGACAATCGCTCGCGGCCGTTTGCATGTATGATCAGCGACAACGTTGAAACCGCAGACAGTTGATAGCCAGTTTTGCTTCATTCTCCGGGCAAAAACGCCGGATCCCGACATGAATGCAGATGCTGCATGACAACTACCGTCCGCCCGGACACGCATTGTGCTCCACCAGCGCCGCTAGCCCCGTTCTCCTCGGTCACCCAGCAAGACGGTGCCCGCTTGCTACTACTAACCTGACACGCCAGATGGAACGTTTCCTAAATCCTCAATCGAGCTAACGCAGCCATCTGCCAAAGAGCACAGAGACAGCATTTGGAAAGGAAAGGCGAGGCGAAATCCGGACGGCGATATGGGGCGAAAATTTCAAATTCTTTATTTCTAAAAATGGACAAAGCACATTAATCAACATTTCCTTAAGAAAGTAAATATACCCGAGTTAGCTGAAGGCTAATTTCCATGGGTACACGATAGACATAGACAAGAGCAGTAGTAGTAGTAGTAGTACTGATAGTGCTCACATCGCAGGGAGTCAACAAGCCTTGCCTTTGCGTTGACTTTAAATGAGTGATATGACGGAGACTCTCTGATTGATTGTGGTACTGTATTCCATTGGTGTGATGCTCTGAATGAGAATACAGCCGGGCTGAATGTTGTTTTTCTGACAGGGATTGTGCAGTCTTTTTTTCGCCGCACCTCTGGTAGCTCCTAGCAGCAGAGGATTTGAATTTTATAGTGGAGGAGGAGCTGAACCATGCATGATCCTATATACTAGACAGGTGTTTTTGTATTTGATGAGATTTTTCCCGCTCAGCAGTTTGTACTTCCTCAGAATATAGCAGAGATGGTGTTTGAAAGGTTTCTTATCCAGTGGTGTAAGTGCTTGATTGTATTGTGATTAATTCGGTTTGATTGCGCCAAAATCCATAAACTTTTGATCGGCTTTGGGTCTTCCAATTTGGTGCATAACTGCCGTGTACAGCAGTGTTGACTGAAACAAGGAGATCAATTTCACTGAGAAAAACCTTCAGCGCCATTGTCTTCAGCCATCTGTAGTTTCCCTCCTGGTCTTCTTGCGTTTTCTCCGATGGGAGCAGCCGCCTCTTTATCAATAATGGAAGCTGAAGTTGAGCCTGACTCAGAGAAAAAAGTTTTTGTTGTCTCTTGGCAAAATAGAGATCAAGATCAAGATTTTGAAAGTCCAGATTTGAGCGAACCATGCAAGGGAAGTAGAAGAAGATTTTTTATTTTTACAACCACAATTTTATTAAAAGAAATTCACTGGGATACAATAAAAAGAAAGATACAGTGCTTTTTTTTTCTTAACAAAAGAAGAAGAAAAATATTTTTTTTCATTTTTACAACCACACTTTATTTACAAAAACAAAGTGGAAATTGTGCACATTTTTCACATAGACATAAATTCACGGAAAAACATATAAATAGGTAAATAATGAACAAAAACAATCAAACAAAAGCCCCAAAGAAACATACAATCTTTCAATGTTTCAGAAAGAAACTCATCGTTTAAAACAACACATGTTTCTGTGGCACGAGATTTATGAGAAGCTCTCTAGATCTCTCGTGAAGAAGAATTGAGTGCGAGAAAGAGCTTGAAGTGTGACATCGGCTTATTTTGAGGAGCCCTGATTCGCGATGTCCGCGTCGTCCGTCGGTGGTCATCACGTTGTGGCTGATGGGTTTATTTTTATTTCCACCGTGAGGGCGCGGGAAGAAATTCAATCCAGACCAAACTGACGGATACCAGATCCCTGACAGTTTCAGATGACTTGTGTCACAAGAGTAAATAAGATTCAGTCATCTGTCAGGGGGGGAACTGGAGGGGACAGGGAGCCACTGAGAGGGAGGGGAGCATGATAAGAGTGTTTCATAGGAAAGTCGCTTTAATTCAGCCCACAAACAGTTTTGATATACATTTACTCTCCTGAACGTTTTGAAATGAGCAATGAGTAGTCTGAACATTTCTCTTAAATAAACTACATATGTATATATGTGTATATGTATATATATGTACATATTTACATGTATACATATATATATATATATTGGCATTTCAGTGTTTCGTCTTATTAATTCGCCGACTTGCCTTACTTAACATCCTGTTTTTTTTTTTTTTTTTTAACACTTCACTTGATTTACTTTTTGTGCCAATGTTTTTTTTTTATACATTGTAATATCTGTGGCAAAGTACGTTCGTGTGTGAATTAAACTGCCAGGGCATTTACGACTCGAGCTGGCAGTCGTGAATAAATTGAAAGTGTCCGTCGGCCTTTTTTTCACTGCGTACGGAGAAAAGTCGTAGCGTCAGCCGGGAAGGAGCGGAGGCGACGCCTCTTTTTGTCCACGCTCAGCGCAAGACGACGGAGGCGAGCGGATTGTTGGTCCTGCGCAAGCTGCCGTCAGTAATGGGAGTTTGCTCAACCTATTTGGGCGTATCCAACCCGGCCTGCTTTCGTGACTTAACCAATTGGCTGTTTATATTTATCCTTTGAGCTCGGAGCTAATAAGGGGAGAAAAAAAATTGCTCTGAGCTTACGATGCTGCCTCTGCCTCCGCCTGACTCTCAACTGGTCATTACATCCACTGCTGCGGATTGGTATTAAAAACCTCATCAGCGGCTATAGAATACAGTTAACGCAGTAATTCTGAGACCATTTTGTTTTTCCCCCAAAGTGACATTCTCAGGTTTCAACAGCACTGACACACCGCAATGTCGGTTTTCCCTTAAATGTGAATTTTTTGCTTAAAATGTGATTTCATTCATCTCTCCTGGTCATAAAACACTTTAAATGTGCTCACCATGTTTATGGCGCAAACCCTCAACCCGTGCTGCTACACTTTATTTCTTGAAATAGCATAATTTCAGCCTTCTCATCAGTTGATTTAACTAATAAAGCAAGAAAAAAATTTTGAAAAATATTTTTCCTGCAATTAGTCGTTCAGAACTGATAAACTATGGTTTGTTTTCTCTGCACTATTCACTCTGAACAGGTTCATTTAAGTTACAGGTAATTGTTTAAGGAAACAGCTCAATGTGTGTGTAGAGTGTAAATGAATGTTCAGTTAGCTGCTGATTGAAATGGAGGAATGAACAGCTTGAGAGTCAGCGACTTTCCCCAGGAGCTGATGTAGGCAGACTGCACCAGATAGGGAGTAAATATCGGCTTCGCATTCATCAGGTGAACTCAAATGTCACTGTGAGTGTTTTTTTCCTCTTCAGTTGCTTTTGTTGTTGCTTAATTAAGTTTGTCCTCCTAAATGCAATATTCCCATATTCAAAATTGACTGCATCATTAGCAGAAATTATTAAAAGCTCAGGCCTCGGCTCTCTGTTTATGTCTGGATGGATGGGGGGAAACATTGCTTCTGCACGTCTAAAACTCGCTTCAATTCTCTGTGATTATCTTTTTTTTTGCAAATTGCATTTTTCATTATTATAATAGTTATTATTTGTGCCCAATGGAACACACTGGGGTGTGTTTAATGGCTTATGGTCTAAAGAAGCAGAATATGCGAAATGGATCGAATCACTGCTCAAGTCGAACTTTACTTCTCTGACTCGATCACAGTCAGAGCTGACAAGAACAATATGTTTGACAGCGACACAGCACAGTTGAGGGCAAGAGTCTGTCTTGTGTCCACTGATGACATCATCAATCCGATAATGGCCAAGCTGAGGGCCAAAAAACCATATGATGTCATCGAGCCCAGCCCCGGTTATAAAACTCACTTTTATGCTCTACTAAACTGTACTTATCCACTGCTTCAACGTGAATTCCCTCACGAGAGCCTTCCAACCTCCCTCAGACACACACAGGAAGGATTTTGTAGGTGTTGGGGAAGGAAAAAAGAACTACCTGAACTCGTGTTCTTTTGAGGCCGACCAGTAAAACCTCCACTCTGAGTACCACGAGTTTAAAGACTGCAAACTGCCAAGGCCATGGAGCGATTTCATCCCAGGTGAAGACATGAAAAGGTAGTTTCCTCACTTCTATAAATATTTAAGCAGATGAGCATTAATCCTGTGTCAGCGCCTATTTTGAGAGTGGAGAACAATGGGCGAGAGTGAGAGTGAGCCAGGCGCACCGACGACGTGATGCAGAGGTTTGAGCTTTTTGTGTGCTGTGTCTTATTAACACACAAAAAGCACAAATTATAGCAGGTACATTCATACTGTGTTTAACACAAGGGTCCGATCCCAAAAATTTACTTGATGTACTTGTTTTTACAACACACACCAACACCATTTGACAGACCTTTACTGCCAGAATAATCGGAAAAATACAAAGAAAATGGGTTTAAAGAAAAGAGGGAAAAGAACATGCACATATTTAGAACATCCACCTATATTCTTCTTGGTAAGACCCAATGCATAGCTAATTGCATAACTTAACTCACCGTACTCCAAATTATTATTTGAAAATAAATAAACAAGAGCAGATTAAATGTTCCGGGGCTGCATGTAATTAGCCCATTTAGAGACACCTTGCGTTTGTCTTGCAACTCTTTGGCGCTGTTGCCACCCCAGGCTTCCCTTTCACTGCTTGCTTAATCTTTAATCTTTGGTGTTAGTCAGTCAGACAATAACCTTCTCTTCTTTGTTGTGTAACACGGTGAGGGCTTAGCCCAGGAGTCACTGACCCCCCCCCCCACCCCCAACTGCTCTCCGAGAGATCTGAAGGTATAATCTGACCTCGTAATCCCTTTAAACTTCCTTGATCATCTTTGCACTGGAGGCAACCCGCGTAGTGCAACATGTTCGATGTGCCAGCAGCTTTCAGACGCGACAGACGCTGGCCACGCTGGAGATCAACTCAAATGTTTGCACTTGGGAGCAAATAAGTCCATACTATTGTGAGGTTGGGTTTGCAAAGACTATAAAAAAGGCCATTGCCAAATTTGATTGGCTTTCTGGCACAAGTTTTAATCTTTGTTTTCTCAACAAGAGGAATGCCAGCATAGCGATGCTTCAAGAAGACATAGTAAAAGTTATTTTTGTTTGCTTACTGGAAAGAGCAACATCATCGCCGGAAAGGCCTTCTCAGTCCGTGGTCTTAACTCTTTGGAGGCCTTTGACACAAATGCAGCCAAACAAGAGCATCAAAAGCGTAGTGATCATATGTGTCTTCAGGAGCATATGGAGCCGCTTTAGTCTTCCGCCTCATTGCCACACAATCAAATAGATCATCTGCACCACTTTGTCTTTCGGAGCGTTCGGCAGAAAGGATAAAAGCGTTCCCAGATTACATCTAAAGAGAAGAGCCTAATTACTTTCCTTGTGTCACGTCCTGAACAGCACACACGGTCGTCTGCTTTAACGCGGCAGAGGAAGGTTCCTTCGAAGCAGCATCGCGCACAAAGAAAACCCCTGCAGCAGCAACAGAGTCAATCGTTTCGGATTAGGATAAAAAAAAAAAAAAAAAACAACAACAACAAAAGAATAATAGACGGGTGATTATGCAGATGGGCGGCTGGTTAAAGGTTAAGCATGTAATATTTGTAGATTTTGCAGAAGAAATAGCGATATGAAGTGGTTGCATTTTAGTTTGCCGCATCTTTTTGTCTCTCTCCCCCTCCTGAGCTTGCCTGTGAACTGCACCCAAAGCTGGATACTTCGTCCACCTTCTTCTTCGTTGGTTTATTTGAAGATGCAAGCAGTCACCCTGATTATAAAACTTGCCGTCAGGCTGCTGGATTGTCCACACCAGGCTTCCTTAGAAAAATGGCAGTGCAAAATGGCAGCTACCTGGGAGTAAGACCCTTGATCTATGTCTTTTCCTACCGTTCTAAGGGTAGGAAAAGCAAATTACTTATTGTGCTGCAATCATACGATTTATTCATGTGTTAATGGGCATTGTATTAAGCTTTTACCAACATGATATATCATAGATCAAGTCAAATATTACACACTGGACCTTTAAGGCGACTAAACGCTGTGTCATGTCTGCGCGGGCGACAAGCTATCACGGTGGGGTGAGGCGCTCACAAAGTGCTCTGGGTGGAGCTATTCTTGGCTGGTCTGGACAGCCGGGTGACGTAAGCGTGCTGGATGTCCGCCGGGCCCGTCTAACAATGATGTCCCTTGTAAATGAAGCCTGTTGCACGGGCGTTCAGAGAGGGTGCGAGAAGGGCATCGAGGGGGGCAGATGACTGAGGAGTGGAGGGTGGGGGTCTGGGTCCAGGTCGGGGTCCAGGTCGGGGTTGGGGAAGGATGCTCGAGGAAACGAGGACTTGTGAATGTCGGAGTCTGAGTGGAAGCGATGGTTCTGTCCGTCCGCCATTATCTTCCCGCAGAACTAATTACGAGGTGATTGACAGCGGACTAATCACTGGGGCCGCGAGTGGCTTTAAATTAGCTGGATGGTGGCGTCGCGCCTGCCGTGATGGAGAAGGGGGGGTGGGGGTGGGGGTGCTCTGCCGGGACGATGTGGGGTTGCAGGGAAAGCAGGCGCTGCGTTAGAGGAGAGATGTGGCTCGACAATAGCCGCATTTTCATCACGCGTTCGCACGGATGACACCCACGAATGATGTTTTCAAAGGCACATTTTGCAGAAGGTGTTTTCGCTCTCCTGGTGAGTCACGTCGCACAATCAGTCATGCGCTAGTTGGGTCTTTCCGAGACGCACGGCTTGCAGATGTTCCAAATTTTGGCAGGTTTGTTTCCGCTGCAGCAGCCGCACGTCGCTGTCACCAAACTTTTTACTTCTTTTTGAGTTTTTTTTTATTTATTTCTTTGTTGTTGTTTTTTTTGCCCGAGCCTCTCTGAGAGTTTTCTCTTTCAAGCGTCAACATTTACTTTGGCTTCCGGCAGCACGTCTTCCCTTACTTCTGCCTGGAGACCTCTAGATATATACTGTAGATATAGAGACGTTGCATTTCTCTGCTTTCACAATTCTTTTATTTGGCCTTTCATAGATTTCTCTTATCGCTTGATGGTATTTCGTTCTTAATTCAATATGAACGATGTTTCCAAGAGACAAATTGAAACTATTTTAGTTTGCAAAATTCTAAGGTCAATTGATCTAATTTGGCCTGTGCACCTTTAAAGTAGAAATGTAGCCGTCAGTTTCCTTCAGCTGTATCTGGATTAGTGCATCTGTGTCTCCGTCTGTCCTTCTCGTCCTTTCCGTCCCCTTTGGCATTTCGTCTCTCTAAATTGTAGCTTTTCTCCAGCCATAATGCTTCATCCACGGCGGCGGGGTTATAATGAGCTGGCAATTTACATTTATATTTATTTGCCTGCGACGTTCGACGGATGACGTGACTCTCATTCGCGCACTGGTGCTGCGTTACGGTCTCTCAAATAAATTCTTCATTCTTTTCAGATTACATCCAGTTTTTTGTGATTGGTTCCATTTCTGGCCCCTCGAATCGCCCTGCGCCTCAGAGAGAAAAGTAATATCACATGGATGACTCTGACTCTAAACGGGCACGCAGCTCCTCCCCCGGCTTCATTTTGTCTTTCACTCATAACATCGAATCCCTTATTAGGACAAATCTATCTTGTCGCCACCTCTAATTTCCCTGCAGTCGCATCCCGCCGTCGCTTCTCTCCCAACTGGCACGTCCTACAGTGGAAGATGTGAGGCATTTTTAATCAAAAGAAAAATTGACGAGCCGTATCTGGTTCAATGTCACGTGGAATTATTTTTCACGCAGACAGATTGGGTCGGGCTCGCGGGGCTGGGGATGGCTTTTAAAAATCGCCGTGGTCGTAGATTAAAGGTCCACTGCGTAACATTTAAACTGGATTTATTGGCATGAAATGGAATAAAACGAAGCAATCACTCATCATTTATATCTATATAAAGGTTGAGTACTTCTGTCAGAATAGGGCACCACCATGTATCAACAGATGGACAGATTGCGGGCGCTGCCCAGCGTTTTGTGATTCTGCCATGAAATCACAGCTGAAATGACGAAGATGTGAGAAGAAGTACAAATACACGATTAACATTTAAAACATACTTTTCCATCATTAGGTATACTAAAGTGCACCTACTAAGCCTTTAAGAATAGTTCACAAAAACAGTTGATTTGTTCCTAAAACCGCAGCTTCCACTTGTGTCACCTCATCGCTTGTTGCTTGTCTTCTTCAAATATGCAAAGTTCTAATAATGCATTTTAATTCATGTCACCTGTTAAAGAACACACAGATCCCTTATAATATATATATATTCCACAACAGTAGGGTTACGAATCAACCAATAAGCAGCTGCAGCCCAAGAACAAAAAGTAAAATGTTTAAGGTGTTTGTACAAGGTTAATTTATTTGTATTTATTCACGAGGGGCAACAAAAAGACGGAAGAAGAATGAAAAGCTGCTGTGAGTTCCGAGCGCTGGTCCTGCAGGCCTGCCCCTCTCCTCCTCTAACGCTGCGAGGCAGCCGGATTCCTGAGGTTTCAACTCTGAAATCTCTTCAATCCATCTTGCCAGGCTCCAATCAAAAGCATTGTCAGTCATTCTTACAATTCCATAAGCAATCAGCGTCCTTTCACTTGTGACAAAAGCGAGGAAGCAACTGCAGCGAGCTGCCATTGAAAGCCCCCCCGCCGAAAAAAACAGAAAAGACAAAGGAGAAAACATACGGGAAGCGACTGCAACACAAACCGATGCCAACGGGGCCACAACAGCACTGACGCTGCAGTACGGAGGCTTTCTATTAAAACTGCCGAGGACTTTTACAATTAAAGACAAAGAAAGCACAGCACTGAAGGCTTTTCTGGGTGAACAAGTTTTTTTGCTTTCCTCCTGGGGGGGCACCCTGGAAACCTGGAGCCGTTGCTATGTGGCTCACCTGGCATGAAAAGCATTAAATTGGGTTGTAGATCAAAGGTTTGCCGAGTCGTCTTCTCCCAGTCGGAGTTTAACTTAGTGACACCCATATTTACAAATGCTGCCGAGGAACTCTTTAACTATTGAAGAACACAGATTCAAGGACAGGTAACACTGGTATCCAATATCAATGCAACATTAGGTGTCTGTTTTCTCCCCTTGTTTGCATCTTAGGATCTAAACCCACCTCGCATCGGCTGTTGAATCAGAATCCGAAGCCTTTCTTGTCATTGTAAATAGAGCATACAACCAAATTCAATGACCTACTCCTGCTAGGTGTTTTTTAAAAATGCTAAATTACGACGAGGTAAAAAAAAAAAAAAAAAAAGTACATCACAAATAGATAAAATGGTGCAAAATAAAGTAAAGTAAGAATAGTGCAGTGTGCAAATAAATAACAGGAGAGGATGTAAACAGTTATTGCACATTGTGAATTCAATGGGGCCGCTAGTGGAGTCACCTGGGGGCCGTGTGGACTCCCACACTGCTGGCAACAGTCACTTTTTCGCTCCATAAAAACCGGCCCCCTCAGACTGCGCGTCTTGCTGCTGCCACTTTGTGTCATTGACCGGGACATCTTGGCTCCCGTGGAATTGTTTTACCGCTTTATGGAGACTGTCTGTGGCCCCCGTGCCGCCTTGCGCCGATGATCCAGTCATTATGACACCCTTAATGCATCTCACCACACTCCACATTTGCTCCGGCATGCCATCCATCTGCCTAATGGGCCAGCAGGGCGCGGCCGGCCAGTCATCACTTGTGTGCAGTGCTTGTGTGCATGTGTGTGTGTGTGTGTGTGTGTGTGCGTGTGTGTGTGCGTGTGTGTGTGCATGCCTTTTTGTGCACTTCCTACCTACATTGTCTACATTTTAGCAGAGGTTTTTTAGGCCGTCTGCCTGCTTGCGTCATGTGGTCACACTCAAATCCTATTTGTTTTTAGTCCTTAGTTTGTGTGTGTGTGTGTGTGTGTGTGTGTGTGTGTGTGTGTGCGCGCGCGCCCGAACAATCTGACCCACGTGTCTGCGCCCACTCTCCAACTCTGACTGCGTCAGCCATTAGGCCATTATGGAGTGTAACTGAAGCCCTTTGAAAGCTCGGCTCTTATCCACCGCCGGCCAGTGATGGGTGGGTGTGTCCAGGGAAGATGCTAGTCATGTCGCAGCCGGACCGGCCGTGAAAACAAACCGAGGATGGACAGACGGAGGAGACGAGTGCAGGGATGGAAGGAGGAGGGAGGGGCAATCTGAGGTGACGCCCACTGCACGTAGTCGACTCGCGATCGCAGAGGGAAAACCGGACCTTTGTGCGCCGAGCTGAGCTGAGCCACGGTGAAAATGAAATTCCACACACGCCGTCCAGTTAAACTCCGACCAAGGCGTGTACGTGACGGAGAAATTGGAATTCCAATTGCATTATCCGGGTGTCTCAATCGGAGTTTTTCAATTCCAAACAGAGAACTCAAACTCCGATTTTAGTCGGACTAAGGTGTTCACATGCACTTCGGTTGTCCAGTCATAGTCGGACCGAGGCAGTAATTCAGTTTTCTCGAGTGTCAGGTACAGTGTTGTTGGGATTACTCCATAAAAGTAATCCAACTACTGATTACTGATTACTCCTTAAAAAGTAATCTATTTACTTCTTTAACTACTTTGTTTCATAAGTAATCAATTACTAATTACTTTAGTTTTAAAAAAGATAAAGTAACAGTTGAGAACACCTTGTTTCCTGCACATAACGTACAACGAATCACAATATTTTCTCAATTAGACGAGATGAACTCAGAATAATGTTTGTATTTCCAGCTACAAATGCAATTGCTGTCTTTTCTTTTGCCGCCGCAATGCATGTTTGGGTGCAATGATGTTGCATGCACGGCTGCATCATCATCTGCCTCTTCATTGTTTTTGGTTGTTTTTTCTAAATTTCAGACATTTTGTGGATAATAAGACATTTTTAGCTTGCAAAATATTTCAGAAAAGTAAAGTAGTAAAAGTTACTTGATAAAGTAATTATGATATAATTACCATTTTTGCCAGAGTAATCCCGTTACGTTACTCTGTTTCTCAAAAAGTAGTTTAATCACAGTAGTGGATTACTTAGTAAGAGATTACTCGCCAACACCGGTCATGTAAACGTACTGACTGTTGCCAGTGAAGCTGGACAACTTTTGTTTTCAGAAACAATGTGTCAGTAATTACTCTTGGCCCTGGCGCAGTGATTGCATCGTGTGTCCCACTTGCCCATGTGAAATGGATTCATGTACAAATAACGTTTGTTTGGGCCCATATAAGGCAGGTAATAAAATATTTCATCCCAACTTTTACGGGCAACAGTGTGTAATCCTGTTTATAAGTCTCAGAATTGAGAGTTGTGGGTCCTGCTGTCTTACCGTTACGTTGGCAGCCTGTTTAAATTTCGTTCACATGAGATGCTGTAATAAACCACCAGAGAGTCTCGGCTCCCGGTGGTCCGAGAGCAGATGTGTCCTATTTTTGTGCAGATTTGATAACCAACAAGAACTAATTATTGACACGGTTTGGTTCTCTCAGCCCCTCCCCTTCCCCACTCCCCCACCCCCATGTGACCATGGAGCATCCACGGTGCAAATAGAAACCCTGAAAAATCACATTCACCCAGCTGAAAGCGTCTCGCTCCTGGAACTTCGCTTTAATTAGGACGATGAGTTAAAATGTCAGGCATAAACAAGCCTCCGAGAGAAAACTCTGAGACGTGCGTCACGTCGTCGGATTTTCCGTCACCGAGGGGAGTCGCGGGTCAGAATTAACAAGAGCGAGATTGCACTTGTCTCGCAGGTGAAGGATTAACGTGCACAAACGAGATACATTCAGTCATAAAACAAACACCTACTGAGGAGCCCTGCAACCCCCCGGTGGTCCCCCTCTCTTAATTGCCTGTTCCGGGTTAAAGTTCATGTTCACAGCTGTGAGGCTGGAGGCCGTGACTCACACACACACACACACACACACACACAAACTGACAACCACACACACACACACACACACATGCGGACCCGTGCATCTCTAACCATTACATACCCAAACACGTCGATGGTTATTGAACCCCTCCTCCGCCCTCCCCCAGACCATCTGATGTCCATAATGAATTATTAAGTGCGTGTGCACTTGTGCTGCTGACACGTCCGCCGTCGGGCGACGGATAACAGTTTTTGAACGCCGCCTCCCTCCACCTCCCCCGACTCCTCTCGTCATCTCCAATGGTATATAGAAGTCCGTCAGCCCTCCCCTCCCCCGCCCGTCTCTCACTCCTGACTCACCCTGCCTGCCGGCTAACAGCGCCTGACTCATGTTATTCGCAGAGCTGTCAAGGGCGAAGGGAAGGGGGTGAGGGGGGAGCGGGAGGGGGAAGGCTAGGATGGAAGCGCTGGTGCTGGAGGGCGAGGGCGGAAGTTCAGAGAGGTAGACGGGGGAGAGTTTTTTTCCGGGGCGTCGTCTGTCGGTTTGAAAAAGTGAAGCGCGGGGGGGGTGATCAGTGGAGGGATGGATACCTGAGCCGTCAGGGCTGAAAGCTCTGTGACGTCTGCGCGGGCGGCTCTAACGTCGTTATCACGACATCGGCTGATCTCTCAGATCGGTCCAAGAAGTCCACCGAGGGGTGCAGCCAGCGTTAATAATATCAGCTGTTGTTAAGATTCCTCTGTGTTTCAGATAAAAAGCATTCGTCAACAAAGTCACATTTTTTTTTCATTATCAGAACTACAGAGCATGGAAATCGAGACAAAAGCAAGGCATTTGGGGTTCGAGACCGAGACATTATCAAGACTAGAGAGTCTCGAGACCAAGACGAGACCAAGACTGAAGAAAAATCTCAACAAAACTGAAAAAAATGACCAGTGTCTTTTTAATTCCAGTTTGCTTCTCCATGAATGGAACAGCAACATTTATTTTCAGTAAGGTATATTTGAATCGTTTTCTTCAACATTTTGCTTTTATAAAAATGAATAAATGAATAAAACTTTGCTTCATAAAATAAAAAAAAATCATTAGCTACTGATTACTTGTTGTGATGTTCTGCATGGCTCCGGGGATGAGGTGGTTAAACAAACAATAAAAGCTTTCTTTTCTTTTATTATCCTGTCATTGTAGTGTTGGCTGACTCTGGATGATATATATTTTTATTTTTTTGCTTTCCTCCGGGCTCCTGCTGCTGACAAAACATCTGCAAAGTCAGGAGGGTAGCGCTCAGGCATCCTCGCGGTATCCACCGTCCTTCTATTTTCCCCATTTTGCACGTCAAGCTCAAAAGCGGCGCTGAGACATTATTCCGAGGCCCCGGTGCTGAAACAGCTTGCAAAATGTTTTGTGTCGTCTCCACAGTGCGAGACATTGGTTTCTGGCTATTTATAGTCAGCTCGCATCCGTTCAGAGCTGGTTCTTTTTCGGGCCAGATTTCACCGTGGCTCTTTCAAAAAAAAAAAAAAGAAAAAGACACAGGTCGACAAATCAGCGAAAATATCCCAACGATCATTTTACCCTGTTTTTTTGGGTTGTTGTTGTTGTTTTTTTTGGCATTTCAACCGACAAAACGCTTCCCTCCGTGTTTTTCTTCATCCGCCCCGCAGCTTGCCTGTTGCAGTCGGAGCTGGTCAACTATGAGAGAGTGAAGGAGTACTGCCTGAAGGTGCTGAGCCATCAGAGGGACCACTTCAAGGCCATGTACCGGGCAGGGATCGCCTTCTATCACCTCGGCGACTACGAATGTGCCCTGCGCTACCTGCGCGACGCCAAGAACCGCGAACCCACAGGTGAGCTCGCGCAGACGCGGCCTGGACGAGATCCCCGTCTGTTTGAACTACCTCGGGAATTCACTGCACGTAACTGACGTCTTTGACGTTGTCTGAAATCCTGTGTGTCAAATCGGTGTGTGTCCCTGTAGATGCTGCGCTAATGAAACCACCGCAACAATCTTCAATATCAGATTAAAACAATCTCCTCGTCCAGACAGCGCGGCGTAGATCAGATGCATCTCATTTAATTCGATCAATCCAGCGCTGAGGCCGGACCTTTTCAAAGGACGCTTTCATCAATTTGGGTTTGCGCCTGGGGCTGATCCTGAGCAGTTTAGATAGCGCTCACGTCACGTCGACATTTCTCATAGGAGGAAAAATATATAGTGGGATATGTAGAAAACGTGTGCTTTAATGTCATTTAAAAATGAACAAAAGCATCACAACAAAATGTGTGTCTTTGGAGTCCCACGGTATTTCGCTCTTTATTGAAATTACACTGAAAAAATGGATTAAATACAGCTTTTTTTGATGACTGCCTTATTAATAATGTAATATTTTGGCCCACCCCTCCCATAGTGCATAATTTCAACATAGCAGTGAGGAGTATTTTAGAGCAACAACCTGGTGTTCTTCTTATAGTGTATAATAGTTAGAATGACCTATTAATGATTCATGCTCCTCAAACATTTGCAGAGACTGCATCTTATAAAAACAAACCCACGCCGCTTACAGCGGTCGCAACAGCGCCGTCTGTGTAACTAACGGAGCGGAGTAGCGGAAAAACACCGTCATGCAGTTGTAAAAGGGGCCATTCGGTTTTGACGGCGGTCCAATTTGGAAGCAATGTAAATAAACTACTACAGAAAGGCATCAAAGCGTTCAGCTCGTCTTCTTTTTCACATGCCTCCGTGTGAACGCGCGGGTCACTCGCTCTGTCTGCTCGGAATGAGAGGCTGACTCACGCAGGCTTTTATTGCCGTCTGCAGCGATGAGCACATTTTCATACGTTTGTTTTTAAGTGCTCCTGACATGAAAACGAGTCAAAGATACACATTCAGAGTTAGGCCAAAGTGTAAAACTTGGACAAAGTCGCAGGCCAACGTTGATATTTATTGAATAAAATCTCCCTCCAGATAGAACAGTGAACCTTGTTATATGGACCCAAACAAGTTTTGCTTTAACCTGAATATGGAACAAGCAATAAATAATTTGCATGTTGCACACATGCAAAATTGAATTTCAAATTAAAAGGATTCATCAAATTAGATAAAATGTAAATTAAAAAATCTTACGCTTCTTTTTATATTTGCAGCCTGCTGATTTAAATTTCAACATTGACCTTTTTCCACAGGCTGATAATACATTTAAAAATAAAAATAACACCAATAAACCAATTAAGTCATAATCATATCCTTCAATGAATGTCCTGTCCTGATTGAGCAGAGCATTCTGGGATTTGTATTATGAGAGGTTACATGTGCTGTGTAATAGCAGCGGGCCGGCTCTCGTACTGATTTGGCCTTGCGGGCCAAATATAATTACACTGTTGGCCGAATTTGGCCCGCGGGCCAGAGTTTGACAGCAACGATGCAAAATGAGGCACTGGAGGTGACGTGCCCTTCGTCTTGTCTCGCCGCCGCAGACACCAACGTGCTGCGCTACATCCAGCTGACGGAGATGAAGATGAGCAAGAGCGGACAGCGGGACCGAGAGAGCGGCAAAGAGACCCAGGGCTAACCCCTCGACCTTTTGACCCCCTCCTGACCCTTCGACCTTTGGCCCTAAAAAGCATTGACCCCTCCTCCCCTTCTAACCTCCCCCCCCCCCCCATCCTCCGCCTGGAAACCTCCCTGACAGCAGCACAGGCCGCAGACAGAAGAGACAGACCCCGTCAGCGGGGACACATATCAAACGCTGTCTTCAGCCCCGCCCCTCCCCCTCCCAACCCACTCCTCCTCCTCCACCTCTTCCTTTTTTTCTCCCCCCTTCTCTCCCTCAGGTGCTGCGGTTCCTCCCCCCTCGAGTCCGACAGCCGGGCAAACGTGAGAAGAAAACAAGAGAAAACAATGTGGAATGCTGTATTATACTCTTGAACCAATTAGCGCGGCGGAGCGAGAGAGGAGCTCTGAAAACATACGTATAAAGAAAAGGGACATTTTTGTGATTTAGTCGATGTTTAATAACCATAAGCATTTCGCTTTTTTTTTTAGTTTTTTAGTTTTTGCTCTCTTGCTCTTTTTTCTCTGCCTTTTTTTTCTCTCGAAAACAACATTGTGAGGACAGGAAGTAGTAAGACGACAATGAGAAGAGGATGCATGTGTGGTCACAATTGTTCGGTTGTTGTGCGTGAATGTGTGTGTGTGTGTGTGTGTGCGTGTGAAAAGCAGGAAGACTACAGGGAAGTGCGTGTGTGAGACAAATGGAGACCATAGTCCAGTTTGATTGTACTGTACGTCCTGCCCCACCAGGGCTCACTCAGTCACCCGTACACAGACTGCGGGACGGACCCACTCGGAACCTTCGCTCCTCTGTCTCATTCTGATTTCCTGGAGCTGTTGTATCTCACTTCCTGGAGTTTTCTTCTCTTTTTTTTTTAAATCCTTGTTTGTTTTCAATTCAAGGGCTAAATCATGTGTTTGTAATTTGTTACTGTTTTTTTTTTGTTTTGTTTTTTTTCGTTTGCTTTTGGTGTCCATCATACTCTCTAGGAATTAATCACTTATTAATAGCGTGTACATGCAGCAAACACATCGGATCCTCTGGACGTGCTCTTCATGGTGACTGTTGTGCTCTCAACATCTTGTCGCAAAAAAAAAAAAAAACCTCCCTGGGTCTTTTTTTTGTCTCTGTCGATATTGATGAAACTATTGAATCGCCTCCTGCTGTCGGCCCCGTTCCCTGTTTTCTCACCAGTGATGTCACAATAGAACATTAGCCAATGGGACTGGAGCTCCATCAAGCATGGAGATCCACTTTGAAAAGTTTCCCAGTGAGGAACTTTATATATAAAACTAATTCTAAATGGAGGTCAAACCTCTTGTCGGTAATGCTGAAGCTTCCCGGACGTCGATGGCACAGAGAGGAGGCTCCGGGCGGCGCTAGCTAGCGCAGGGTGGGGGGGAAACAATCACCCACATCTGCAGCGGAGCACTCAGCGTTAATGCCCATCAACTAGAGCGTGCCATTTGAGATTCTGTCCTCTATCAGTTGGCCCGCGTCTTAAAACTGTACCGAGCCCAGTAGGTAGAGGTACGGAAAAGGATGAGGGCCACAAGATGAGAAAACAATTAAGATAGAATTTTTTATTTTTCAAGTTTCCAATTCGAGAATAAAGTTGATGTCAAAAGACGAAATATTGTGAATAAAATCGAAATTTTGCAATCAATATCAATTTGAAGCAAGTCAAAAGGTGGAGAATAAAGTGGAAAGGCTTTGCGGTCGAGTCTAGTGGGGTGCTTCCGTTTTCGCCAGTTTCCTGAGTACTGTTACTTTTAACTGTGGGTAACTGGGTTAATCCACCATCCACTTTATTCACAAAATTTCCACTTTATTTGCGTTGACTTAATTCATGAAATTTCTACTTTATTCACGAAATTTCAATTTAAAACATGAAATGAAAACTTAAATAAAAATCTCCTTCCTGTAATGTTTTTTTTCCCCTTCTTGTGCCCCTAATCCTCTTTCGCGTAGAGCAGTTGTGAGGACGCGCGGCGTATCGTGCGTGTCCATGGCTAGCTCGTCAAAAGACGCGAAGCTAATTTGTCACGGCCAACTCCATCGCTCCAGTGAAAACGCTGCCAAAGGCTCACATCTGCAGAAGGTTTGGATCGATGACTCGTGAAAGCGTGACCTGAATCCCCACCCCACGTCCCATCCCATCCCCTCCTCCCAATCCAGGGTGCAAGCGCACCTTCCCGCATGTTGACGCGCGACTGCAGAGAGCTACGACAGACGTATGAAATTGGGGATTATATCTGCACTATTGCTCTCTGTCACGGCATGCTGCCACGCTGTTCGCTCATACCTCCATCCCGGTCCGTTCTGCCCTTAAAAAAACAAAAAAAAAACAAACGAATAAATAAATAAAAAACAAAGCTGGTGACAGACCGTGATCACAACTGTTGTTCATCTATCA
The DNA here is from genome assembly GCF_046127955.1 of Nelusetta ayraudi. Taxonomy (NCBI): domain Eukaryota; kingdom Metazoa; phylum Chordata; class Actinopteri; order Tetraodontiformes; family Monacanthidae; genus Nelusetta; species Nelusetta ayraudi. The sequence goes on along the minus strand of NW_027466098.1, from coordinate 9,476,621 downwards.
AACAGATTTGTAATCAAAGCAGAAGAGAAGATGAAAGACGAGGTGCGAGACATTTAACACAATTTACCTTCTCCTTCATCTTCTTCTTCGGTGAGGTAATTCCGCCGCTGTTTTTTTTTTTTTTTTTTTTTTTTAATTATTATTTTTCGTTTGATGTTTACATTTTGAGTAATTTATTAGGGGTTTTTTGGGGACCTGAGTGTTGTCAGGAGGAGTCTGGAGAGACGCCGCCACACTTTGAGGGGACCGGCATGATTCAGAGAGGCTCCAGTGGAGGGAGAGGCAGCAGTGGCTCCAGCTCACTGACCTGAGAGATATCGAGCCGGGAGTCGACTCATTATCCCTCACCTTTAGGCATCCAGTTGCCCACCCCCAAAAAAATGACTGTTTCCCCCAAAAGGGGAAACAGCCACAAGGTTGCTGAACCCTCCTGCAAGGACTTGCTTTCATCAGGTGCAGCTTGATTTGAATTCTTTAAAGCGTGCTTGCTTTTGAGCGACCTGTCCTTATATCCAGTAGGTAGAGAATGAATACGAATATGCTATGATAAAGAGAAAGCTCGACATTTTGGGAAAATGTACTTTGGAAAATGCTTTGTTTTGTTTTTAGTGTAACAAAATGTTATTTTTTCCTGTTGGAAAATTTAGATGTTCAATCACAGTTAAACAGTTAAAGTTAAAAGGAAAAATCCAGAAATGGACATGTGGACAATAACTGAATATCAACTGAACTGAAATGTTTTCTTTATTTAGCATCAGTGCCATTCTAAATAAGAAGTGTGCAGTGTCCAGTCTAGACTGAAGTGCCAGGTTTCCAAAATGTGCATTCTGATTTTCTGAATTGGGTTAAATAGTGCAAATTTCCCCATATAATCAACCTTGGCAGCCTCAGACTCATAACCCTTCCCTACTACTTCATGTGCCTCTCTTTTTCCGCTCCTCCTCCTGTATCCCGGAGGAGAGAGATGAACAAACAACAGTGTGGAAAAGCACCCGCGAGTTTGGTCTCCATGGCCGCCCGGGCCGACGCCACTCACCCACGGGCCCCTCAGGGATCGGTCTCCTCCTCTCGTGGCCGTCTCTCTGCGACTCCGTCTTGTTTTTGTCTCTCCGTGCTAAATCATCCCAGCTCCAAGTGCGCTGCAGCCGTCCTGGGATTAATAGCCGCGCACAGAACAGGCACGTTTTCCGCCTGGTCGGTTCGCTTGTGCAAAGAGAGGCTGCTGGATCTTGACAGTAGCTGCGTAGCTCTGGAAACAACAAAAAGCACAACAACAACAACAACAACAACAACAACAAAAAAGAGACAAGAAAACTACTGGCTGTGTCGTTTTTTGCTCTTTTGCTTTCGATGTCATTTGAGGTCAATGTTTGTCAAAAAAAAAAAATATGTCAGAGTAGTTTTTGTGAAATATTATGATACAGATGTACAAAAAAAATAAGAGAAATGAAAAGTTTTATGGTTGTGAAAAGCTTTACTTTACTGAATTACTTTATGAACGGAAAAGAAAAGCAAGAGAAAAAGAGAACTTTACTGTGGCTCCTGCGCGGAGCTGCTTTGTGACCGTGTCTTGTATTTGTTGTTATTTCTGTTGGGGCCCGCTCGACATCGAGGGCCCCGGAAACCGGTTCAGAGTGTGTGCAACCCCCCCTCCGTGCCCCCGACCCGCCGCCATCCACTGTCCGATTGACCCCCCCCACCCCCCGCGCCTCCCCGACTCGTCTGCTTCTGCACCGGGCGACCAGTAAGGCAGGAGTGAAGGAGAACTCTGAGGAAGAGGAGTGCTGCTCCTCCTCCTCCTCCTCCGTCCTCTTTGCTTCTGTGACGACGGAGTAAAAAAAAAGGCAGAAATGCACACGAGGCTGAGTACATCAAGGCTGTTTCTTTATTTCCCCTTTTTTTTTTTTTTGTCTCACCTCGTTCCCAAAGGGGCCTTTTCTCAACTCGACATCCGGGCATCCCCGGCCTCCGTCGCTGGTTTCGCTGGACTGCTAGCCTAAAGGAATGCACTATTGATTGGTAACCGAAGCTCATGAATAAAGTTTGAAAAAACGGAGTCGTCATCGATTTTTTTTTTCTCGTCTCCTGTTTGACGGTTCTCGTGTATGTGGCATGTGTGGCGGTTGTAACATTTAATAGCAACTCTGGTGATGTAACTCCTAATTGTCCTATTAAATGTTAAAACCTGCTGGTCATATTCTTGTTTTACCTTTGTTATTGGCCCAGCCCCACTTTCCAATCTTCCTGGACAGGTGAATTTCTCCACCATTTTTTTTTTTTTACGTTATTTAGTCAGTTTAAGTCTTTTTCTAGTCCAGAACAGGCATGTGCAAACTACATATGAGGCCCATTAAGGGTTTTAGTCTGGCCTGTGGAACATGAAGAAATTATATTAATAGTCAGTAAGTCATAAAATGTCTTTATGACTGGCCCCACCAGTCTAAAAGTTTGCCTACGCCTGGTCTAGTGCCTAATTTTGCCTTTCTGTAAGCTCATTTGTTTTGTTTGTTTCCCCCTCGTGTTTGTGCATTGGAGACACTCTAGATCCTGTTAAATGCCATAATATGTCCTGCAGCTGTGTCCATCCATTATCTCTGTCCTGTGGCACATTCGTCTGTCTGTTTTCAGCAGGGGTCGCCAACGTGGTGCCCGTGGGCACCAGGTAGCCCTCAAGGCCCACACAAGTACCTTCAATGCTGTTCTAAAAATAGCACAACTCCTTGAGCTGCTTCTAAAATTCAATTTTATCCAATCTCGTTAAGTCACTGTTGATAATTATTGAGAACTCGTAAACGTGAGCGTTGTTTTCACATTGATCAGTGTCATTCGTACTAAATGCTAACTGGGAAATTGTGTTATTTCATGAGATGTGTTGCAAACTGGTTGCCCTTCACTTAACTCAGTACCCATGAGGAAGCTCTCAGGTGCAAAAAGGTTGGTGACACCTGGTTTAGAGACACCTGTGACATCTTTGAAGAATATCTGCTGGGTCTTTCTGACATAACATCTCTCAGAATAACGACCGCACAAGTAACTCAGGTGTTCATAACGGCTTCTGAGACCTGCCCATGACTGCTCCCTAATTGTAAAGCATCAGTTTGAGCAGGATTGAAGGGTTTTTGTTTTATATTCGTTTAAGGATGAAAAATAAAGATGGTATAATGTAAGCTTGAAATTCCTCTTCCCGAGTTTTGAGATTCAAATTTTTAAAGCTGGTTTCCTTATATGTATAATACAAATCCCCATTCTAACTCAACCTCAGAGAGACCGAGGACTTTGCGAAATGTGAAAACAAGACAATTTGATCTGACCTCAGCAAGCCCTGTCTGCCTGTCCTCTTTCATTTTCTCGCTAGACAAGCGGCACCGGCCACGGTGGTTTTCTTAAACTGGAAATAGCTCCCTGACTCAGAGAAAAAACAAACAAACAGACAGGTGAAAAATTGCCGTGGAAACCAAGGAAGCGGCGCCTTGGAGGACGGTAAACATGTGGCAGACTGAAACGCTGTTGTTACGGCTGATGGAAGCGGCAGCGGAAAGAACAGCTTGTGAGCGAGCTGTAAAAACCTTTCGTCTGGCTCTTTAACACCTCTTTCTTTCTCTATCTATCTCTCCTGGGCCATCATCTATCCCCCCCCCATCCCCTCCCCCAAATCTTTTTTTTCTCCTCTCTTTTTTTGCCGTTGCTTTTAATAGCATCACTATGAAGTGAAGAGGGGTTGCTAAGTAACTGGCTGGCGTCTGCGCCGGTGTTTGATTGGCGGTCACACTGATAGACACAACAGTGGGGTGCGTGTGCGTGTGTGTGTGTGTGTGTGTGTGTGTGTGTTCAAGAAAAACAAAGGAGTGAAATGAAGCGTTTGTTCCACATTTGATCTTTAGCCTGAAGTTCAAGATCCTGAAAAGCCGCCGCTCTTCCGTCTTCCGGCCGTCCTGGTTCCCGCAGCCAGTCGACACAGACACCGCAGGAATTCATCACTTGGAGGAAGAAAAACAGCAGACCCCGAAACTGACATGACATCATAGGCCGCAGTGTTGACACCTAGAGGCGTCGTTGTGCTACTGCAGTTGCCTTTGTCTGCGGCCACATGTTGTTTGTTTCCGACCATTAAAACGCACCAACACGTCGTCGTGCTTTAGAGGGGATTATTCATATAATAGTGAGGGCACGATTGACTTGACTTCCGCATGGGGACGATTCGAGACACATTCAAACTCCACGCTGCCAAAACTTGACGTGCTCGGCAAGTGAAAATGATGGCTGCACAACAAATATTGAGGCGTGAAAGATCATTGCTTGAACGTCCAATGTTCCGTTTCCTGATAAGTGTAGTGCAGGGTGTGTTGCCACCTCACAAATCAATATCAAAAGACTGGCGAGAGGACAAACATGTCAGGATTTTGCCTTGAAATGCCAATTGTCTCCCCCTACCAGATAAAATGGACGGTCGTGTGGAAAGGTGTTTTCTTTCTTTCTTTCTTTCTTTCTTTTTTAATCTTCTTGCCATGTGACAGGAGCCACACCCATGTCCTGATTTGGGCAACTCCCCGCCCTTTTACTGGCTCACCTGTCTCTCATTGTGCCAATCAGTGTGACTGTTAAAGCCAAACTCTTCCCCTTTCGTTTGATTGTCAGAACATGCGCTGTACTGTACACTGCACCACTGCGCCCTGGAGGAAGCCTTTGAATAAAACCTTTTTATGGAGAGGCATTTCAGACATGATTTGTCAAGTTTTGCTCTTTCTTTTGTCAGATGGACTTTTCAGTAAATAATTTCCTCGACTCTTCATTCTCGTTTCACTTTTCGGTTTCTGATTCCTGGTAAAACTGATGGTTTGTTTCTACTTTAAAAACAAGTTACTTATGAGGCACTGTTCCGCTATCCTGGCAGTAGCATCAGTCAGGTTGCAGTGCCCTGTATGACATCACAAAGGGCAGTGATGGATCAGTGGGTTTTAGAGTAAAGGAAGGACTTTTCTGAGGAGGATGCACAAATATTGGAAAGCAATGTAGATAATTATATTACACCTGAATTTAGTGATGCCCAAATGATTAAATAAGAATAATAAGAGTTGTGAGCAAGATGTCCAATTTAAAATGTCAGATGCACCCTTGCATACTTCATTAATGCAAACACTCAAAGATGTGATTGCACTGAACAGCATTCCAAGTGTTCAATTGTGTTCATTTAAAAACAAATTATTAAAATGTTCGACATTAGGGATTCTTCATTTTGATACAGAAATATCTTAATGTAGTGAGTGATCAGTCGCTGTTGCAGTTAATGGCAGAAAAGGATGACCCGGAAATCTTTTGCTGTTTTATTCGTCTGTCATTCATCACATTTCACAATATGTCCTCAGGGACCTCCAAGAGTGTCACAGGATGAGACTGGAGACGACATGAATGATTCAGTACGCAGAATCCAGGGTGTTCCTTGGGGAGGGAGGGGGGTTTCTTTTACTGTTATAATAACAAATATATACAGATATCGCGGGAAGAGCATTGTAACAATAATAACTAAGTCTTTCCAGTAATAACAATAAATTTAATAAATACTCAATGTTCTTAACCACACGGGGGAGAATGAGATTGGGCTCACTCCGCAGTGGGTTTATGTATCATCGCATACAAACAACAACACGCACGCACACATATTTCCACAAAGACACATTCGCTCGTTCAAAATGTAAAGACACTTGCACAGTCAAGTAAAGAACATCTGTCGGCCAAGAGGAAACGTCCACTGTGCAAAAAAACCAACCAAACAAACAAACAAACAAACAAACAAAAAGATCCACAGGTAAAAGTTGAATCTTGAGCCATGACTTGGCTGTACGCTAATGTCCAGTACAAACGGCTCAGAGGAGAATAGGACGCCTCCAAAACATTGTTCCCTCAGTCCGTGTCCGTACGAGTGGCGGGAACGAGGATTCCACGCCGAGTGCTACTGGTTTGAGAGTGAGAAGACGTCGGGAGACGGCCAACGTGTCTTTTGAAAACGATGCTTTGGAAATAACGCTGCACGCGGCACAGCCGACCGACCGCTCATCCACACGAAGCAAAAAAATACGCGACGCAGTGAAAAAAGCACCAGCACACTGAAAAATGAACTTTGATCTTCCACGCATGCACGGTAATTCCTACACGTCCACGCGGACAGAAACGCACCTGGTCTGCCCAGAGCAGTGCAAAAAAAAACAGGTCGCAGGAAGGGATGCACTGAGAAAATAAACTCTTTTTTTGGGGCGATTGGGAGGGCTGCTGTCATTTTGGGGTTATTTTATGCTGTACAAGGCAAAGGAGTAACCATTCTGCTACCACAACGACAAAAGGCTTTTTCCTGAAGGGCCGTCTTGAAGGGACGGGGTGGAGAGGATCGGCGTGCAGGGAGATGACATGTTGTGAGGGTGAAGGCAGAGCTGACGCTGAAGGTGTTCCGAGAGCGATGTCATGCAAAAAAAAAAAAAAAAACTCACAAAAACAACAAAGACACATTTCTTTCATCCAGGAAATGTCTAAATGCCAAGGTGGAATGTGAGTGAACTTTATTTTTTGTTTGTTTGTTTGAGGAGTCTTTGGAGAGAGATGAAAGCGGCAAGCGAGGAGCAACACCGAGAAGGCGAAAAGCAAAGGCGGAGGAATAAAAAAAACGAAAACAGGTCGCAGACTTACAGAGTGGCTTTAAGTTCTCCGATGGCTTTAGAAGGTCATGAGTCTGGAATGAATTTCTACCGCTGAGAAGCAGGTGGAGATGGCTTCTGAAGAGTTAGGGAGGGGTTGGGGTGGGGGGAGTAGGTGGGAAAGCACATTACAAGGCTTTTAAAAGGCCTCAAGGACCCTCGACAGCACTACCAGGGAAAGGGTTCACACCTTATCGGGATACGGAAAAAAGGACACAGAAGATGAAGGAATGGCTTCTAGTAAGTGCCTCCAACATGACATCATGTTGTCGGCAAACTTTCAGAGAGTGCACTTTGCTCGGCTCAGACATTAAGCATACGCTCTTCATCCGCATCCCCCGAATCGGGCGATAATAATAATAATAATAATAATAATAATAATAATAAATTTTTTTAAAAAAGCACAAACGTCCACTCGCTGCATCATCTCTAAGAGTACTGTTGTCCGCACAGAGTGGCGGCCTTTCGCTGTCCACACAGAGGGACCGTCTGGTCCGAACTCTGACCCTCCACGTCCATGTCCATCAGGTTGGGCCGCGTCGACGTGACGCTGCTGTCCGTCGAGCCCAGCGGGCTTTCGCAGCTGCTGCCCGGCGACGAGCTCTGCGTCCGGGAGAGGGAGCCCAGCTTCCAGGGGTCGGCTCTGACCCTGGCCGGGGTGGGCCTCGGCCGGGGGGCGAACTCCAGAGTTTTGGGCCTCTCCAGGGGGCTGATGAGGCAGTAAGCGTCGGGGTCGGGCACCGGGGGCGCCGGGGCTTTGCGTCGATGTGGGACAGGGTAGATGGAGGAGGGGTCGGGGAGGCGGGGAATGTTCCGACTATCCTGACCTCCTGGGGGGTGGGGGAGATGCAGAGAAAAGAAGGATCTAAGTTTTTCTTCTAAAATCAAAGAAAAATGTTATACGGCAGCATTGCACTGCAGCATTGCCCAGAACAAATAATCATGCCACACTTGAAAATTAGGAGAATTGAGCATCAAAATACAGTAAAAACATTACTGTCCAGTATTGATACACTAGTAGAAAAAAACAACAACACATTGTTTCTAAAAGAAGCATCATCACTTGGTTGCAATTTCGATCCCTTACTTGTGATTGTGAATAGCAACATTTTTGAGTTCCAATATGTTGGTTTCCATGTACAGTTTATCTACCTCCCTTGATTGAAGAATCGAACTACGAAATTATAAAAACAAATCTGTAAGAGAATCATTATTAAAGGATCTATCTATCTATCTATCTATCTATCTATCTATCTATCTATCTATCTATCTATCCATCTGTCTGTCTGTCTGTCTGTCTGTCTGTCAAATGACCACGTTTGTACATCTACTGCTGTTTCAGTCTGTGCAGGAGGACGCTTGAATTATCTTATTGATGTTTATACCCTCACTGCCAGTAGAGGGAGACAGAGGACCAGCTTTTTATCTACGTTCTAAAGAGGTATTTTTTTAGCTCAGGTTCATTTATTAACAGCCTAAACCTAAACAGTTGTTCTTTTCATTCCTTAATTCATGGACTCTTGAGTAAGTCCCACTCTCAGTCATCAGTTCGGTCTCCCCCACCAACCAATAGATTCTGGACTATAACAAGGGGGAACCAGAAAATGTTCAATATCAAAAGGGGTTGTTTTCAACACGATGTCTTAATCTCTGTGGGAACTTTAAAGTCATTGCCATAATATAATAATCAATATCAAGCCCTCATCATATAGAGTAGGGCTTGAAATTAATAAACACATCATTATAATGCGTCACAAAACAATTGACTTTCTACCTATACAGTTTAAACATATCAACATCTATTACAGCCTTTTGTACACATCCGAACAGTCACCCGTAGTAAGACCTTACAGAGTGCCACAAGTCCACCTGCCTTATGTTCCTTACCTTTGTTGCTAGTTTTGTGTAGTTGCCCTGGTGGGGGGGGCATGGGCATGCTTCCATCTGACGGCGTCCTGTGGTGTCCCAGAGTCTGAGCTCGTGGTCGTATGGCGCCGTCCGAGGGGGTCCGCCTGTGCCCTCGGTTCGTGGCCATGGCTACCGACACGTGCGTGGGCGTGAGCGATTGATTGGGCTCCTTCTTGAAGCTCTCGGCTCGCAGGTCCAACAGCGGGTTGAGGGCCGGAGCCGGAGGGGCCGCCGGCGTCTTGACCCCCGTCAGCGGAGTCTGGGGGAAGTCGTCCGGGTCGGAGGGGAGGAGGGACTTGGTGGAGTTGCAGTCGGAGAGGGAGGACAGGGAGAGGAGCGTGACGGAGGGAGACGGGTCCATGCAGGGGAGGATGGAGTCGTGGTGCCGGGACAGGGAGAGGGAAAGGTTTCGACTCGGCGGGGAGGTGCTGCGACGAAAACGTCCCGCGCGCTGGAAGAGGCCCTCCTTCTTTTTACGCTGCTCTTCTCGAAGGTCCTGCTCGTCCTGGAGAACCTGCAGATATCAGACCAACAAAAAGGAGTATTTTCGTTCCTTTTTCTCTTCTTTTTTTTTTTACATTTTTAATTGTGTTTGCTTTTAGACATTAAACAGTCAAATCTTTGCCACTCACAATGTTTTTTTCTTTTTACAAAACTGAACAAAATGCAATGGGAAAGATGGATAAATATGAAGGAGTGAAAAGAAAGAATAAGGCTGGGCCCCGCTCAAAAACTTTTAGTTTCATAGGGTGCCCATTTCACATGTAAAATGAAATGTTTATATATTTGTGTCTTATCTTATCAGATATGTGAATAAAATGTATTGAATTGAAATTGGTTAAATTGAATTGAATTAAGGTCTGTCAGTAAGTTTTGACATGAAATATGAGCCATACAAACAAATTGACAGACAAGACAAGACATTTGATGATAGAAAATAAAAGGAGCATTGCACAATGAACTTTTCAAATCATCCATTGGTGTTCAATAAATCTCTCAATAATTTATACATTCCAAAAAGGAGAATTTCTAAAGAGGATCTGCCCACACCTTCCTACACCAAAAACATACTAGTAACAGTCTGAATGACCTCCCCTCACCTGGAGTTTTCCCAGCTGCAGCAGGTCCTGGCCGAGGGCGACCGACGCCAGCAGAGACGCGCAGCCCAGCAGCAGCACGTCGCTCTTCTTCCTCTGGCTGCAGCGCCGGATGGAGTCCTGGTAGCTCACTGCAGAGCCCAGGCTCCCTGGTCCCTGGCAGGAGCCGCCGCCGACTGACACAGTGTTGGGTCCCAAGCTGCCCCACAACGACCCAGAGTCCTCGGCCGCCCCGTTACTGCTGGTCTCCGAGGGCTGCAGGGAACCCGGCGACTCCTCCAAGTCACAGCACTCCTCTGTCGAACACAGCAAGGAGGTCGGTTGAGGTTTGTTCTCATCGCTGGTTTAAGTTTTTTTAATATGCTGACAGGACTTGGAAGAAGAGGGGAGACTCACCCATTTCATTAAGGCTGGAGAAGCCAGCGGTCATAGGCGCATGTTTGGGGGACTTGCCAAGATTGGGTGCACTGGACGACCAGACTTTGCATCCCTCACCGAGTGATTTCAGCCTGTGTACGTAAAAGGCAAACAGGATTGTTTCAGGGCAGAAAGGAGTAAAAAGTATGGCGACACGTAAAGACGGCGTTCATCCCTTCCCACCCCCAAATTTCTTTTAAAATCTCTTTAAAGTAACAAACTTGTCCACATACTTTTCCTCCCCGCCGACTCTTTCCTTCTGGTGGGTGGAGCTCGGACCCCAGGTGCGCCCTTTCTTCTTGCTGGCCGACAGGTCTTCCTTCTTGCACACTGCGGTGCGGCCCCACGTCTTGGAGCCGTCGATGGGCGTCACTGAAGGGGCAGCCGCAAAATTAAGATTTCAAACCAAGCACACAGAGCACACTTCCCCCAAAGGGGAGGAACTCTTGCCGTTTGTCATCCTCTGGATGAAATTACACTTGACTTACATCTTATTGCTCTCAGTCGGGGGATGACACCTGGGCTGGCAGGCGGGGTGGTGCTCTCGCTCCCCTGAGTCTTCCTCTTGTCCACGCTGGGAGAAGCCTGGACTGTGATCTTATGCTGAAAGCCTTCAGGTGGGAGAGGAAAATAAAGTTCATTCAATGATTAATGATCCTGGTTGCACGTAACTGCAAGTAATCAGAAAAATAAAAAGGAGGTTTAGGCTAAGATTGAAAGTGTACACGTGTAGTACGGAATGGTATAGCACGGAACGGATGCTGTTTTTCTATGGATCCACTCCATACTATAACTGTCACATAAGGGTCTGGCTGTGGGTATTTAAATGTGTGAAGTACTTTTTTTTTTATTATTATTATTTATGTCATATACCATTTACATTATAGAATGGTTGTATTGTGAGCAGCTGCAATGTGTTTTGGAGACCAAACAAATAGAATTCTCTTTTTATGTGTATTACGTACAACATTTAAGGTCAGTGACCCCATATTGAATAACATGCCACCCTTTCCAAATACCGAGGTCAAGGCTATTTCACGAGGTTCTTTGGCAGCTTCAACACTGTCAACACTGCACTTCCTGCGCCCTAAATTTCCAGTAAAAGACAAAATGCTATGTTACGGGAAACGGGTGCACCAAACTGGGAGCTCTGCCAGTTTGGGGGCACCTGACTCATCGGTTTAAAAAGAAGTCCCGCAGTTCCACCCCAGTACCCACCAGAGGGCAGACTGATGCAGTTGCTGTCCCGGCCCAGCTTCAGCAGTCTGCTCTTCTTGAAGTGGCCTTTCCTCTTTTTCACACTGGGTTTCTCCTGGTACACCTGATGGATGATGATGTTCAGCTCTCGCTCCACAATGTCGATCTCCCTCTCGGCCAGCTCCTGCTCTCGCCTCCTCAGCTGCTCCTCCTGCTCCCTCTGCTCCTCGGCGGCCCGAGCCAAAGCTTCCTCCCAAGATCTCAGCTCCTGTAAAGACGATAGGGTTGATGATGTGGGAAGAAAAAAAGGTAGGGGAAGAGTCGAGAGTTGATTAGCACTTTGGTTCTTAACACCTCTTTCAGATTTGTTGATGAGGTGTTTCTGGTATGGAAAAATGTATAGTGTTCCAATTATGCTACGGAATTAAATGAACACAGTTCATACATGGGGAGTTAGGTGTACAACGTTGAAAATACAAAAGACACTCCATATTTTTTTCTTGGTAATTTGTGTCTGAAATGTCAATTTATACATTATTACAGTACTTGTTGCGTATTGTTGCGATACCCCCAAACGACCAGCAGATGGGCACGTTGAGCTGGTTAAAAACAGTTGGAAACGTAAAATAATAAAAAACCCAGCGAGGCAGAAACTGCAGAATAAATAGTGCCGACAAGCTAAACTTGAACTGAACTTTTCTCCTCAAACAACGAAGGTTAACACCCACACAGGTGGCTTTCTCCTCTAACGTATATCCCAAAATAAATGAAAGGGTTTCGCGGTTGACTGCATGGCTATGTTCGCCGTTGCTAACTGTTAAGAATACAGTTAGCAGCGTAAGATTACGTAAAAGACGCAAGACGAAAGGTTTCTCTTTTTTTGTTGTTATTAACCGAGTTTTCCTTTACGATAAAGTAAAGGAATTTCTGTGTGACTCACAGGAAAGTAGCCGATTGCTGTGTATTTTCAATAGGATGAAACGGTGAGAGGATAAATGAGTTTTCTGTGGTTGTATTGGTAAATATGTACACCATGCATGTGTCAGTCACTGACACTTTTGTCACTGAAATAACTTGTTATTTGTTATTTACTAATAAAGACAAATAAATTCAGACGTCAAGTAACACAGTATGTAGTCACTGTACAGCCAATGGTTTATGCATATATTGACAGCAGGGTCAAAACCATTGCCTAACCCTGATGCCCCGGAGGTCATTGAGGCAGTAAAAACACCACATGCAAGCGAGATATTGAACAAGACTTCAAGACAAAAAAAAAAAAGAAGAAGAAGAAGAAGAAGAAGAAGAAGAAGAAGAAGAAGAAGAAGAAGAAGAAGAAGTTAAAAACAAACATAAATTGTAAGACTAGCAAATACATTGAATGGTTTTTTTCACCTTCTCTTTGGCCCTCAGCTCATCAAACATCTGCTGGATCTCCAGTCTCCAGTCCTCCTGTAGCGAGTGGAAAGACTCCAGAGGCATCTGAAACATGGCCGACTGCTCGATGGCCAGCAGCCGCCGCAGGATGCTAGTGAACGAAGGTCTGCTGTGGGGGTTTGGGCTCCAGCACTCTGAGGAGGCAACAGACAAAAGGGTATGGTCACAAACTAATAATGTTCACATAGAAGTAGCTTCATTCTGCACATTGTTTCATTACAGAAGAGAACAGGGGGATTCAGCATCTGTGCGAATAATACAGTTTTGGATGTAGTTTAACTTCAAAAATGAATAGCATATTGTGTTTTTATGCATCTCTGGAAAATAAACCACTTTCATTTGATAAAACTCACATTTCCAAAATATGTGTTTCACTTCATTAGCTTAAGTTTAACATCTCTTATTGCCCAGTAAACACCAGTTTGTATTCACACATTCCCAACAATACATTTTCAACAGTAACATTATTTGTTTTGAACATATTTTAAAGTCGTCCAAATGTGGCGAAATAAATATTTTAAATATTTTTTCTTAGCCAAAGCCATTTAAAAAAACAAAAACAAAAAACAATGAATTCTTAAGTTTACTCTCTAATGAATAAAACAAGAAGTCATACATATTGCATCTCATTTTTAAGCAAAGCCACAAAAGTAGATGGTGGGCTCTCTCTCTTGTTTGTTTTGGGGGTTTACATCTCGTTAAATTAGAATTTATGGATGATGTTTGTTAGAATTCAGTGCTTTTGTTCAGTCATGTGAGTAGCTTAAACTCTCATCCCAGTGGGTTGGGACTTGCTTTTCTTTAACAAACAACAAAATATTAAGACATTTGCATATACAAACAGTAAAAAAAAAAAGTGAAAACAGCCAAAGCAGACTGAGATTGGCCAAATAATAAACATAAATTTTGGTCGCACTCTTCCTCTGGCACGGGGGGAAGAAACCTTAGAGGAGGCAACAGGCAAGATGGGACAGCATATGGCTGCCATCATGAGCCAAACCTGAGCTGACAGTGTGGCGGAAATATGGCGGACACCTACAGGCGTCGGCTGTGTCGCGCGTTGACCAACATTAGACCTCGACCCCAAAAAATAATTGGGAGAAACAAAGTGGCAGCTTCCGCAGAGCTGTTTTCTCCTGGTTTTGAAGTAAAATGTTTTAATTTGTCAGGGGACGCAACGCAGTGTACGCAGCTGACGGCGGAGGCAGGGCAGATGAAAGTGGGCCGATGACAGGAGTAAACAGGAGCGCGGAGCGGAGCGAAGGATGAAAAGGGAGGGATTATAAAATGAATATGGATAAGATGTTGAGGGGCGGCTAAAGCAGAAGAGCGCTTTAGAGGAAGTGGTTCAAGTCTTCTGCCGGGCTGAAAGTTCCAGGAGTGTTTTTTACGAGTGGATATAAAACCCGAGCCGCGGCTCAGCCATCCATAGAAAGACCCACGAAGTGGAGTGAACACGAAGCAGGTGCGTGTTTAAACAGAGACCGCCTGAACTGTGAAACAAGAGCTGGTTAATGCTCCACCAGCAGTAACAAAGAGACGCCTGGATTATTTGTGAGGTGGAAAGAAGAACCGCGGTCCGCTGGAGCTCAGACACAGAGAGGGAGATTGGAAGAAACCGATGACACCGACATCATGAAGACATTTCTAAAATGTGAATTCTCAGGGACTGATTTTAAACAGCTCCCATCTCAACAGATTTCTGGCCGTGCTACACTGTAACAAACACAGGAAGTGACGGCGAGGTTGTTCGCGTTAATGTACGCGGCGCGATTTCTGCAATGTCGGCAGCGTAATCAGACCTGGACAGCACTTTCTGTCATTAACGGAAGATCAAAGAACAGCAGTAAAAGCGCTGAGTCAATGTTAGCTCACAATAGGTCCACGTGAGCAGCAAGTGGCTCAGATGGCAGTGAAAAAGTCCACTCTGACTGTGACGCACCAAAAGCCTCTCCAATCACAATATTTTTATTCATTTATTTATTTTTAAGCGCCGCCACCTTTGAAATACTTTCCATGGTCTTTCCCAGAACAACATGAGGATTAAACTCTACACATTTATCATACATTCTGTCCGTAGTGTCCGGCTATCGGCCCTCACGTGTAATCGTGGAAATTTAGATTACGTTATCAGAAAGGCCGATGCGTTGGGTGTGAACATTCAAAGGCCGATCCTAAACTAAAGGTCGGAAGTGTTTCACTGTTTACCAGCAGTGAATCACACAGCATGCACGTTATATCCATTGTCTTTACTGGGGATGTGGCTGAAATACACAGGAAACTGAATCTAGTTGATTAATCAAAAAAGATTGAGTTCAAAAGGAGAAAGGAGAGCCCCTCATCCAAAAGTGGCCGCTGTCAACGCTGAGGTCCTATGTGCGGTTTATTGGATAAAAGCAGGGACGAGGACAAGCCGCGTCCCCGTGGTCGTTCTGCTTACCTTCTAGCAGCTGCGCGAACGGTTCGGGACATGTGGAGGGGATGGGGAGGGTGAGCTTGTTCATCGCGACGCCGTACGCTACCGCCAAGGCGTCAATCTCCCGGTAGGGCACCTCGCCAGTCAGCAGCTCCCACAGCAAGACCCCGAAACTAGGAGGGGAGAGGGAGTGAGAGGAGAACGAGTTATAGCTTCCATGAAGGTTCTCCATCCACAACTCAGAAAAAGCCTGTTTAAACAGCAGGGGGTGGGGGGGGGGGGGGGGGGGGGGTTAAGTCTTCAGTTATTAATCTGAAGTCCATCAATTTGAAACTAATTCTGAGCAGAGTCTAAATACGTTAAAGTAGTTCATTTAAAACTGGGATTACATAATCTTAAAATAAGGTCTTAACCGAGCTTTAACCTCAGTCATAATTTCAGATGCTTTGTCACTGGTCTTACACACTTGCAGCAACGCTTGCGACCAGCTGCTTTGAGCCAAAACAATTCCATTCTGTTTGAGGAAAAAGCCACCAGCTCAGCCAGAAGTACTTGTGCTCAAAGAATTTAGGCAGATGGGCAGCTCTGCAGCTAAAAGTGAAAATATTACTAACTGGAAATAGATAGTGGGTAAAAATATTAATATATAATTTTCTTTTTTTCTTTTTCAATGACTTGTTAGTTAATTAATAACATTTCTCAAATTTAAAAAGGTGTCCAATATTATTAAAGTCCTTCTGAAATCCTCCTAATCAATAATTGAGTCTTTTCATTTCTTCTAACAATCAGCTGTTTCCGCAGGACGGCAGTTTCACCTCCACACGTCGCTGCTTTTGGAGAAGAGGGACAGCTTGATGACCTCCGGGGCCATCCATGCGTACGTCCCAGCTGCACTCATCTTGGTGGTCTGGTGCCACTCTCTGGCCAAGCCAAAGTCTGTGATCTTCAAGGTTTTCCCACCCAAGTTGTCCCGCTCCACCGGCTCCAGGATGAGGACTGGAGGAGACAAGAGAGGAATAAAGGTTAGCCGTTTCACTGGTAGCTGCTACTGGTTTTAACTACTTATTAACCAAGCGCCCTGACGCATGAATGCAGCACAGGAACGCTTTGCTGCAGTATTGCCATATCAAACAAATACGGATACGCGTTTTAACGGTGTCCCGCGGGGTTCTTTCCACCTACTCTGGCTTCCTCCCAGAGTCCAAAAACATTCATGTTGAGACTAACTGGCAACTGGTAACTGAAAAGTGCAGTGCAGTGGTAATGGTGTTTGGCGTGAAACACTGAGCAGGGCGCAACCCTGCATTTACTGTATGAGTGCAGTATAAGCAGTGATAGAGGATGGACGGATGGAGGGATGATGGATGGATGCATTCATTTCAAAACATAATATTATTGGATTTTAATCACTAATGCACCCACTTGTTAATTATTATTCAAAGCAGCAGTTACATAGATATTCAATATATTACCAAATAGATGAGTTAAAGATAGTATGTAAATATTATATAATTGCCTAAATTAAAAAAATAACAAAAATAATATCAAGTTTCCGATGGCAAAATGAATTTCTGACTGTTATCTTTCTAACTTGCTAATATTTAGAAGAGCAATAAGGACCAGAACAACCTAATTCACTTCTTTTCTTTACCGTGACCGAAACTACCATCTGGATATCCCGACCCTGACTTTTAGTAGCTATTTCTAAAATGTCATAAAATAGCAAGTTCCGTTGACCATCTAATGAACAACCAAACTAGACAACAAACAGGACAGACTGGCAAAGGCAACATTTGCTGCAGTCCCTCTGACAGCTCGAACTCTGGTTTTACACAACTGCGACTCCCAGTGCGTCTGGATGCCGTGTGCACTGCGTATATCCAGACGAGAGTCTGGAGAGGCGAGTGGCAACACAAAGCAGGAAAGCACGTCCGTGGTGTTTACAGTACAGGTGTGGTCGGACCTGCCTGTCTGCCTGTGCCGGAGTTCGCTGGGCTCCTCAGTCCGGCGGAGCACAGCGGATTTTACACGCTTCGCACAGTGACAAGACATTTGAATCTGTACACTTGTTTCATTGTGAGGGTTGGATGTATCTCTCCCCCCCCCCCCCCGGACGACCTCCTCCTCCTCCTCCTCCTTTATTTCCGTGTGACGACTGGCTATGGAAATATTTAGAGTGTACACAGCTCACACTCACTGGGAGCAGCTGGGGGGGGGGGGCTCCATCCCTTCCTCCCCTCCCTCCCTCACTTATCTACAGGCGTATGCAAAGGGTGGTGGAGAGAGGACACACACACACACACACACACACACACACACACACACACACACACACAGGACAGCGTCTTTGTTTATACACGCAGGCCTTCACGTGATACAGGTGTGCTCTCTCAGCGCTCTCTGCTCTGTCCACACACTCCACAGACCAGAGAGCAGTTTCAGTGATAAAGATCTGAACTCAGGCCAGTCTGCAGACACTCACACAGGGAGGAGGGGAACAAACTTAAAAACAAAACAACAAAGGCTAAACAAGAACACCGTCAGCAAAACCTACACTGCCGAGTCTCTTAACAAAAAAAAACCAAAACGGAAATGTTTTGGCTTTTCCCAGTTTAATGTGCCGTCTGTTAGTCTTCAGAAAATCAGCCCTCACTCTGCGTGATTCAGCACTGGCTGTGACCTCAGTTCATGCTTCCTGATGTCCAACCCTGATCTCAGGTCTGTGATGTCAGTGTAAAAATCACGAAATTGGAACATTTTTGTTCTATTTAACACCAACAGATTCCTGTAAATGTTACACAGACATAACACATTAGCTTTATTAAGATTGAATTTGCATCCTCAGGTAGGCGTGTCCTCCTGAAAGCACACGCGGGCCGACCAACGCGAAGCCGAGGCTGGAGAGGAAACCTTCGGCTGAGCTTCCACACCCCTCCTCCCCCTACCACGTGATTACACCGTCACCGCGTTACAGTCACACCTCGGCAGCGTCTCCACGCAGCTTCGCACCACCTGAACATGTGAATTCACAGCCGCCGCCGCCGCCGCCGCCGTATGTCAGACACGGAGACGTTTGACTGGCATCGCGGAAAAACCTAAATCATAATTACAATGAGGAGGAGGAGGAGGAGGAAGATTTTTACACAACAAGGAGTTCTTAAAATACACAGACAGATGCATCATGGGAAATTTTAGGAGGCCGACATAGTCTAATAGTCTCTACTATAAAGTCTTAGGTTATCAAACATTCAGATAAGATGAAGTCACTGCTTTGAACACACCTAAGCTGTATTTTCTTTTCACACACATTAGAAAATAATACAATAATAATAAGACACTGAGACCTTTTCATTGTAAATAGTTTCCCCCACCGTCAACCGAGAGCCTCTACGAAAGCCCCAGTTGGTGGTTCAATCCGAAGTGTCGGCAGGGGAAGGAAACACACGCTAGCGTGCCCAGAGTGACTCGTTGAGCAGGTGTAGTGTTTACCATCTTAATAAGAATGTTTGTACTATTTTTAATTAGGAATAACTAAGGCCGGAGGGGAAAGCCATTAGGCGGCTGTTTAGTATAATACACGCAAGTGCATTGATCAGGTATGTAAACAATCATCCACCGACCGCCTTAAACATAATCCAGACAGGTTTAGGTGAGGAATTCGTTTTCAGTTTTTCAATGTTTTGCACTGGAAAGCTTGTGTGGCCTAAATGCAAAAGAACAAAATTCAATACCAGGGTGTCTGCTTGTGTTTGATGCCTTGTTGAACGCCCGTTAAACCCACACTGCTGTTCAAAAGTCGGGGTTCGCTGACTCATTTCTGCACTGAACTCCACTGTAACCAGTTTGTATGAAATAATGATCTTGAATGCTCTGCGACCATTATGAGGACGTGAAAATCAGTTCAGATGTGCTTAACAAGTATGGGAACATTTTAGCGTTTCATGAAAACCATTTCTAATGTCTAATTAAAAGTGAATGTGTGAATTCCTAGTGTGCAAAATTCTGTTTGAACACACTATAAAAGTCTGCAATGATGGCTACATATTGCACACTTGATATTCAATCTAGATAGATAGATAGATAGATAGATAGATAGATAGATAGATAGATAGATAGATATTTACTGTATTCATCCCCTTCCGGCGAAATTCAGGTGTCCAGCAGCATACTGTGTGCACCATACACAGCCAAGCGCTCTTATGTCACACTACATAATAAAAACCACCATAAAGTAGTAAAAAAAAAAAAGGGTAGTAGAAGGGAAGTAGAAAGTAGATAAATAGTAGATGATGATAGTGAAGATCTGTGAAATCACATTCAATTAGACATTCAAGGCAACAACTGTCATAGCCATCCCATAATGCCTTCAGCACATCCTGACTGATTTTCCTGCACTGGTAATGTTCTTAAAGCATTCCAGTTGATTATTTCATGAAGCTGGTTATCATGGAGTTCAATGCAGAAGTGAGTCAGTGACCCCAAACTATTGAACGGTACATTGGCATCAGTTTGTGGTCACGTGCAGACGGAAGAAAAAAAAATGAGGTGCGATTCAGTCCGACCATTATAGATTCTCTGATGTCAGAGACACCTGCTCTCTGTTGCGTCACCCTTCTCAGCGGCAGTTCACTTTTATTGTGTTGAAGTGACCTTTTGACTGCCGCCGTCCTCCCCCTCAATCCTTGGACCCTGACCTCGGCTGAGTGTTGAGAAATCTGACGCTGTTCAAACACCAACGGGGGGGAATAAACGACTGACTGACTAACGATCCCTCTGTTAGTCACGGCGGTGAGATCGGCCGTCCCGCCGGCCTTGCAGGGAAATATATTTCAGCGCTCAGGAATTGTAATCAGGGCTTTATGGAGTGACAGCGTCTGTGCCAACTGAGTCACTTCCGGCAAAGATTCTGGATCGTAAACCAGCAGGCAAGCAGGTTTGGCTGGTGTGTGTGGTGGCTCCCGGCGGAGGAAAGCACCCTGAGGTGAACACAACATCACCTGCCTCACACACACACACACACACACACACACACACACACACCGCAGAAGATTAAAAAACAGAACAAAATGCATTTTTAATACACATGCATTAAAACCCTGAGGGTAAGACTGTACAATATTGAGTGCATTTACATATTGCATTGCAAACCCAGCGTTGTACCTTTGCACAAAACGCTCCGTCTGAACACTGGCGCGTCTAAACAAACACTCATTGTCTCGGCGCTCTGCCTCGCCTTGGATAAACCGCCTGACCAATCAGCCGTCGCGCTTCTTGGGAGTGGCGAGGCGAGCAGTCAGCTGAGAGATCGGCTCTGTGTGATCAGCTGATCTCCTACCTGTCACTGCTAATGTCGCTTCCCGTTTTGCCTGTCGGGTGAGCCGGCAGCAGTACAGCTGCACACCGACAGCGCTTCAAACGACTCGGCTCATGGAGCTCTCGGCAATTTCACTTTGATTCTCAGTGTGAAATGATTCATTTGATGACATTGTTTGCGTGCTAAAGTGCAAAAAGAACGTGGGTAGATTTGTTTCTTTTTACCACCCATTCCTTTATTTGCTTTTTCTTCTTTTATTTCTGAAGGGAAAGTACACACTCCACGCACAAATGTCACCGCTCGACGCGCTGTGCCAGATTATGGCTGCAGGCTCATTTGCATCTGTCATCCTTTAGAAGAGATAAAGGACAAAGAGAGGAGAGGGACGTCAGAGAACGTCACACAAGGAGGAGGCCCAAAGTGCACAAACACAATGCGTGACTTTTTCGGTTTCGCTCGACGAGCGCACGGCGACCTGGAGAGAGGCGGACGCACCGAGCTCAACCGGTTTCCACAGCGTCCCTGTGTTATTTTGGTTGTGCCTGAGTCCAAGTTGCTGTGTCATTAACTTCTTATTATGGTAACATGGGCAGAGGTCACCGGCTATAAATAAACGCGCGCACCCTCTGTGAGGTTGATTTGTTGTCAGAATTTGTGTTGAACAAATAAATACCCCGAAGACTCCATTTATGCTCCATCTGGATGCTAACACAGCTGTATGGCCGCGTTCAGATTGCCAGCCAAAATCCGATTTTTAACCCATCCAGATTGAAACCAGGCAGCTTTTTTGTAGTCTGAACAGTCACAAATTACATGAAACACGATTTTTGCACCTACCTAAACCACCTTTAGGTAGGTGGTTTCAAATTGCATTTAGACAGATGCGTCTCAGTCTGAACTGCTCCTATATACGTCCACATAGTATGTCAAGTAAGTTAATGCAGCTCTTAAGGGGGAATATTTAAAGACCCAATGTGTTCCACTTTCAGAAGAGAATTTGGACAGAACCACAGAACCAGCTCAGTGGTCCAGTGGTAGAGTGTCCAGCCTTAGACTGGTAGGTTGTGGGTTCGATCCCCCGGCCGGGTCGTACCACTGTAAAAATGCAACCAATTCCCTCCTTGCTTGGTACTCAGCATTTGGGATTGGACTTGGGGAGTTAGATCACCCAATGACACCAGGGGGCGTGGCACCACTGCTGCCCACCACTCCCTCAGGGAATGATGGGTCAAATGCAGAGAACTAATTTTGCATGTGATGTAACAATCACTGGGACTTTTAACTTTTTAGACCTTTGTCCATATTTAGTCAAATAACAGAACCAAAAAATAAATGACTAAATATCCGTTGAACCCTAATTAGCCAATAATGCTAAACATTATCAAGGCGGCGGCCATATTGTGCCACCATGTTTCTGCAGTTAGGGTTAGCATGGTTAGCATGGTTTCATGGTTTTACCACAAAATCTAAGACACAGCACGTCTGACAAAGAACAAGATCAGGCATGCATGCAGACGTTGCACACTGAAGTAACCAAAGAAAAAGCAAGACGGCCAACGTCAGAAACAGGAACCCTTATTTACCCTCATCAATTCCCTCCTCCTCCTCCTCCTCCACCCCCAACACCACCTCCTCCTGCTCCCTCATCCTGAAACAGGTTCAGCCTGCAGGGTGGAGCAGCTGTCGAGGTGGCACCAAGTCAGCACATCCAGTCCGGCGTTTCACCAAAACCGTGGACGCAGTCGCGCGACCTTCTTGTATCACCTCAACAATTTCTTTTCTTTTCTTTTCTTTCTTTTTTTACCTGCGCATCTGCCCTGCGTTTTCACAGATGCTGTGTGTGCGGGAATAACACCTCCTCTAGACAAAGCTGCTCGCTGCCGCTATCTTTTCACTTTCACGCCAGAGGCAGACTGGCAGTGATCTGAGGGCGAGCACATGAGATAATGTCTCCCTTTCTCCACAAATCTGTGCCAGCATAAAAAAAGCAGCCACCCGATTAAATCCTGCCTCCCCTTCTACTGCATCATCAGCCCTTCTTTTCCTCCCCGTCACCTGCACGACTGTCAGCTGCCTCTTCCGTTCGGAACACGCTGACGAGAAGGCACGGGGGACGAGACGGTGAGAGTGGAAGAATACAGAGAGACGGAGGGGCGAATCGGTCGCACGTGATGTGGTGGTGGAAGACGAGAAGGAGAGGCAGGGTGGGAGGTTTGAAGATGAGGAGAGAGGGGGCAGCGGAGGCAGAGGGTCGGTGGGGCGGGGAGGTTGACAAGGACAAAAACCAACTAGGAGGAGGAGGAGGAGGAGGATGAGGAGGAGTGAAAGAGCGGCGTAAAATGAGGGCAAGATGGGAATATCGGGCAACAGAAAGAGGAGGAAAGCAAAGGCAGGAGACGGAGGAGAAAAGGAGCAAGAAAAGGGGCAATAATGAACGGATGAAAGGACGTGGCCTGCCGGTGGTACGGAGAGATGTCTGGAGGGAGAGCTTTTTGTACCAGAGGTCCTTTGTGTCTCCGCGTATCTCTCCATTTCCTTTCACTTTTGCACGTTTTATCTCGTGGGAGCGATGAACCGCAGGAAGGCACGAAACGACTCAAACTCACAGATCCCGGGCGCCGCGGAGGGGGGAGCGTAAAACAAGATTTACGCTTTGAAAATTTCATGTCCCATATTATAGATCACTGCTCCAGTGTTTTAAAAACAACCATATGAGTCTCTGGCCTGTCAGTGATCTGCCCACAGGTGGAAAATAAAACCTCCAATCTATTACCGCATTGCTTGCTCCGCTATTCAGAGAGCGTGCGCCAAAACTCAGCCTCGGAAATCAATTAGTGATGTCACAAGGGGCACTAATTCCCTTCCCAAATCGATTTTTGCTGATGGTTACAAAAAACAGAGGTATATTATTTTTGTGGACATCCATGGAAGTTTTTTGTCAGTCATAAAATGCAATGCTTTAATCCTTTAATTATCTAAAAGATGGAAAATACGTCAGTATGAAAACACACTCTGGTTGCATCGCCCAACCAAGTGGGTTGCAGCTAGTGTGCACTCGTGTCACCGATACCCTTCCGTGGCTTCGCTCATACCACCACCACGGGCCACCGCATAACTCTGATCCTCAGCCGGCCAGTGGCACAGTTTCACCCTGCAGCCGTTCACTTTGTTTCCACAAAAACACGGCCGGACAGATTTGTGTAACCAGCCAGTCGCTCCCTCTTTATGCGCGGAATTCCAGGTAACAAACAAAACCATTGAGGCCGGGCCATGACTTTGCCAAAGACACTATAAGATTTTTTTTTAAGATAATAATTCCTCAGCAGAAAGCTGAAAGCAAATGTTTTTTCAGAAGGTTGAGGGATGGATGTACAGAAATATACATGTATTTTTGGATGAGGAAGAGAAAAAAAGACGACAGAATATGTGGTCAGTTACAAATCAGTTCTATTCACATTTTACTCACACTAATATCGAGATATCAGCGGATGAGCGTTACGATCTGAGCAATCTGATAAAAGCCGCAAAATACATATATCTTTTTTCAAGCATGATAAATTTTCCTCTTGGCAAACATCCGCCCACAACAAATTTTTAATACTGTAATGCTAATGATGTAATATGTTATATAATACGTCGTTTTTCGTTTGTTTTAAAGGTCCCATATTATACCTCTTTGGTGATCAAATCATGCATTTGACTCCGGACACCAGTGGTGCAGCTTTGCTTCTAACTGCCCAAACAGGCAATAAATGACATACACAGACAAACAAGAGCAGTTAGCCCTTTGTTTACAGCCTCCACCAAATCACTCGCCTTAGCTCCCTGGAACTGACGCTTTGTTAAACCCTTTATGTGTTCCACACGAACAAGGCAGCCACAGAGGTGGTCTCAGAGATTGGAGGTAACACCTGAGACCTGCGTCTCTGCCCTTGGTGACATCATAAAGTTCTGCACGTTTGATTACGGAAAAGAAGAACAAGTGTATCGGAAGTAAGGTGGACTTGTGTCATTTCTGTGGAGCTCACTGACAGGCTACACACACGTATA
Source organism: Nelusetta ayraudi (assembly GCF_046127955.1). Lineage (NCBI taxonomy): Eukaryota > Metazoa > Chordata > Actinopteri > Tetraodontiformes > Monacanthidae > Nelusetta > Nelusetta ayraudi. The sequence goes on along the minus strand of NW_027466098.1, from coordinate 9,452,102 downwards.
GACTTTCAGGAAACTGTAATATAGGACTTTGAAGATGAGAAAAGGGTGAAAAATCAAACAAAATCTTAGTCTAGTGTCTAGTGTGCGATGGACTGAGCTCTTACTGTCAACGACGGGAACAGTATGAAAGTGTATGTACACTGTGCTCACTATTTTTACATTTTTGCATGCAGTGCCGTCGGAACAGACAATCCACAATGCAAAAGTAAGCAAAGGTCTTTCAGCGTTCAGCTCGAAAGCGAGCGCCTTCTCTGATTGGCCCCCGCCGTCCAACCCTCTCCGTGCCAGGCTGCTGGCAAACAACAAGGACGGTCTAACAGCAGACGTGGCAATAAAAAATGTTACTGTCAAACGTGGTGTGCTCGTAACAGCGGAGCGCACGCCTCGCGCCGGGCCAACAACAAGCCGGGCTGTGTTTTCAAGTGTTCCAACAGATTTCTTGTTCCTCCTCCTTCGTGCCGTCTTTGACTGATTTCTAGCGACCCTCCGTGCTTCACACTCTGTGCCCGACTCGAGGGACGGCCGAGGTGACTGTGAGGTGGTGATGCGGACCGGCACTGCCTGTGGCATTTCATCACGGTGTTTGCCTCTCCGCGGTGTACCTGTGTCCTGACAAGCTACACAACACTCGCTAGGAGCTCCAGAGGTATAGACCATTATTTGGCAGCGTGTGATCAAGGAAATGCACTAAAATCTTTGAAGAGGGGCCGCAGATCAAATCACGTATCACATCATATGGAGTGTTGGGACCATTACTTTGATCGTGGAGTCACTATTTCAAATTCTTGATCATAAAGTGTTGTTACTAATTGCATTTAATTGCAATTTGATTCATTTTCTAAATATAAAAATGTGTTAAGCTTCAACAATAAATACAAGGCCAAACTTCAGCACCTCTTTTTACTGTGAGATCATTCTGAGATGGAAAATCAGGGCTACATAACCAACTGTCTTTTAAATCAACAAAATCAATCACAATTTCGCAAAGTCAGATGAATTTAAATTGTAATCATGAATTGTGATCACAAGTAACAGTAATTTAATTACACATTTTTTCCCAGTAATGTAACAGATTACAGTCATCGTTATTTTGTAAGTAACAACGTTACATATGTAATTCATGTAACTGTTAACCACGATGTCACCTGCGGTAGTTATGCAATTCACAATTCATGACAAAATGTTGGAGGGGTGAGGATATGTGTCAGTGTGCTGCTCCGCAGGTCCACACACACACACACACACACACACACACACACACACACACACACACACACACACACACACACACAGCCTGAGCTGCACTGCAGCAAACTAGAGCATCAGAGACTCATCAGCGCTAACTGGCTTTAAATCAACTTTATATCGATCAGTGGAGAAAAGGATTTGTGTATGCGTGTGTGTGCGTATCTGTGTGTGTGTGTGTGTGTGTGTGTGTGTGTGTTTGTGAGTGTGCAGGCATGCGTGCGTGCTCTTTATTAAAGCGCGCAGCCATTGACTGGTGTTTGGTTTAGCCGTGTCACTGGGGCTCTGGCTCAGAAAGAGACTGAAACTCAGCAGTGTTATCTTGTGACACCGCGGCAGTACAAACATCTGTTAGCAGCGTGGCCGAGTTCACATGGTGCCAGAGAGCCGAGGGACAGTCCAAAGTCCTCGACAGCCACACACACAATCACTCACAACAGTGGCTTTAACTGTCTCACTAGTCATGTTTTCCTCACCTTGTGCCTCCACTTTCACTGTAGTCACTCAGAGTGGTAACCAAGTACAAATACTTTGTTACTGTACTTAAGTAGATTTGTCAGGTATTTGTTTTTCTGACAACTTTACTTTCACTCCCAACATTTGTACAGAGATATCTGTACTTTCTGCACCTTACAATGGAAAACACATGCTTTTTAGTTTTGTGTTTAAATTCTGGTAAAAGTAATTCAATTATTATTATTTATTTATGTATCATAGTTGCTGTTGCTTGAGGTGGAACTATTTGAGCTTTGCTGTTGTGTTGTTCAATATAAAAGTGGATCATATTTTAGAGTTACATTATTCTAGAGCTTAGCTTTGGTCACTGTTCAGTATGTTTTCAGAGAGAAATAAAAACGTAGAAAATAACATTGGCTTGTTTTTATTAAAAGTGTACACATCCAATAATGGCTCACTGGGCATAACTATCGCCGATTACAGTTTGGTTTTGCTGCAGTTGAAAACAAAACAAAAAAACTAGTGCTGAGAGTACCAAAGCTGTTAAAAAGTATCCACATACTCATGCAACACTTCGAGTCCGTTTAGTCCAAATTATTCTGTCACAACTTTTTCATTTTTGTAAAATGATCAACAAATAAATGGCAAAAAAAATCATTTTACATACTTTTATCCATGCACAGAATGTGGATACTTTTTCCACCTCTGGTGACTGATAAAAGCAACAAAATGTCATTACGACATATTGCATTATTCCGTCTTGCTGTTTTCTCTCTGATGAGTACAGAGTACAAATACGTGATGGTTTGTGTGCGTACGGCACACACGGTGTTTTAAATATCCATATTGGGAAAGAGGATATGTAAAAGTCGTGTCCTCTCACAGCAAGGTCACGGGTTCAACCCTGCTGTGTTTTTCTGCGCGGAGTGTGTTTTCTCTGCGTCTGTGTGGCTTCTCTCCCGCTACTCCGGCTTCCTCCCGCTGTCCAAACACGAGCACATGAGGCTAATTGGCGACTAAATTGTCTGTAGGCGTGAGTGTGAGTGTTTTTTGGCGATGAAACTGGTGATGTGTCCAGGATGTAACCCCGCCCTCGACCCCAGACAGCTGGGATCGCACACCGACACCCCCCTTCCCCTCCCCGCTGTCATAGGAAATGGATGGATGAACATGGAAAAGATATTAAAGGTAGCGTCTCGCTAGCGGTAGCTGGTCTCGCAGTCACTTCCTGATATTCTTCTTGGTCTTCTTTTGTGTTTGTTCATGGACACATTGCAACAGTCTTGTCCTGCTCTGTCTGAACAGACTGGCAAAACTGATATAAAGATTCTGGATTGGAGCTCGACAGCTAAATGTGTTCTATTTAGGAAGTGAACCCCAGATCTTTCGCAGGGTTGTACAAGGTTGTGTTTTTTTTTCTTTTCCTTACTTCTAGAATCTCCACGCACAGCTTTGAGGTGTACACTACCAGGCAAAAGTTTGCACACACCTGTTTCTTGTTTATCTTTACTACTTTCTACACTGTAGATACATACTGAAGACATCAAATATATGACAAAGATATGTGGATTAATGTAGCAAAAGAAAAAATATCTAAATGTGTTATGTTATATATATTTTATATGAAGGGTGCCCATTCTAGATCATCTAAAATATAAGACTTGTTTATTGAGTTATTTCACACCTTTTTGTTGAATACATAATTCCATAGGAGTTCATTCATAGCGTTGACGCCTTCAGTGAGAATCTGCAGTGTAAATAGTCATGAAAATGAAAGAACAACCATTCAATCAGAAATGTGTGTCCAAACTTTTGACCAGTAGTGCGCTACAGGTCCTCACAGCCCTCATGCAAACCCTCAAAGAGGAAATTTACATTGTGCAGAACAGACCGCAGCCACGGCGCGCGGGGCGGCCGAGAGAATCATTTCAGCTTCATGCACAGGGAGAGGAGGAAGAGTGCTTTGACCTCGTCTCCAACCGGCCTCTTACCTCTCCCTGTCCCTAGCGTTCCATCTCCCCCTCCCCCACCCATCCTCTCATTGCCGCTTGCACCCGAGCCTCCGGGGGGTTTCTCCGCAGCCACGGCTCCGCTCTTCCGCCCATCTCGTCTCCTCGCCTCCGTGCGTCTCTCGGCGCTGTCATTCACGGCCTACAGTTACCCCTGGCTGCCTCCACCCCCCACGCCCCACTGCCTCTACAGTAGTGACTCTTGCCATTGTGACTCCTGCTCTGTGTGTGTATATGTGTGTGTGTGTGTGTCTTGGGCTGCTGTGTGAGAAAGGGGTCATTGTTGCCCTGCTGCAGTGTGTATGTATGTGTGCGCATGCTGGCAGTAGTAGGAGGGGGAGCTCTGGGCCCGAGCGCCAGTCTGTCCGGCTGTCCAACCCCCCATAAGCACACTGTCATTTAATCACTGGACATTTTCCCTTTTATTTCTGTCGTCTCGCTCCAATTTACGGACGGAGTCATCGTCAATCTATTAAACCTTTGATGAATTTTAATGGAGGAAAGATCACTTTACGTCGTGTTTTGCCATTTGAGTCAGGTGCTGCTTGAACATCCAACTACTTATTTACTTGTTAACCAGTTGGGGCTGACATTAGCGCAGCCAGTTAAACCTGCGCTGTCTTCCTGACAGGAGAGAGCAGATGTACAAACACTGTGCAATTGCTTATGGCATTTTTCTTTTTGACGCACTTGGCTTTTTGTTTTGGTGTCACTATGCGTCTCGGTTTTGTAGTTTGGATGAGCAGAGAACTTAAGATCCCATCCCTGTAACACAACACGGCAATGGCTTCTTAGCACTCCTGTCTGTCTGTATTCTTACAGTAATACACTACAACTGGCAAAACCTCATTTTAAATGCGGGATTTTAAAACAGCACTTCACAAAGCGAACAGTATATATCATGACTGCCCATATGAGACCAAATCAAAAACAACCATGTAGTTGAGAATGTTAACGCTGTCCAACAACATGTAGTGGAATGATACCATTCAGACATCTTTTGTCTCAGCGCCCTCTTAATCCGACGTACTCCCAGCATGTGTTGTGTGATGTACGTCGCTAAACCGACGCCTTAATCTCAACATAAATTAGAATTAGACTGGAATTCATAAGCAGATGGTGCACGCGGATCCAGATGCCCATAAGTGACACTGAAATGTGAATTTAAGTAGGATTGGCGTATTAAAATCCAAGCATGTGCAGTTATTTCCCTTTGGCCATTTAAGCTTTAATTGTGCCGTGCACCCCACCAATCCGCCCCCCAACTCCGGATCATTTAGAGCAAATGTACACCGCTTATCCAGAAAGTCCCTTGTCATGGCCACATTTCCCGCATATATGAAATAACTTAAACCCACAGTCATCGAACACTGTAGTGCCTCATGTTGAGCGACGTGCGATGGAGGCTTTCTCCTCTCTATTTTGAGCAGCGGGAGAATTGCTAGCTCACTCTCTAGTTAGTCACAGTCTCGGCCTGCACCACGCTGTCTCTCCGAGGGATTAGCTGCCGGCACTGGCCACCGCTCTAATCCTTTCCTCAACAGACTCTCTCTTATGTTCTCTCTCTCACGCACACACACACACATACACACACACACACACACACACACACACACACACACACACACACACACACACACACACACACACGTACACACAAAATACAAGCAGGACCAGATGTAGTCATTTCAATGATGTGCATTATCTCGCCTTGCTAATCTCTTAACCAGCTAATATATCACTTAAGTAAAGTGCTCATGTTAAATCTCCGACTAGCTTGTTTAGAGAATTTACTGAAATAAAATAAAAAACAAGTCAGGGTACAAAGAGGAATAATAATATTATAATATTAGTAACCTCACATCAGAGACATACAGTACATTCATTCTCTTCATTTTTGTCTCCCCGACTCCAGACTGGATAAAATACAAAGGTGGAAGAAGAAAGAATTGCTTCAAATAATAATAATACATTCATTATTTCTTGGTTCTTTCTTGTTGACTGTCCACATCATTTGAACTGTAACCACTGAAGTCCTGACATATACAATCCACATTTGTCGATAGTACTTTGTAACCTCTTTACTAGTGCTGTAGCCAAAATCACCAAAAGCTCGAGTCATGACTGAAACCAGGAGGCCAAGACGTACAGTAGACTTTGGCCGTGTTTTCACCTGGTCATAAAAGTCGTCGGCCACAGGCACATTTCCACCAACATGCGTCTCCAAGTGCGTCTACAGTGTCCACCAGCGATCACACTCCCCCACTCTGTATAAACATGGACACTTTTCCACTTGTAGTGGCTGAATGCCTTGTTGGTTTTGTTTACATGTAGGAGGCAGGAATACACAAAACCACACCTCGTTAACCAGAAAGATACAGAAGAAAAACTTATTGGGCAAATCAAAGCAACACGCATGCTGCTTTGAGCCAAACACTATTGAATAAAATGATCTTGCACAGAAGGTGGAAGATATCCAGCTACATGCTGTCTGCCAACAGCATATTGGGAAATAATGGCCCATGGACGATCTATCTGATTCAAATTCGTAAAATGGCTGCTTTAGTCGCATGTGAAGGATTTTTTTGAATTGAGTCTTGTTGCACAGAACACGATGACCAAAAAATGCAGCCCTCGAAGAGCGCAGTCCGTGAATCGAGACGCAATCGATGTTTGAAGAATTGAACCCGTCTGCAGTGTGCAGGTATCTGAATGGTTTTCTTTTTAAGGCTTTCAGATGGTGTGAAGAGGGCCAGCTGACACACACTGAGAATCAAGATAGCAGCGGCTTCTGCTCCATTAGCCACCAGAGCCGAGGTGGCATTTTACACAATTACATAATGATATAATGTGTGCAGTCCAGAGCCACACTATTAGTTTGCCTCAAGTCAATTTTCCCAGCAGAATAATTCAAATGGACCGGTTGTAAAAATGCCAGGAAAAAAAAGGAAATCCAATCCGCCTGTAGGTGTAGTGTGTCTTTAAAATTAAGAAATAACTCAAAACCAAAACCTTTAGGATTACTCTTTAAAACTCTTTAGACAATAGTCCAGCTTGCCTTGACTTTGCCTTGCCTTATATCCAATCAACCATCCAATCTTAAATGCATCTTGGGTGTGTAAGGCCCTCCACTTATGATCAGTTAATTTGAATTTTAATACCAGGTGGAAACACGGCCTTGAACATGTCGAGAAACCAGCAAACACCAAATTTATTCTCTTCCTGATAAAATGAGAAAAAATATATAAGGTGGTCAAAGTTGAACATCATGCATTGTCTTTAAAAAAGAAAATGTTGTGAGGGTTCAACGGGGTTTGGTTTTGTTACAGTTTTTCATAGTAAAGTTCTCTCATATGACAAATAATACATTTTGACAACTGGATCGTCAAGTGCTTCAGGATAAACAAATAGATATTCCAATCATACTGTGCAAACTGCAGCCACCCAAAGTTCACACTTCAAAGAAAACATTTGGCTCAGCATTGTTTTAGAGAACTACACCTACGCTCACATGATTGTTTACTTGGTACACATGGCGTCCATTCACTGCAGTCTCAAATACCCGGTTGTGTCAACGGTGGTCTGTCTATTTTCATTTTTTTTGTGTTTTGTGCAATTCAATCAAAGAGGCTCCACCCAACGAAACGGTCACTCATATTCACGTTCAACTGTTTCAACAAGACACGAAGACCGAGGTAGCATAAAGACATTCTGGTGGCAAGCGGCTTGAGGTGGAAGGCCAATATTAGCTCTTAGTATATGAATGTTTGAACTTTTACATGCAGGCCGCAGCTGCACATATGACCTGGCCTGTGTTGGTTTTCTTGCCGCGGAGTTTTCAGTTTGTAGATTCAATTTCTGTTGAAGCCCCCTGTGTTTTGCCTGTGACTGTCCACACCTTGACTGTGTTTGCCTGTCAAGTTTTCCCACCTGTCTATTGAATTGATATGTTGGACTTGGGCTTTCTAGTTTTACTTGTAAATCATTCGCCTTCTCTGCATGCTGGGTCGCTTTTAAACCTAAATTTCTTGCATCCAGTTTTTCCAGCGAAGGGTTTAATGTGGTAAAACGCAAGTGCATAATTAAGCACATGTCCCTTCAAAGAAGCCCTAATTGATTAGTCACTGACTCTGACTCAGAAAATGACACTGACAGTTCAGAACAGGAGCAGGACGGTCTTGCTGTTGTTTGCGCCATAATTGTGGGAGAACCACTGCCCTCTGGTTTGAGAAAGTGGAGGCTGAGCCTGGATCAGAGTGACAGGTGAGCCATGACTACATAAAGCAATGACCTGCCAACCCACAAACATGCTGTGACATCACTCTAAGGAGGTCATAGTAATCAGATTATCCCCGTTACATCGCCTCACTCTGGGCTTGACAAACTGCAGCGCTCTGAAGGTTAAAAAAATAAAATACAATGCCGCACTTGGACATAAGAAGTCTGGGGAAAAAAAGAAAACCCACAAAGACTAGGATAAAATTAGATGAAAGAACCTGAGAGGGCCAAAAATAAAATTCACCGTGTTGTAAATGCTTGAAAAGCTTCAAACACTGTGACTTCACGATCACGGTCACGTTTTGTTTTGATATATTTTTCTCCTTTGTGGGGGGCGGGTAAAGAAGATGGTTTGCTGAGCAGCGCGCCAAAGCTGGTAGATGGAGGACGAGCTCGGGGGCCGATCTGTAACCACGGCGATGCCAAGCTGTTGGTGGCTCGATGAGGACACCTGAGAACAGCACACCAGGACAATGAGCTGAGGTGTAACCCTAACCTGAGATGAAGCGCTGTTTATCCCTCGCGCTCTCCTTCTCTTTCTCTTTCCCGTCAGTCTTCTCTCCGCCTCACACGACTCCGCTCTCTCTGATCCTCAGCTTATTTACTGCCCACAAGCTCATCTCTCATCTCTAATTCTCCCAGTGTTGGAATGCAACTAAGCACGTTCACCAAACTATACAACAACTATACTTAGAAACAATGTCAGGGTATTAGCACACATACTCCACAAATGAGAAGGACAAACACGTTAAAGAATACCTGTTACTGTCGCCTATAAAATCAGCAAATTTGCCTCAAAGTCTCAAGATTTTAAATTTGGCCAAAGCCTTTGATAACCTTCTACACATTTGTTGTTCTGGAAAGTTTAAAAGATCCATTTTGTGCCTCAGCATTGTAATTATTACATCTAAGGTCATATTTTCACAAGGTGATCAATATTACATTATTATATTATGTGATTATATCACAATATTCTCCTTTCAAATGTTCCCATATTAAACAAAATGACTTGTTTAGCTGGTAGTAAGTAACACAATTACTTACTAGCAACTACCAGTTATTTCTAACAATAATATTTGGTGCTTGTCTGTCAGTGATCTTTCCAGAAATGAGAACGGTTTATTCTTACATCTTAAACTCGCTCCACTTCTCAGGAAGTGTGTGCTATAACACAAAAATTTCATCAACATTTGTTGAGATGTCACTGAGGGCATATTTGCAGTAGAAAACTACAACCAAGCCTTATTTAGGGCTGATCAGAAAATAAACACACTATTTTCTAGACATCTGTAGCATTTTGGATGATCAAATGTGCTGCTCCACTGGAGGATAAAAAAAATTAGGATCCAGAATTTGCTTGAGTTTCGGACGTTGAAGCTCAGGAAGCCAATATCTATGTGATCACTAGCAGACGAGCCAAAACCCACCTGACAGATAGGACTGATGGTAACTCCTGAAGAAACTTGAGCAAAGCAGATGAATTCCAGTGTAGCTTGTGCCACTTGAGCCAACACAGTTGAGCCACGAGCTGGATAAATAAGAAGCTTTGCTAGAAAGTCAGTGCGATGGGTAAAGAACATAAAGTAGAACTCAAAACAGTAGCAAGTGTTTTCTCAAAGTAGCGTCTCTTGACACGTGGGCTTTTTGTTTAGAAGTCATCGGTCATTGCTGCGCACATTTTGTGTCGACACCCACCAAAATCTCAGCCAACGACAATTAACTTCCAAAGGGCTTGCATGGCTCAAACCCCCTACTGACACATTCCTGCATTTCTTCCATTGCTAATTCTGCGTAGATAATAGCCTATTCTAAATTGGGAAGACTGACATTTTGTGCCCAGCTGACAGCGGCTAGCAGCTGTATGAGTCAGTGGCACAGGAGCAGTGCCCATGTCACCATGGCGAAGGCAGCGTTATGGTGTTGTTGCCAAGGCTCCACTGTCCAATAGGCATCTACTGCCCATGCGTTACTGATAATTGTCTCCCAGGGAGACATAAGGGATGCAAGTTGAGGATTGAGACTCGGTATAAGTACATAGGTACTGAGGATTTGTTGATGGGCGTTGGAGCTATACTTACTTCTGCCTTATCTCCCTCATTCAAAAGGCCTTTAGTCAGCATCCTGCACACTCCACCCATATTTCTGCCTTCCCTCCCCCATCACCAGTGTCACGTAGGATAAACACACATAGCCGGATCTGCATGTACACCCGCGCGCACAATTGCACGTTGATGGACACTGTGTACTATCCGTGTAGTATTTCTTTGATGCACCAACAACTGCAACTGCGTCTTTAAACGGCAAGTAGCACAAAGGACCAAAAATAGCACAGTGAGTTGCGGAGCAGAAATGCTTTCCTTGAGGAGGGGAGGAGAGAGGAGCAGGAGGAGGAGGAGGAGGATGAAGAGCAGAGGGAGGTGCAGAGATGACAGGGAGAAGATGGCAAAAGGAGTCCTGCTCCCCGGCAATGTAAGTTTCCCCATGCAGCGTCAACCACTATGAAAATTGTTAGGCAGCGTCAGCGCGCTTGGTAATCACTTTCCTGTGTTCTCACAATTGTGAGTCTGAATGTGTTTGTGAAATGTCAATGTATAGTGTGTACAAGAGGCTCTCAGATGAGTCAGTAAGACAGAGGAGTATGCAAACAAAGCAAACAGACGCCCAGACACACATCAATATCAGAAGTAGGACAACTAGTTCACGACCAATAACGTCCTGCTCTCTTGTGACGTTTATATGCGTCACTAGCATCAGTATTTAACTTTTCTTGTTGTGTTCATCCGTGCTATGAAATGCCAATATGTTCTGTTCCCAGTGCTAAGCTACGCTAACCACCTTCTTTGTCCACATTTGCGAGAGGTGTATAGATTTTGCTATCTTTCTGAAACTGACTATGTGAAAGGTTCCATATTATGCAAAATACCCTCCTGTGGCTGTCAGTCAAGTCAATAGAAATGACAGAAGCCCTGCTTTTGTTTTGCTTGGTTTGCTTTTCACGCTGGAAATTAGCTTTTTGTGACATCACAAGAGGGTACTGATATTTTACTGATACCTCTCCCTGGTTGGAGAAAACGGGCCCTGCCAGGTTTGTTCCAACATGTGAACCATAACAACGTGAAGAAATACATATAAATCAAAAGTAGGCTCAGTTAAATAATGACACCCTCTTGTTTTGCTATTTCTTCTCCGACAAGCGTGGGGAAAAAACTAACTAGCTTTGGTGTATCTTACTTTGAGTTGGTGTATTACTCAGTCTACCGAGATCTGCCCGTCACCCTGTTAGGAGAACAAACCTGTCCAGTCTGGACAGTAACATAGTCTTCTGTCTGGCCAGATAGAACAGAGTGCCACTCTCGCCATTACAAATTAATGAACCCTCCTATAGTTTACATAGTGTCTTTTTAAAGGTCCAGTGTGTAAGTTTTATCATTGTGGTGAGAAAACAAATGACAAAGAATGAGTCTTTGTTTTCTGAGCTAACATTTCTTTTATGAGCTATAAGCACTTTGCTTTGTAATGGATAACGTGACACTTTGAGTCATTGTTCATTCAATTTCAGTTTGTTAGCAGCACTATCTTATGCAAAACCAGTTGCTATGATTGGTATGATATGGAGTTCGATATAGAGAAGGTGTGGAGGTGTGTTAATTACATGTCTTCTTAAGTAGTAATTGGTTGTATGAGCAGATGGCGTTGTCCTGTTAGGATCCAGCTCATTTTTCAGTTCACACTCTTGTCTTTTATCTGTCGTTTATTTGTCACATGAGTTTCTGTTATCACAAATCTTATGTGTGTCACAAATGTTCAAAAACAAAACAAAACAACTCGAACCACATTGTTAGAGAAGAAAAACACTTGGTTTTGCACTTACTATTGCTGGACTTGAGGTCTCTGTGGATGATTGGTACAAAAGCCTGGTTGTGTAGATAGTCCATCCCCGTTGCGATCTGCACGGCCCAGTTCACCAACACCTTGGGAGGGACCTTCTTTCCGGCCAGAGCTCGATTCAAGGCGCCGCCTCTGGCGTACTCCATCACCAGGCACAGGTTGGGCTCCCGCAGGCAAACCCCGCGGAGCGAAATTATGTTGGGATGCCGCAGCATCCAGAACAGCCTGGCCTCCTGCCGCACGTTCTCCGCCGTGGCACTGATGTCTTCATCTGGGTCTTGTCTCGCAGCCTTCACTGCTACCTCCTCTCTCTGCCAGACTCCTTTGTAAACCTTCCCAAAGCCGCCGGCTCCGATCACCTCCTCCAGGTGCAGCTCAGCGAAGTTTATCTCCAAGGGGCATTCGCCAACGCCGCCCGCCACCAGGCCCCTCGTGGTCAGCTGCTTGTAGTTGGCCGAGTCGCTCTTTGTGACGTAGTTGCTCGGGAAGATGCCCACCTTGTCTTGGATCTTTCCCGTCCACCAGCCTTCATCTCCGGACACTTTGGAGTCTTTGGAGAGAACCTCGAGCAGGTCCCCCCGCCGCAGGGTTAACTCCTCATCCGCAGTGGCCTCGTAGTCGAAAACCGCCGTCCAGTAGGGGTTGTTCGCCCCGCAGCAGTGGCCCGGGTGGGAATCCGGGGAGCTGGATGAGGAGATGGTGGAATTCCAGCTGCTGCCATTCTCCACCTGCACCACCAGGGCCGGGAACATTGGCGGAGGAGGGGTCATGTTTGGGGGTATGGATGACGAGGAGGAGGTAGTAGAGGTGGACACCCCGAGTGGGATCGGGCAAGCGGGAGGTGGCGAGCAGCAGCCCCCGCAGCTGGTGCAGGCCAGGGGGGCTGCCGTGCTGTTTGCTCTGCCGTATGGGTTCATGAGTTTGACACTGTGGGTCTGCCCTCGGTCAACTCAGGCACAAAATCCATACAGGGCCCATTGACAGAGACGAGGTGGCCTCGAACCACCGGCTGGGGGCAGGAGGGGGATCAAAAGATCAGAGAGCTACAACTGCTCTCCCCCATCACCACATCTCACTGTTGAAACCGTGCCAAATACTGTCACTAGTCGCTACGCAACGTGTAAGTAACATATACTCCCAAAGGCAAGTTCGTTCACGGACAAACGGCACCAGGTCAAACAATAAAACTCAGCAGGACCGATTTCAATAGTGGGCTCCCCTCCATCACACTGTTTCCCTAACTGTGTCTTTTAGAAAAGCTGGCTGAAGACACTCAAAGGAGAATTGAATATGTCTTAAATGAAAGAACTAGCTGGCCCAACGACACCCTTCAATCTAATAAGGTCCTGATTAGTCAGTCAGTGACTTGTGACTTTAAACCAACATTTTCCTCACTTATTACAGCTCAGTTACATAATAAAATGCCAGTTATTATACACTGCAATGTTTTCCCTCAATAAATAAATAATCTGCAGTACATATGATCCCATGGATAAACAATGCTCGGGAGCTACAGAGACACAGATATCTGGTTACCGTTGATGACGAATATTAATATAATGAAGTGTCTCTCAATATCAACTCCAGTCTGTATATGATCTGAATGAAATCCTCCGAGTCCTTATTTCTCAGCATCCAGTCGAGAGTGAATACATCCCCTCCGCCGGCCATCTCCAAGGGGCTGGTTCCTACACTATAGAATACTGTGGTTCGCCCTATATCCACTCGAGCCGGTCCAGGCTAAATCCTGGCATGCATGGTCACTCACTCGTGAGCCGCTTGAACGCACGCTGAACAGCCTTGGCGGAGATTAAGAGAGGAGGGGAATTACGGGAACAAGTCGACGGCTGGGCAGCAGCAGGTATTCAACGCGGGGCGGCAAAGTGGCACCATGATCAGCATCCAGGTCTGGGTCTGAGCAACAACAAACCGGCCTCCGTCTCTGTGCAGCGGCCTGCTTCAGTCGCTACATTGGTGATGGGGACGAGTCCTCGCTTGGACGAGAAACTACTCCGCTTCGATGGAGACAGAGAAGGGATGCCATCATTTCTCATTATAGCGCCAAGAGAACGCGAGCGTGTTTTCCGATTACTAATCTGTATTCCATATTTCAACATAGGAGGCGTTTAAAATAGAGGCGAGCCGTTACACGGTGGAAATATCGTGGGGAATGATCATCAACAAAGGTCTGCGTTTGAAGCCGCACAGTTGCCGGTCCTCTGTTATGAATTATGGCGATGAATAGATCCGCTCCGGCCCCATGTCTCATTCAACAACATATCCCCTCCTCCCGCCTGCTATAATAATAACAATGGAGAGAGAAAAAAATAGGCAAATGAATAATTATGGTGTCAAAATCCTGCGCGTAAAATCCTGTTAACGTTCAGTCCAGGCTTGCGTCTTCCGCCCCACTTCAAACAGCTTTTGCGTAAACGCGTAAATAATTAGCGTTCACCGTAACCCAACCTGGGCACCGAGGGCACCGACGTCCACCGATATCGTTGCATGGGCGGTGTGGTCGCATCCGAGCAAAAGAGGGGCAACCATCCAGGTCAGTAACCCAGTTTGTTGGACAAACGGAGACGCTTCTTCCCGGAGTCAATGTCAGCCTACCGCTCAGCCGGCTGTCCGACGGTCCGCACTGGTGACACAAGCGTTATCTCCAAAGGAAGCGGGGAACATAACATGCAGGCGCGTCATTCCAAGGGCTGCCTTTACATCCAAACACGCCGGGGTGCTGTTCGCCTACAGCGAGTGGTCCCTCACCTCCCCCTTGTCACTGATCCACAAACCATCGGAAGAGCTGAAGCCGGGGCACCGCCTACGCTCTCATCTCCATCTCGGGCGTGCAAATCGGAGCGCCCCTAGCTCACCGTGCGGGGAGGAGAGGTAGACTTCGGTCCGCTCCAGCAAGACAGGCTGCCCTGGTGGTGGGGGTGCGCTGGTGCATCGTGGGAAATGCAGTTTCACGTTATATCCTGCTGACCTACATTTGTATAACCCGTATAATTAGTAAAATTACAATTAAGAGAGAATAATGGGTGAAGTTCAATCAATCTGTATTTTACACAGATACACCACCACTAAGAGAAATGTTACATTTTATAATTATATTTATTTTGATATTATTATTATTATTATTATTATTATTATTATTATTATTAATAATAATAATAATAATAATAATAATAATAATAATAATAATAATAATAATAATATTATTATCATCATCATTATTATTATTATTTCTACAGTGCATTTAATGGCTAGTAAAACTTTTCTCAATTGCTGGGGGGTTTGTGCAGGTTTGTGTGTAAAAAAAAAAATAGATTCTAGTCTAAATAAAAATAGTAACTGAGTTTCTGGGTTCTGATATTCAATTTCACGAAATCATTAAAGGGTTATGACTAATATTCATCGCAGGTATTCAAACTATGATATAATTAATCTAGACTGACCCCTGGTGCCAGATGAATGAAATGCACCTATTTTTATTGAAGGTGTGTTCATTTTCAAAATGGACTGAAGTCTGCAAAGGTTAAGAATTGCTTTAAAGCACGTGCAAAAAATATTTTATTTGCTCTCTTCACTTTTATAGTGTTTGTCCATCTGAATTTTAGGGAGACTGTTGAATTACCTCGTAAGATTTAGCTGATTTTATCTATTTAGTTGTATCTGTTTAAATTTTTACACAAGCAAAAAGAAGAATACATTTCAAATAATAAACATGGCAAGTCATCTCACACATAGAGGATCATTATAAAATAAAACTTTTTTTTTTTTATCACCAATAACATGAACATAATTCAGATAATCTTGTGTATGACATGAAAAAAAATCTACTTCTTTATCAATGGATGGAATATTTTTCCTGGTCCCTGAAAATACTTGTCGTTTCTGTTTAACCATTTAAATACATTGCAACAGCGTGTTTTAATCAAAACAGTCTTATACTACAAGAGCATATATGTATTAGAATGTGTACTTTCTTTTAACTCGTGAGCCTTCTCTCATCCATGTGTTCCAGTTGTTGTTCCCAAAGGCAGTGCTTGGAATCAGCCAACTACAAAGCGTTGAGCTTTCTTTCTATTTGACATATTTTACTATTCAGTCTCATAAATTTGCTGCGTAATTACGCCAATTGTGACAGTCCAATCGTTTTTAATTCAAAATGTATTATGCTTGGCAGCCACAAGATCGCGCTATTAGCTAATTTGTGCGAGACAGTCAACTAGACGTTTGATAATGCCGCATAATAAACGTGGACAATAGAATTGTTTTAGACTTTTATTTGGGATGCTTGGTTTCAATGCCTAAAGGAAAGTGCACAGCTTATGAAAACAAATCGATGCAATACATGTCCACACGCCCACAGCCCCAATAATAGTAGTTTGCTGTCATCCGTGTGTTACTATCATTAGGTTGCGCCAAGCGGTGCTGCGCATGCGCATTGAGTGTGCGGGCGCAGCTTCGCCGTGGTTTCGGTTGATTCTTGGGAACGTCTTGCTCGTTGAATAGAGCAGCCGACCGCCAGCCGACGCACAGTGTAAAGAGAACTATTTTAACGGAATACGAGCCGGGTTTGAACACCGGAACATTATCAGGTAAGCAGCGTCTTCTTTTTGTTCTGTGTGAGCAGTTTCAGCCAAAGAGTGCGGCTTTACTCGAAAGCGCCGAAAAGTGACGAGTGAAGTAAACGTTAGCGAGGCAAGGCAAACACCGAGAGGCTGCCGAGCCGAACAACTTCACTCAATGCAGGGAGCAGTGCCCTTACTACGGGGCAGTGTGCCGTCCGAGGACCGCCTCAAACCGTCTAGAGCGGCTCGGTGCAACGCTGGAAGCTTCCGTCATTCAACCAAGTTAACGTAAACCACGAACGACTCCGCTATTCTTAAAAAAAAAAAAAAAAAAAAAAATCCTCAGCCAAAAGAAAAATCTATAACCTTCTTGATCATTATCGCCTCACTGCGCATGCCCACTATGATGTACAGACTTCGGATTTGTAGTTTTTTCGTACCTGAGTTAATCGTACTTGAGAGGGCTGAGGCAAACCGGCAAGACTACAAGTTCCAGACAATGGGGGCTTTGTTTGGGGGGTGCTGCTAGCCAGCCACTTAGCCAGAACGAGCTTTGAATTTGGAATAGTTGTGTTGCAAATCGGAAGTTGCTGCGCGCGGGGCTGCGTTTAAAGAATGAGCTGCGTGGGGAATGTTTTTGCCGTACGGCGGAACGCCAGGGATTTTTCTTCCCGTACCGAGCGTGTCGTTTGGTTTCGGTAGTGCAACACGTTTGTGATGTAAAAAAAAAAAAAAAGAAGAAGAAGAAGGAAAAAAAAAAAAGGACGTGCTTGTAAATAGAAGCCAGTTGTGAACCCGGCTGTCAACATTTCTCGGGTTGCGGAGGATTTAGCTTGCACGGCAGGGATGTGTACATTGCAGGCTCGTGTGTTTTTGACCAGTCGAGTGTGTAGTTAGTGGAGCGAGCGTGGAGGGGATCATGCCTCTGCGTGCAGTTTCCTCGCTTTCATCGAGGTATCCCCCGTGTTGCTGCTGTATTCCCCAGCCCTCAGGAAATGACACGTTGCGTATCAGGATGATGGATCTGTCGTGCAAGGGCAGCAGAGCGTGGAGACGCACATTCTGAGCATCATTTACTCTGCTTTTCTCCCACCTGGAACAGAGAGAGTAGAAATTATTTCCCCCGGAGAATCAGCCCGAAAAGGACGTATTGCTTAATTGCCTGCAACTGCGGTGTTTTACGTTGCACCTGTTTTGTTTTTGTTTGTTTTTTGCTTTTGTTGTGCAGTGAAAAAGAACTGATTTCTCATTTAAGATTTTGAGTGCGTAAACACGCTCATTAGTTTTCGCTTGTAATGATTAAATAAATGTAATGAAATAATGATATAGCCATGCCAGTAATCGTGTATTTTCTTCGGTTTCGTCACATTTAGAACATTCATGTGACAATCATGGCATTGGATGTTTTCACATTATAATAAAATGTCCTGCTCATTCTGCTACCATATCTCAAATTTGAATTTGGAACCGTGTGCCTCATCAATGCCACTTTATTTGTCATTAAATGACGTTTTATTTCCCAGAAACACTCACTACATGCATCCTACTGCTCTTTTATAAGATCCTACTTGTCTTACAAGGCTACATCGCATTTCATGTTCATCAATTAATGTAATTCACTGTGATTTATTGCACCACTGGATTCAGATGCAGGTCCCTGCAAGCTGATTTGAATGGATTTCTTAAACAATGGGAGCTAGTGCTTGTGGAAAGATGACTGAAGAAGATTGTTGTTTAGACTGTGAAAGATGCCTCAGAGCAGTCAGAAACTTGAAGAGCAAGAATCTCTATCAAGGGTTTCGGTGACGGTTCCTTTGCCACAATCACTTGATTGTTATCATGTGAAATGTTTTATTTATTCATTGATGCCCTTTTGACATTATCCCTTTGCCTCTTGGCTAATTTGATAACCTCGAGCAGCATTTGCAGAGTACTACGACAAGATTAAAGTTGCCTTCTTCCTTCCAAAGAGCTGCTCGTGTTCTCCGCCGCTCATTCTTTTAGCTGTTGCTAACAGCTGTCAGGGAAGAGGATCCTTCCTTCAAAGAAACCTGAGTAATTCCCCCTGTGCTCAGTCGTGATCTTCGCAAGAGTGACTCATCTCATTTAAATTTCCCTCCTTCCTGCATTTGCAAAAAAGAAAACTAGAAACGGGTTTGTTGTCTTCGCAATTTGTTTCCAATAGTAATTGTTTTTTGTTTTTTTTCAAATTAGCATTTTGTTGTCTCAGAATACCTTTCTCTGCTTTGACAAACCTTCTGCTTGTACCTTTGGAACGCCAAGCTTTCTCGACAACCCACAAAGGAGTCGTAGTTCAATAAAGGTCAAAAGATAAATGAACAACCGAGTGTTCCCATAGTTGTCAGGAAAGGACATGTCACAGGAGGATCATTCTGTACTTACCTCGGGCCACCTTCTGCCATCTGGATGAACGGTTGAGGCTTAAGC
This sequence comes from Nelusetta ayraudi, assembly GCF_046127955.1. Lineage (NCBI taxonomy): Eukaryota > Metazoa > Chordata > Actinopteri > Tetraodontiformes > Monacanthidae > Nelusetta > Nelusetta ayraudi. Next base: position 9,433,201 of record NW_027466098.1, on the reverse strand, counting down.
CTGTGTGTGTGTGTTTTGACTTGACTGATCACGCGACCGTAAACTTGAGTTATACATCAAGGTTCATACATTAATTTACTGTCAAAGCGTTATGTGGAACCACCCTTGCTATGTTTCCTGCTGCCTCATGCCGTCAGTTTATATTGCTTTTAATCCAACAGTGTGACGTGGACGCGGCTCCGGTCAATATCTAATCTGAGTGCGTCGTCATCGTCACACACACCTAGCACCGCAGCCTCCTCCCCCGTAAAGCGGACGTAGAAACAGTCTTTGTTAGGCTGCGTTCATGTGTGCAACTTTGGTAGGCAACGGACAAAATGCAAAAGCGTTGTGATCAACTTGTAACTAGCTAACAGATGTAGTCACTCCTAATGTGTTGAGCATATGTCTGGGGTTAGCAGAACAAATTACATTTGACTGACAACTCGAGAGTCTTTAACCCATTCAGTTTGAGTGTGCAATCAGCAGACCTGCGTCAAATGCTTATTATTATTTAGAGTGCATTTTTCAGATGAAACTGCATTAAATCAAGTGCAGCCTTGCCCTGGTCCACTGTATTTGAAGAGCATGTGTCCCTTGAGGGTCTCATCCATAAATCACCGTCCATGGCAGAGTCAGCACCCTCTGAGATTTACGGTAAAGAGGAGCACACCGTGTTTCTCCAAATGAGTCTTTGCTTTATGACCTACTGCACGCCCATAAAACATTTCCTAGCGGGCCGGTCGGCCTATCAAACCCTCCTCCCGTGTATCCTGTCCGACTCCTTCAAGGTGTTGTTTACCAATCTATCGTCTCTCGCAGGTTCAGAAATGAGAAAATCACTCTCTGCCCTTTAAGGAGAAGCAATATTACTTTACATGGGTTCGGGTCCTCCTAGGTTTGAATAAAACGCAGTCAATCTTTAGGATATATCCTTCTTTTAGGTTTGACTCTCCTCTGTGCCGGGCATGTTTGACCAGGGTAAATATAGCCTGTTGGTTTTAACTGGAGGATAAACACAGATGTTGTGGAGGCCTTCCTTTGCCACATGTTGGCCTGTTTCCTCCCCTGGTCAGTGCTGGTAGCAAGAGGGAGAGAGCGAGAGGGAGTGCAGCGTCTTCCTACCATGAAACGTCTCGGAGAGGAAGTGTTTTTTTTTATGTTTGTACTTTATATATATTTTATAATGTTACGTTTTAAAACAAAAAACAACATTTCAGTGTTTAAGACTAGACTTTACAACACACAGACATTAAAAATAAATAAATAACAACAACAACAATAATAATGATAATGATAATAAATCAAATTTGTATTAAGAGTTTTTACTAAATTACTACTGGCACTTAAATAAATCTTAATGTAAATTTAACATGAGCTTGAAGGTTAGATTCACTAAGCTAAAAAGAAAAGTGGCGCCACTTTTTTTGAAAAGCACTCACGCTCCTTTTTTTCAACGAACTTCGACTCACACAGAGGGTGGTTTAAAAAAAGAACAAAGGAAAACATTCCTGACTATTTGGATTATTTCTGAATTCTCCCACTCAATCCAAGGCCACGAGGGATAGGAAATTGCTGTGATAACTGGCTATAGGCCAGCTTAGTTTCTGAGCAGCACTGGATGTGCTCATTTTCATAACGGCAAGAGCTCCTATCTGTTAACCCTCCCCCTTTATTAACTTTCTGTCTTGATAGTGTGCTGGTAAAATGGTGTTTTAGAGATGGTTAATGACAGAGACGCAACTCGCGCATTTAAACTCCGGGGGGGCGAGACTTTGTTCTGCAGACTTTCGAGGCATTGGCTGCAGCAAACATTAATATGAGTTGGGATACGAGCGAGGGAGGGAGTTGTCTTCCCTCCTCCCTTCCACGTCCGGTCCTGGCTGAAGGGATGGTCTGTTACTGCATTTAGGAGGGCGAGGCGAGGGAGGGCATGTTGTTGCACCTGCTCCATACATGTCCGTAGCTCCAAGTTGACAGGTGCGCGCGTTTGGTTTGTCTCGTGTGCACAAAGAGCTCTGTAATATGCCGGCGTCGCGCTAATGTTCTGGAAAAGGGAAATCCTGCATGACTGGATGGAGACACCTGACTCTATTGCCATCTGTTTTTATGCAGTGAGCGGGAGTCCATTATCCTGGCGTGCCCTCACACGCGACGTACACCTGTTGCTCAGCCCGGCTTCGCATGAAGCCTGCTGCTGCCAAAAAGCATTGATTATCCATCACCGCCACAGACTTTTCTGGCGCGCAGTGTTGAGACCACAGTCTTTTACCGCGACGCACGTTGTGCTTTATTGTTCTGCTTCTCAGGGATCCGACACCAATGCAGGTCAGTAAACGACACAGCCGTGACTCACAGGGGTCCTGTGGTGTTAATTACCTGAGCCAGCCGCCTACACAGCCGTGCCTGATTTGGATCTCATTTTTGTGTGAGTTCCGCCGACTGAGTCGGAGCATCTTCGGGGTGTCAGACTGCTGCAGGTGTGAAGTAGATGACGAACATTAAATGGGGAAGTTCAAAGGCATCACTTGCATCAACGGAGTCCTGACTCACAGGAATCAACACAAAGTTGTAATGACCTGGTCCACTTTGTGTGAGCTGTGAGTCACTGTACGCTCATGTCAGATGTGCATGCCACCACTTTTATTTTCTCCCTGTAGAGCAATGAATCCATTGTTGTGGCTGTTGAACCACCGGCACCACCGTTAGCGTTCATTTCCTTTCTAAGGGTACTCGATTTAAAGGTCCAGTGTGTAATATTGGGCTTGAATTGTTTTTTTTTTGATATTGGTAAAAACTCAAGATATTGCCCTTAAATACAATATTAAAAGCGTATGCTCGCAGTACAATAAAAGTAATTTGGTTTTCCTGCCCTTAGAACAGTTCTCATATGTCTATTAGAATATACATAGAGCAAGAGTCTTGCTCCTAGTTAGCTGCCATCTTGCGCCGCCATTTTTAAGGAACCCCGATACGAAATGTGTTCTCAGGCCGGTTACCGTAAATACCAGGTTTCCTTCAAAATTCTGCACACTAGACCTTTCATAGAGGATGTATGGTTTGAGAGGGCCGTCAAAAAGGCCATCTATGTGAAAGTAGAGGGGGGAGTGGGGGGGGACTGAGACATCACCTGTCCTCATCTTACAATGCTGTTTTGGAGACATTACCCCCGGCGCTTAACAGACCAACCTATTTGGAGGAGCATCTGCTTAGGCTGCTGGGACACCATCTTCTTTGGCTCACACATTGGGCTGTCATGTGACCTCAGTCATGTGACCCGTATGAGTCTATAACGGCCAGAGCTACTTCCTGTGGACCAAACAACTGATGAAGGCGTTTGGGTGAACACCGGAACGAACGTCTTGTGTTTTTAAATTTGTTCTTTTTTTGGAACAAATTCAAAAGAACTTTCTACCTGGATAAATTAATCTCCACAGACACATAGACCTTTCAGAGTATTTGCCAGCCCTTTTCCTCCTCTTTGAGCCCGGAGGTCGGACCGCCGCACAGGATGTGATTCGGCCCCACAGAAGGATGTGAGTGCGCGGGCCAGGGATGACTGTTGCCATGAATCAGACAAAAAGGGAAACTGAGGAGAAGTGGCCCTGGTGCCTCCAATCAAGTCGCTGGCTGGGAAGAGAGGGAGGGAGGGTGGGGTGGGGTGGGGTGGAGGGACTGGCCAAATCACAGGACACGGGAGTTTTACTTTAAAGAGCCGGCTCTCTGGAATTCATTTTTGGGATACTTTTGTGTTGGCTCACCTCGGACACCGGAGAGGAATTCCAGCAGCCCACATCTGCTGCGAGGAGGGGGGGGGGGGAAGGGTGTAACACCAAACACCCACCAGGAAACATGGAGATAGATCCTAATGTTTCCCACTTCCCTTGTCATCCAGGATGTTTTGTTTGAGTGTCCCGCATGTCCATTTTAATATACAGACGGCTAAAAACACATTGCCTTATGCATGAATGGTCTGCGTGGAGCAGGTGGCGCTATTTAAAGATCTATCTAGTCACTGTTTTTTGTTTTTTTGCTGTTTTATTGTGCAGTTGTTGGGGAAACATTAGAAAATCAGCCAGTCTTTCTCCACCGTGTGTGTGTGTGTGTGTGTGTGTGTCAGGAGGCGTGCATACATCGCCTGTCCTGCCCTGCCCTTTTCCTCTTCATACCTCAGATCTCGGGGCCGATGGCCGCCTGACTGTAGACCCATTGTTTTAATGCTAATTGGCTATAGCGTGCGTTCATTCCTTGCGTGCCTCTCGGGCCGTGTCTCGAATGCTTCTACTGTATCCAAGTGTGCATTTCTTTCCGCTTTATTTCCAATTGAGTCCCGACAAAGACAGAGTCCATTTCCTCCCTTAACTGCTGTTGGACCAGTCTGAGACAGACCCACTAGTGTAAGCTGTAAGCTGTAGCGGTGCACAGTGTTCAGTCTGCATTTTATTTCTCTCCTTATTTGTTTTTTCACAGTGTATTTTCGTAACGGTGATAACACAAGTGGTCCTGCTTGTAACTGTACCAAGTTTACAGCCTCTTCTATCAATGCTCAGGCCTGAAGAAAGATCAGTGGGCGTCCAGAGAGGACTGGAGATACGCCGAGATCTGTCTCCAAAGGGCCGTCTTCAAGTTGTGGAATCATGAATTTTGAAGGGTCCTGCCAGAAATGCCGCTCGCTGATTAATGGTACTGCACAGATAGATTTTACTACCCTGGAAAGGTTGCAGTAACTGTATCCTTACATCGGCCGGAAAGCAAGGAGGCAAGCCGCATAACTGATTTCATAGATTCATATACTGGGAGTCTGTGCAATAATTTGAATGGCCACTGTGGTCAGCCTGATGAGAGAACCAGATGACACAGCAGAATTTGAGTCTATTTAAATATCTTATTTTTTATTTTATTTTTTTTGCCAGATGGCAGTGCACCATTGTCCCCCACTGTGTCAAAGCAGGCACCTCATTTATTTTTGCAGAGCTGATGTCTGCGAGTACACGGCCTTAATCCTCAGTTATATTTGAGAGATGGCTTGTGCAAAAAAAGAAACAAGCAGCCCTGTCTTGCCTTGACTTTTGGCTTCTACTCCAACAAAGACTGTTTACACATTAATCAACTTATTTATCTCATCTACATACAGTTGAGGCAGCTGGAGCAGAACTTGACAGCTTTTCTGCAGCCGAGAGATTATAGCATTTCTCACATAGTGTATCTTTTAGATCGTACTGCTCTCACATCTGTCAGGTATGTTTGCATTTTATTGCATTCTAATTGTTTCGTTTTTTTAAACTGCTATTCAGTGTTTTGGGTGCTGTACAAAGACTTTAAGCCGCATTCCGACTGCCAGCCAGAATCCGATTTTTAGCCCATCCAGATTGAAAGGGGATGGCTCTTTTTTTAGTCTGGACAGTCACAAATCACATGAAATCCGCAAATTGCAAAACGAATTGAAACCACCTTCGGGAGGTAGTTTCAAATGGCATTTGGACAGATGCGTCGTTGCCACAGCAATCGGTCAGATTGCTCAATAATGTGGCCTAGTCTGAACAGAGCCAGATCCCATTTGGACACTTGCGAAAAACAGTGTGGACAGGCAGCCTTAAAAATTTGATTTGAGAGGAAATCTGATTTGAATCAGATTTGGCTTCAGTCTGAACGCAGCCAAAGTGTACTACGATGAGTAAGGGTGACTCGCGGTGGTGCAGTGGTGCAAGGTCACGGGTCGACTTCGGCTTCCACGAAGTCAGAGCCCGGAATCGACTGAAGGTTCGAGTGCGAGTGGTCGTCTGCCTCTGTGTTTTTGCCCTGCAGTGACCTAGACCTGGTGCAGGACGAGCAGTGATAGAAAAATGAATGGGGGAAAGTTTCTGGTCTCACACTACGATGCACATGATATGAATATGATGCATACAATTTGTGGAGGACAAAGCTCCTCCACAGTCAGACACATTTGAGGGCGTTCCAGTGCTTTCTGCCTAATGACACAAGCTTTAATTATCTCCGCTGTCACTACATTTCAAAACACTTGGACGGGAAGCGTCGTCTTTGGCTGTTTTTTCATAGTACTTTCCACCCTTTGTATTTGGCCGCTGCCAAGTTGCGTTCATGTCATGCACTGCTGCAAGTGATTATGGGTAGCGCTTGTTTTTGCTGAATGCTCTTCATTCCAGTAGAAACAACAGTTATTATCACAGTATTTATTTGTTGTTTTCATTTACTGCAATACAATCCAGTTCTTCCTTCAGCTGTGTGTGTGTGCACCCTGCCTCTTTTCTATCAAGAGTGTGCACTGCTGCAGTGACAGGCAGCCTTGTGAAACGTCCCACAGGAGTCGTTTGGCGAGGAGTGGAGGAGAGAAGGAAGTCACCCGAAGTTTGGGTGTTTCTGCACACAACAGTGGAGCCTGTTATCATCGTGGGAGAGTAGGAGACGGATGGGCTGATAACACAGGGAGAGAGAAGGGTGGGTGGGTGGGGGAGGTGGGGTTTGCAGGAGGAGAGACAAGGGAGGCTTGTTGCGAGAAGAAAGCCAGCCAGCCGATGCGCGCTCCTATCTCCTCTTTCACCTTCATGAGTTGTCCTCCCTTTTCTTGTTCTGGCTTCTCCCCGCCGAAGAACCTTGCAGAGCGGAAGGAGCTCCGATTAGATAAGCGTCCGGCTCGCCGTGTCGGCCGAGGCTCCCATCGAGGAAGTTCACTGATCCCAGTGGAAGACATTGACAATAAAAAAAAACAACAACAACAACAGGGGATGTGAGATAATTTCTACAGAGGTAAAGGAGGTGTGTGACTCTGTGTGTGTGTGTGTGGGAAATGCCCCCTGTGTTGTGTTGCAGATATAATCACTGGGTCAAACAGGGTTTTTGAATAGAGAGGGGGAGGACACAGTGGGGTTGGTGACGTTGCCCCACCCCCCCAAGACACACACACACACACACACATACACACATTGCTGTAGCTCTCAGGTGAGCGGGTGCATCGGATCAAACTTGTTGACCCACTTTTTTTTTTAGCCCAAAAAGTTCCCAAACAGGCCCCACCCCTTTCACCACCCCCTCCCCTGAGCTAGACACGCACCCGGGCAAGCATGCTCTCCACTCCTCTCTCTCGCTACCTGAAATGTTGTCACTGCTCTCCCCCAAAACACACACACGCAGATCTCCTCACCTGCCCACCTGTAACTTATGCACACACTCTTAGGCGCTGCATGTATCTCAGCAGTTCCCAAGGATAATTGAATAATGGAGAAACATCAGGCTGTGCAGTTTCTCCTCCTGGCAGATGAGATTACAGTCTACATATATTTTCTCTACCTGGAAAATATGCCATAAAATGACAAAAAAAAAAACCTATCTTGTCATTTCTTTAAAACTTCAAATCAAGTCCCCAAACAATTCCATCTGCCATCATCTGAAAAAAACAAACTAAAACCAACGTTGTGTTATTTGCTACACATTGTAGAGGTTTATGTGTCACGGTTACTTCCTTCTTCCTCTTTTTCTGTTTAAACAGCTAATATGCTTGTTTTATCTCCACACAGTGTTGGTCCTCTCATCAATTACTTCCCAAGAAAGTTTCAATTCCCTGTTTCACTTCTTTGTTTTTGATTTCTATTACTTGTACTACTTCTATTTTGAAACTATTTGTCTGTAGTTCCCCAAACCACTTTTTTGTCCTCTCTAGCCTTATCAACACAACATCTCACAATCCACTTGAACCCAACTAATTTGTCTTTTACTGGTCAAAGGTCATGGTCACTTTAACATATTGAACCATTGCTCATGCTTAAACACATTCCTGAGTAAACATTAAGGTTAACATACAGTACATAGTTCTCCCCCAACAAAGATTATTTCAATGAGGCTTTCAAACATGCAGCAGCAATTTCAGTTTCTTTCAAACTTATTGCTTCTGTGTCAAGCGTTCTCTTCAGACTGAGGCTTCCCATGCCTGGAAAACAAAATGGGCCGGAGAATGTTTTTTGTGAGCACACATGCAGCTCAGTGTTGGTGCACACAGCGCGAGTCGTGCATGCGTCGCTGCTGAACCACACCCTGGGCTCACGGCGTGCTTCAAACCAGACACGGGAAGAAAGAGAGTGGAATTCTGGAAGGGATTTAGCTTGTTGTGACAATGCCGCGGACTAGTTTAGGCCGGGGCCGCGGTCACTGGCTGTGGACGGCAAGATAAAGAGCAAGGAAAGTGACAGTCCCGCAGACCTCCAAGCCATTCTCAGGCTTACAGTTGCAGAAAAGTTTGAAGAACTAAGTTGTGATGGTGATTGGGTGATACAGCTCGTCCAGTGGACCGTCGACTTGACGTTTGGTACTGCCCGTTTGCAAAAGAAAAATCCTACAAGCCTACACATGCATCATCAACATACAATGAACACAGCATTGAAACTGTAAGAGGTTAAAGAAAGCCAAGCGGCAGTGAACTCTAACCCTAACGCCAGAGAAACTCACTTGTGTGTCTTTAGACTTTATATAATTGTGGTGTTTATACTAGTCAAGTCTGGGCAAATGCACACACACCAATTTACAACACTAGTGTGAGTGAGAGGCAGCCACACCTTTTCCCATCCTAATCCTCTTGCATCGGGGACAAGCCCTTCTTTACAATTTCTTCTGGATCCGCCCTGCTCACCTGCGCTCACCATCTGCCTCTCAGTTTGTGCATCTGTATGCGTGCAAACAGCTTATGGCTGCGTAAGATTTTTAAAAAAATTGTATCAGAGTGATATCGACACAAACATTATTTTTCACCGAGTTCTTGCGCAATTGCAAGAGCTGTAAAAAAAAGTAAAAAGATTGTGTAGGGAAGAAGTTCTACTCAGTGAATCATGAGGTTAGTAAGCGAGTAGTGGCACATATTCATATTAGTAGTTGAGTGCACTGAAAAAAAGTAGTGTTTGTTTTAATTAAAGGGAAGAAAGCAAATGTTTCCGTTCCAGTTATCCGAAAAGTGTCTGATCCTACAGCATAGTTGGTTGTATCAGCTGTGTGGAGGCGGGTGTCTCAGTAAAACCGTGTTGCTGAAATGGAGGGGGGGAAAATGTTATGTAAATGTTATGTTGTGTTAACCTTATTTGTATTTTTTTTCAAAATGTTGCTTGTACATCGGTGACATTGGAAGCTTTTATTTGGAGACTGTGTAAGATTTCAGAAGGTGAGGTCAGCTACAGCTTGAAATGATATAAGCTGCGAGGGAATGAGAGACATAGTGGAGTATTCCCTGTTGGAACACTGACAGATTTTCTTTATTTATCATATTCAAACAAGTTACACATTACACGGTTCCTTCCGAGACTTACTGCTGGTGCTGTTTCTTTTCTCTTTTTTTTTTTTATCATTTTAATCTCCGTGGTCTCTTGGCAGCATTGCGTGTTTCTCTGTTCTCACCACATCAGTTTGTACAGTACTTTCAGCAGCTCTGTGTAACGGGCAATTCTCAATGGAGCTACTGTACTTTGTTTGCTCTCGGCAGTAAAAAAAAAAAAAAAAAAGTCCTGCAGGCAAACGGTGCCTCCTCGCTGTGGGGCCCGGGACTCTGCTAAAACAGCCTGCCAAACTGCAGCAGCACCACAGCTTCACCAGAGACTCATGTTACCTCCGTGCTTGGTCGACTCTGTGCGGTAGTGTGTGTGACATGCTCTTATTCGACGCACAGAAACACAGCGGAAGATTTCAAATCGAATGCACCCTGTTGTTCAGCCTTTTTGACATGACAGATCGTGCCAGTAATCCTTAACCCAGTAAACGGCCCCAAACCTTTTGGAGGGAAACACGTTCTTCCCAGTTGTGTAGTCTGACACAAGCTGCGTTTCCATTACCCTTGGAATTGCGCAAAACCTAAATATCGCAATAAAGAATTAGTAATGGAAACACCTAAAGTTCGAAAAACCTAAAATTTCGCTAAAAGGTTTTTACACTTTCATGAGGTGGTTTTTCAGACATGTCAGTATGTAGTTATATCGCAAAAGTGTCATGGAAGCACGTGTTTCGCATTTACGCATCACCAGACGTGAATTACGAGGTCATGTGACCAGTGCACTTCAAGTGAAAATGCCGTGTCATGTTTGGACGGAGGAGGAGACAGAATATTTTTTCCAAGTAATCAAAGAGAAAAATATAACAACCATTCTTGACAGCAAACTAACGTGAAGAAAAAAATGCTAACGTAATTCTCGTATATCTCGCGGGACGAGATTTCACGAGAATTTCGACTTACGCGCTTCACACCGTTCAATGGAAACACCTGCAAATCGCGATTGTACTTTGTCGAAGTTTTAGAAATATCGCTTTTATTTTGCAAAAAAAACTGTCATGGAAACGTGGCTATAGTGGCATGTCAGAGAGCATGGTGGTGTTAATCCCTTGCTCACACACCCAAAGTGGATCTTTAGATTTGTCGCAGCATTACTGTGATCAGCAAAAGACGTGTAGCTACATGTGTCGGGGTCTGTGCCAGTGTCGTCTTGTTTGTTTGCACTAATGTTTCTGTAGTGGAATTAGTAATCTAATTTGCAGCCACGCAGTGTTGGTTTATGTTCTTGCCTGCTGCAATAGTATATCATTTGACTGCCAACTACAGGCCTGGCACCCGTATTCCGGTGTTTTTTTTTAAGCTGTTCATGCGAATGTCAGGATGCAAAGGAAAGAACGTTGAGGTTTTAAGTAGTAGGTTAGAGATTGGAGAAGGCTGGTAGCACTGTTGGATCAGCCATCACAGTACTTGTGAAAGGAAGCACAGCAGATCCTTGTAAAAAAAAAAGTCTGCATCCCCTTCAAGACCAGAAGACTTTGACCCCCCCCCCCTCCCCCCCCCCCCCAACCAGTTGACTTGCCTGTGATGGTGCTGCCTGGTCACAGTTTGGCTCAGATCTTTATTATTTAATCTGGAATCCAGAAATCTCGGAATGCCCAAGTAGTATTTCGCAAGACCTGAAACTGGCTCCCCTGGGCGGGTTTGGTAGACAGCGGCCGAGGGAGGGGCGATTATGAGACGAGGGGTGCGCTTTAACCCACTTACCACACCATCTCAGGGTCTCTTGCCAAAACGGTGAGCTTAGTGCTTTTAATCCTCTTTCCAGAGTGAGCCGATAGTTTGTCGCTCGCAGCTGCTCTCTTGTCTTACAGCAAAATAAATGTTTTCTGCGCGTTTCACACCTCCTCCAGCTTCTGTTTGTTTGCAGAGGCATTGGGTTTTCTCCTTCTTTTTTTCATTTTTCATGGAGTAAGTACAGACCTGTGATCTTGCTGGGCTCCCCTTGAGAGCTGTGAGGCAGTTTCCTGGTAATAAAACACACCGGTCGCGGTCTGTCTGGGCCTCTGTTTAAATTCTGCCACTGCTCAAAGTGCTTAACCAACTCCCCTCCCATCCCCCGCCGCCCCCCCACTCTGCCCCAGACTGGTTTGGCCGGGGTTGGCCTTAGCCTTAGGGCACTCGCTAAAGTCCAGTTTTTGTGTTTATCCTCTCCCCAGCTTTCTTCCAGCATCACATGTCTGCTCTTCTCCGCTGTGCGGGGCTTCCTCTCGTAATCAGAGGGGCTCATAATACCACGTTCCATGCATTCTTCATGTGCAGTCTTCTCTCCCCGCTTCACACGCACACACGCACGGGTGCGTCGCAGCGAGAGCCGCCGTGCCGCTCCGTTAATGAAGCCGAACGGCACAAAAAAAAAAAAGCTTTCAGCGAGACCGAATCTTGTCGAATGTAAGATGAGCGTAGTTAATTCACAATGCAGCTCATCTCTGCGCAGCACTTTGCCGACATTTCCCCCCCTGTTTTTCAAAAATGCAAAAGGAAGAGCGGGGATGGAGGGAAGGAAAAGGGGCCGTGGCACAAGCGGCGACCGATTGTTGGAGCGGAGCGGGGCGGGGGGGGCAACAACCCTGTCAGTCTGGGTTTATGTCTGGACTCCCCTCCGCCCCCCGCCACTCCCCGTGTCATTGTAAGAGAGCGGAGTCACGGCAGAATCGGGGTCAGCCACGCTTTCTTAGCTGCTAGTTCGCAAACAAACACTCTGCTCGCCGTGTCCCCTCTCGTATCCATCATCTCTCTCCAGTGGCCCCCTTCTTCAAATTGTTCACTCTTACCTTTTTCTAACGCTCCCCCCCTCGTCTCGCGTCCGTGCACCGGGGACACTTTCCGCTCTGCGACGCGGAGAGTTGAAGTGAACAAAGGCTGGATCTCGCGTTGAAAAGGCCGATCTGCCTGGAGAAGAAGGGAGGCCATGGAGGGAATGGTGAACAAATAGAGCTTTTTTTTGGCAGAACTTTTACATGAGCGTTAAAGAGAAACAAGCAGCATGACGGGACACAATGAATGATGTGTTCTCAAAGAGCCTGTGTTTTTTTATGTGTGTGTGTGTGTGTGTGTGTGTGTGTGTGTGTGTGTGTGTGTGTGTGTGTGTGTGTGTGTGTGTGTGTGTGTGTGTGTGTGTGTGTGTGTGTGTGTGTGTGTGTGTGTTGGCAAAACGCAAGCTCTTTGCCCATGGCCGATCCCCCACTGTAAAAGAAGCCATTAGGACTGTGTAAGGAGTCCAACACTGGGATGCAACCATGCTCTGATGAGTTTGGGCAACCATGAAGACTCATTACCATCTCACTGAATGCGCTTGTCCCTAAAATACTTGGTGAAATGTACCCAGCGGAGAGCAAGAGTGTATGAAATGTGCCAACGAAAGAGACGCAAGCGTGGAGGAAGTCTGAAGCGTATCTACGTCATTGTGGCGGATCTTGGATTATTAAAAATTATTATTTTGCTCGCAGTAGCAGCGATGGCGGTGGTCGGGAATCGGTTATGCAAATGTAGCCCTTCTGCATCTCAACTGACACTGTTGTGCTCCGGGGCTGTGAGGCAGGGCCTTGTCTGACCTGATACAGTCTGGTTGGCTGAACAGATGGCTCACTTGATGAAGGGAGGAAGTGTTGCGGACAGACTTTAAATCAAGTCGGGCTTCCACTCACACCAAGGCTCCCTTTTCTCTTTAACGACCAGTACCTGCAATCCCAGGGTTTGCTCCCAAAGGAGAACCTGCCGCCGCCGCCTGAAAACCCTAATGCGAGGAGAAGAGCCAACGTTATCAGGGTCAGGTAGTCAGACAGACACTGGGGAGGTCACAGGAGCCCCTGGAGAGATTTCATCTTCTATTACTGCTGGGGCACAGCCACCCTGTAGGATTGTGGTTAATACATAAATCCTCGCTGACTGACAGAAGTCTGGACTCGTAGCAAAGCATGGGGAGATATCCTGATGCGATGCAGATGTTTTTCAGGTCATCGTCACAGTGAATTAAAACTGATTCATGGCCTAAAAGGTCCCATATTGTGCAAACTTCAGAACATACTCCCATTTCTTTTTATACTCCCGTTTCCATCAGCTGGTAATCAGGACAATCTGACTGCTTCTTTCTATCCAGTTCCAGTTCCGGGAAGAATGCTCACACTTAAGGTAAAAAATTGTAGAGGTGCTCTGCCAAAAAATGAAAATCAAAAAGAGCCAGGCACACTCGGTGTCCTTCCAAAATATTTTTACTCCCTAGTTAACAGACTAACACAGACCGGTTTTGACAAAGAGTCTTCTTCTCGAACATGGATACAATGGAGAAAACTTTAATTTGTAAGGATGCACTGATCCACTTTTTTTTTTACAGTAAACAAGGAGAGTATGAGTACTTGCTTTTCAGTACTCACGATACCAGGTACTTACATTACAGTAACTTACTTACTTTGTGCCGTTCTACATTGAATAATTACTTTGATATAGATTTTTTCCAAAGATGTTCTGTTATTTGAACAACATTAATCAGCATGTTTTTCTAGAACATAGGTCATAGGTGAAAATTTTACAAAATGATCACATACTGACATTTAATTAAGGTGCATTAAACATCTGAACTGAACCACCCGAATCCACCCTAAAATGACTTGTCACTGCCAGCATTGCAGTCAAATAACGTAAAATGCGCGCTGCCTTAAACTGGTATTGGTACGTATTATACAAGTATAAATAGAGTACATGAGTCTGGTATCAGCACCGATAACCTGTATAATACTGGTATCGGTATTGGTGCACCCCTTTTAATTTTGGTCCACTCTGCGAGTTACACAAAGAAACCAGGAGCATCACTGATAGGGTTTTCACTCAGAAACTCCATAATGCTCCCCACTACAATGTTAAGCAAGCGGCTGCGGCAGGCGAGGACCAGTAAAAATTGTGGCTTTGGAAACAAGCGGCTGCATTCTGAAGTGAAGTTCAAGGTGACGTGCCGAGGCCCTGAGGCAAAGCCCACATCCAGCCCTCAGTCAATATTTGGCTGACTAAGTGCCCAGTCTCTGGTGGGAGGACAAACAAAAAGCTCAGGCAAATGTCTCCGGCAGAGGCGCACAGGTTTTTTTTCGAGGTAGGTCTACCAGCTCTCACGTTAAGCCCTCCGCAGCTGCCACCGGGTTTGCGACACCTGTCCCCCCCCCAGCGTTCGTCGTTCGTCAGGTCAAAGTTTATAAAAAGCGCCTGGGCTAAAACCACTGCCGCTCAGAAGTGGTTGGTGGGCAGCTGAAGGAAACGTTTGCTTGTCACCTTTCCCATGCAGATCGTACGGTTGAGCCGCCATAGCGTCGAATTTTGCATTTGCGAGCCGTCGTTGGGACTTCCTGTCGGAGCAGCTTGGACACGAGCCCGACCGGCAAAGAACTGGATGCTCTTTCTTCATTTCTCACCCCCCCCCGTTCGGTCCGTCTGGACAGGAAGTGTGACAGAACGCGAATGTTGTAACGCGGGTGGGATGAGCTGCGATAGCGCATAAATACCTGTGGGCAGAGCTGCCGTGGTGATGCCAAATAAAATTAATCATTGAGTGGAAAACGTTCAAGTTTCAAGAAGAAAACTTATCAAAAACACAGTGACTGAAAATAATAGAATGATGCCGGGAGTAAAAGTGTGTGTCTGTGATTCTGCCACACATGTGGCACATGAAGGAACTGACTTCTCTCATTAACCAGAACCTCAGCAGAGGCACACCTCTCGTCATTTAACCCCTTCAAAATCCAACACAACACAACACAACAATACTCTGCTACAGGTTTGTTTGGTTTTCAATTCTCTCAAGTCTTCACGTCTCTGTTTTTTGTTTGTTTGTGCGTAGCAGCGTGCTTTGGCGTCTGGTTACGACTTCTAATGAAGCAAATAGTTTATTTGCTCATCGAGGTGTGCACTGACTCACGCTTTAGTGAAACTGGACTGCCTGGATTTCTCAAGTCATGCTCCCTGCGCTGTGCTGCTGCCGCCGCAGCGAAGTTGTATTTCCCGTTTGGCCAGTACTTTCAGGTAATGACGGCCGTGTTTGGAGGTTGTGGGTTTGAGCTGTTTGAATGTGTTTGTCTGGTATTGTTGTGGGTTTGAGCTGTTTGAATGTGTTTGTCTGGAATTGTTCCTCCTGTGGAAGAACACAAAGACAAATGGGGAACTAATTGATTTTAGGCCGAGCCCACTTGGCGAAAAAGAAAAGTTTCAAACTGAAATGGGCTCAGTAAAAGCTGTGGTGGTTTCTGTGCGGTATCGCTATTACTGCTGTTGGCTTGACACGTGGGGGACCTATTATATATTCCAAGGTTTTAGCTCTGGAGTAGCAAATTTGTTTCTTAAAAGTAGTCATAGCAGGATTTTATTTACTTGGTTTTATTCCATGTGGCAGGCCAAGACCACAAATGTTTGTTCAGCTCTTCACTGTACTTCACACAAGTACACTGTGTATATTTTATGTTCTGTAATTGTGTGTATTAGAATATTTTTGTGTTTTATTTGCCATCTTGGCCCAATTTCCATCCAGTTGTAACTCATTCATTCTGTAGAGAAGTCGGTGGGGGGAAAGATGCTCTTCAACAGTCGGCTTTATCTCCGAAAGCTAATTGATTCCTCTGGGAACGCGTTATCTCTGTACAATACAGTTGTAACTGCCTCCAGCAGAAATGGAGAGAGAGAGAGCGAGAGAGCGGCTTCTTTCCTTGGCTGCACTGTAACTCAAAGACAAAGAGAGAGAACACACGCCCCTTGACCTCGTGCTCTTTTGCTTTTGTTGGTCCACCGTGCAGAGAACGTTGCAGAAAGGAGAACAACAGTGTCATATCTCATTAGGCCTGAGCCAACTGGCAAAGCCAGGGAGGCCTCCTCTGCCAGTTGGACTTACCAAATACAGTTTTTCCACAATTTTGACAAACAGGCACGTCCGCGCGCGCAAAACTGTATTCGGTTGAGTTCCTTCAATCTCGGGAAGCAGCCACCATTTAATTTAGTTTAGACCATTTAGTTTAAAGTAACGATATTATGCTTTGCCATATTACAGACCACAATACAAATATGTACTACACAAGCGCCCATATATACATTTAAGAACATAAAGACATTAGAAAGTGGACCAAAACTGCATTCTGCTTTTAGAAGTGAAGTGATGGAAGTGCTTTTTGATGGGTTGTTGTGTGCAGGAAGTACTGACTTTATTGCATTGTTGCTTTTTGACCACTGCAAGGTCCCAGGCTTAAGTACCCTTAAAAAACCTATTTGGCTCATTTCTTTGCCTGCCCTGATTAGATAATCTGTTCAAGTGAGGAACATGGTGGAATGCGCTTTAGGAATTTTTTTTGATTGCAGCTTAGCCGATGCTTGAACTTTTCCCGATGCCGTCGCTGGAAGCGGCGCGAGGAACTCGGTAAGCCTGCCGCTTGGCTGCCGGTTCGCCCGGAGCCCGCATCTCTCGCATCTCTCTGCGGCCAGAGGACTGCTGCAGTGCTGTATTAATAGATGAGGTCTGGAGTGTCAGCGTAGTGAATGAATTGGAGGGCACTTTGAGGACCAGAAGCCGAGCTTTTAACCCCGACCTCTGCCTTGTCTTTGAAGTGGGGGTGGGGGGTGGGGGTGGGGCGGAGTTATTGAAAAGTACCAATGCGACGCATCCTGGACATCGCTTCACATTTCATTGCAGGGGTTTTCCATTAACTACTCCAACTCTGATGCCCCACCTTCATCTAGAAATAACGGTATCGATCCAACCATTGCTCCATCTTATTATTTCTCTCCGTCATTTTCCTTCACTGTAGGCCCCCCCACCCCCGCCCTCCTCTCGCACTCTCTCTCTTGGCCTCTGCCTCACAGTATTCCATGCATTAATTTATTTGCGGCCCACCACATTACCAGCACCTCCTCATGCCACATATTAGGTTTCCGTTTTTGGAGCAGCACTCCCCCGCGGCTCGCTTCCTTTTCTTTCCATTTCACATGTAGACGTTATATCAATACACACAAATGTATGTTGCTATCTATTTACAATGATCTTTTTTTTCTTTTTTTGAAGAATCAGATATGTATGTTCTGTGGAGAGTATCATGGTTACCTGTAGCAAGTACAGACCAGCTTGTTTTGTTGTTGTCGCCGTTTTTTTAACAAGCAACTATTGGTTATGCAATGTGCGTCAGTAACATTTTTAAGATTTTTATTGACTGGATTACTGCCAACATTGATCAACCAAAGTTACCAGTTGAAGTCTTCCTAAGCACACCTTGATGTGTTTTTTGTTTTTTCAAACTTTCTGCCAAAAGAAACAGACGCGGGGAAAAATTAAACTCCTCACACAACCTTTCATCCTCCGTGCCAATTATAGCGCTACTATAAAAGAACGCTTCCGGAGGAAAAAAGGCCCAAATGTCTCCCAGCTGTTTGACACGTCTTCCCTTCACCCCACTGCTTTCTTCCTCTAACCTCGCCATTATTCAGCCTCATTATTCTGTCACGGCACTGATTAGGTTACAGGAACAACCTTGAATTCCCTCCCTCCCCCACACCACTGTCCAAAGTCCATTTTGTCTGAAATATTCTCGCCCCACCTGCTTCTATAGGAGCTGGATCCTCAACCAAGAAGGTGACTGTGTATATGCACCGACATCTATTCATAGAAACCTTTAAGGCTGCGTTCAGACTTCAGGCGAATCTGATTCAAATCTGATTTTTCGGACTGACTGTCCACACTGTTTTTCGCAAGTGTCCAATTGGGATCTGGCTCTGTTCACACTGGGCCACATTATTGTCCTATGTGACAGGTTGCTGTAGCTCTGGTCTGGCACATTGGACAGTCAAAACCGATTGCCGTGTTTGGAGCTGTTCAGACTGAGACGCATCTGTCCAAATGCAGTTTGAAACTACCTCCTGAAAGTGGTTTCAACCTGTTTTGCAAAAATCGGCTTTAACGTGATTTGTGACTGTTCAGACTACAAAAGAGCCATCCGACTTCAATCTGGATGGGCTAAAAATCTGATTCTGGCTGGCAGTCTGAACACAGTCAAAGTAAGGTTGATCCACGCTGGCTTCTCTTGGTTTTTGGACGGAAAAGCGTTTCTGAAATAGCAGCACATTTCTAAGCTATTCACGGCACGGTAAAGTTATCCGCCTGCACCTCCTCTGCCTGATTGGGGTATCGCCAGAGAGCCACTGTTGTGTGGGATGAGGTGATAACGACGCACACGTGTACACTGTAGTTGAATTTCATTCAGGTTCTGCCTTCTGCCCTCTGACACGCGAGTGAACTTCAGAGTTTGTTTCACAGATGGAGTGTCTTTACAAAGTGCTATCATTTCCGGCATAGTTTGCGTTGCACTGAATAATTAAAGCAGTGACGCGTGTCGCTTTAAAAAAAACAAAACAATTCAGTGACGTTGTTGTTTTCATGTTTGTAGCAGTGACAGGAGAGAGTTTTTCGTTCGTTTTTGCTGTTAAGCATTTTGACCACCGAGACAAAACAAAAAAAAATACTGTTTTGCTGCGAGTTGCATTTATTTCCAACCTCTGCCTCACATCTTCTGGAATATAACACGACTGCCATAAATGCACAAGAGGAACTCGACAAAAAAAAAAAAAAAACTTACAAAAGTTGTATTTTTAAATCTTGCATTAGGTTGTGTCTAGAAAGCCAAACAAGCAATGTGATAAGATGAAGCTCATGAAATATGTATCGGGATGATGAATGATTCAAAGTGAAAACACAGAGAAATCCCAGGGCCATTGTCTCCTCTTGCCTTTATGAGATGAGCATTACTGAATAATTTAATGGCCCTGTGAGTTTCGTCCATTCCACAATATCTTAAGTGCACAAGTAAACATGCAAGCCCTGCATCTGTCTACGCTTTGATGTGCGTCTCAGACGGATTTTGTTGTTTTTTTGTTTTTTTTTCTTCTCAATGGCTTATGTGCTCATGTAAATCTGTTTGGAGCGACAGTAGTGGCCCTGTTTTCCCCTGAGATGCTTCTGTGGGAGGTTTACCATCTGTGACAGCGCGAGTCACCCCAAGGACCTGTTGTTTCTGCTGTAAACACACAGCCACACACACACACACACACACACACAGACAAGAGGAAGTCACCTCAGTCTCACTATAAACCCATGGGTGTTGAGGCCCAGGCCAGGTACAACTCGGGATTTTGCTTCCTTATTATGGCTCCTCTGGGTGCTTTCTATATTTTGAGCTGATATACATGTTGGTCTTTATACCCATATTGATGTTGGATTTCTTTTTTTAAATAACAATGAGTTATAAATGAACAGATGGATGATGGGATAGTGATATACTGTTGTTTTTAAAAGACAGTTGAATTGTTGCAAAATCAAGCCAGCAGTAGATTTTTGCTGACTTGAAACACGCTGTATCTGCGCACGTATCCAAAAGCTGGCAATTTACGGCTCTTTTAATGGCACCAAAGTATAGAGAAGGAAGCTAAAGAAGTCCAAAGTGCAGTGCGGGAGCAGTTGTGTTCAGTTAGAGTTGAAGTCAAGATGTTTCTGAAGGGTGAGGAGAAAATTCAGGTGGAGGGAGATGTGCCACTTTAAATCATCACTCTGAACTTTATGGTTCTTTTGTTCCTCTCGAGTCAAACTAAATCATTTACCAGAAATCATGAGCTTCCTTCAAGTATTTTTTTTTTCTTATGAACTCACTGGCACCAGGCAAGAACGCCTTGGCACGATAAGATCGTCTGTCAAATGAAAAAAAAAAAAAACTTGTCATGCGTCTTGTGTTGCAACCTTTTCGTCGGTGCGTCACCCAAGTTGCGGAGCGGCAAACACAGCAGGCACTTTGTTTGGGGAATGTGCCCTCTGAGCCTGTTATCTGAGCGTAAGGCGCTCTCACATTCGACCAAAAACCAGTCGGATGCCCTCGTCTGATGTCTGTGTCACCACGTTGGAATGCGTCAAGGCGTTTTCGTCACACAAGCAGACGAATCGCCGGCCGACCGGCCTCGTGCAAAGTCGAGATGGCAGTTGCTCCTCGGCGCCGACAGCCGCCTGACGCCCAGGTGAGCCAGAAGAATAGCCGTGTATTTAAAAAAAAAAAAAAAAAATGCCTTCCCGCTGACGGAATCTGCACATTTACGCCCCAAACGTAGGAGCACAGCAACAGGTAAAAGATAAAGGAAGAACGCAGTTGCAGGGTGAAGAGCAGCACTCATTTTCTTGTCACCTGCAAACTTATTTTATGTAATGTCTGACAGTTTTGCAATTTAAGTCCTTAGCATGCACTTCTTGAATGTCACCAGGAACTCGAGACGGACATGAGGTTGCTTATCTCACTGTCGCTGCTGTCTAGGTACAGTGGTTCTCAACTGGTGGAGTCACAGGGCCCACATTTCATTCTACAAAAATTCAAACGCCAGCCCACTTTCTGTCATGTCTCGTGAATAAATTATCGAAATTATTGAATTGAAATGTGTGTCTTGCAAAATAAACGCTCAACGTTTTCTATCAGTATTTTAAATCCCATTTTTAGAAAAAAACAACAAAAGGAAACTGCCCAAGAAACCACCACCCAATCAAAACGGCTCCAGAGCCACCGGTTGAAAAACACTGTTCTAGTACAACCATCTGTCAAAGAACACGGGGAATTTGCCGGATCAGTACAGTTCTACAGAAACGGAAACAAGTAACGGATGCTGCAGGTCTGCTGACCTGAGCACTTTCACAGCCCCGAGCCTTGAGCGCGCTTCGGTTGCCGGTTTGGCAAAACACTTGAAGCCAAACCCAAAAAGTCATCTGGTCGTTCAGTGGGAGACCTATAAATAAACAAGAGCCGGGTCGGTTCTTCCGCTCCACGTGGAACATGTGTTTGCGTCTGCGAGCGGCAGCTCAGTTGGCGCACATCAAAACTGTTGCACTTTGTGTCGATTACCACCCTTCCCGGATTCGCACACACACACACACACACACACACACACACACACACACTCAGGTTGCGCGCCCTGCTCGCCTGCAGGCCTGCCGCCTACATCGTACATCATCTTTTTGTTGGTGCTCTTTTCCGTTCCCATGGCAACCAACCCCAGCGCAGCGTTCAAACAGCCGCGCACCAACCAAGTGGTGAAAGCATCTCTGTGAATTGCGTGTGACTTCATCGCTGTATTTTTCCCTTATTTCACCGACCCCGAGATGCCCTTCAGAAGCCTCTGGATAAAGTTATGTCATTTTCTGTGTTCCGTGTGAAATTAACTCACGCAACTTCATGCAAAATAGATCTCTGAACCACTCCAGCGTGTGAAGGTTAACTGTATGTACACATGACTAGATAGCTACAGCTTCATGATGAAATACATTTTGTTGGCGCGGCAGCAAGGGTGATGTATGTGAGACTTGAAGTGATTATGTACAGTATTGCTCGACGGAGGCGGAGACCACACAGGCTTCACAATTTCTCATGGGAATGTGTAACATGAATCATACTGCAAGAAAAAAATCCTCCTCTATCAGCTTCCCTTCAGTTTTATTTATGAGGCAGGCAGTGATGCTTTAGGTGGAGCTGTTTATTCCTCGTTTAAAGGCTCTATTTTTACATTTTCAGCTGTCAAAACTTCTTAAGTCCTCAGTTAGTGTTTTCACAGTTGACTCATAAAGTGACCTGACCTTGATCAGAGCCCACTGCTGATAGAACTGCACTCTTTTTTTTTTGTTGTTGTTGCCCCCAACAGGCTGCCATAGTCTGCTGCGCTCTGCCGACTTTGCAGAAGCGACGTGTTGTCTGCTGCTGGCCTTTTCCCTCCTCTTCTTTGTTTCCTTCCGGGAGTTCCTTTTGGAATTTGATCGCGCTAAACACGACCATTCCAAGAGCAGTTTGGGAAACAACGTTCCAAGAAACATCTGGCCAGCGAGAGAGGCGAAAGTCCTCACGTGACTTGTGTTGTCGGGGCTGCATTTTTGGCTCGTGTCACCAATTCCTCAGCAGATTCAGACCGAGGGAGACAGCAAGGCGTGAAAAGTAAAAAATGCCGAAAGAAAAATGCAACAGTATGTAATTTATTGCTTTTGGTTCCGGACCGAGTGAAGTGAACTGCAGCTGTGGAAGCATGCACACTGGGTCTCATTCTGTGTCTGTTTCTGGTGGGTTTTTTCCCAGAGAAATCTCCTAGAGTTCTGAACGTCATCGCTGTGACCAAAGGAAGGAAAGAGATTTTTTGGTTTTTTTTTTTTTTCTCTTTGCTGCATCTGAATTCAAACAAGATGAAGTGGTCGGTGTCACGGGGGAAGTCTGAGGGGCCTGGAAAAAGGAAATGAATGGAAGCGTCTCGGAAACATCTTGTAAATTGTGATGAGAATTTTAATCTGAGCCACTAAGTAAATCTAACAAAACGAAGACACAGACGCCTTCAGAGTGATCGCGGCCTTCCTAGTCCTACTGCACTTCGGATGCACCCTTCCCTCACCCCTGCCTCCCCTCCACACACACACACACACACACACACACACGCACAAGGAACGAGCCAACTGTGTCCTGACTGTGTGACAGTTATTTAGTCTGGCAGGACATAAAACCTCTGAGACAGATTAAAACTACAGCAGAGTAGGGACTCTCTCTTAGTTCCACAGTCCGCATGTCATAAAACTCAATTCCCCCACTACGCACCCTGACCCACCCACAGACACATCCCAACGCGGGCTTAAAGCGGCTGTTCACACTGCAAACCTTCGTCCTCCTAAGCGGTTGGACGAAGCGAGAAGCCGTGTCGGACCTGGTCGGAGATGCGTGAGACCGTCATTGTCATTTTTTTGTAAGGTCCAACTACTTAGCATATAGTATCCGGCAGCACTGTTTTTTTTTCACATTTAATCAGCAGAGGGTGATTTCAATTATAATAAAGAAATGGGTCATTTGATGGGAACTGGAACGAAAGGCTCTATTAATAAGCCACAGCGGCTGGATTCCCATCGCTTTGGTTTCACACGCATTTTGATGCATTGCAGAAAAATGTAGAAGTGAAAGTTTTTATAAATGTATAGTTCATAGAGACGCCTTTTCAAATTCTGAAGGTGCTTTCGGACCTCTGTCAAAAAAAAAGAGTAAACTGGCATGATGGGAAGATGGGAGCACATTATCTGAACAGGATGTGACGTAGCAAAAGCTTAGCATGTTTGTCTTCTGTTTGTTCTGTTTTGTTTTTCTATGTAAGTATATAGTTTATAGAAAATGCTTTTAGATGCTTAAGGTGCTTTTTGACATGATGGGAAGATGGGAGCACATTAGCTTAATAGAATAACCTAGCAAACACTTAGCTTAGCATGTTTGTCTTCTGTTTGTTTGTTTTTTTTATTTGTTATGTGTCAGCTGACAAATTAGGAGATACGAACACATTAGCTGAGCATGATGTGACGTAGCAAAGACGTAGCTTAGCATGTTTGTCTTCCGTTGTTCTGTTTTGTTTTCTTAACTCTATGATACGCTATCGTCACAATGTTTAGCGCACCGAGCCGATCGAAACGGGAGCAAAAACAACAACATGTGTCGGGCTGTGGGTGCGTCGGGTTTGCGCGTGGCGGCGTGCACCGGAGCTGCAGTAAAAATTGCCCCGTCGGGCTGTAATCAGTCGGAGGAGGGAGGGAGGCGCGACCGTGGAACAGCCACCGCTCCCATGTTTTCCGCCAACACTTTAATTTCATTTCTCGAGTGGCTGTGCGAGATCCTCGGTCTTGGATCCACCTTGACCTCGCTGCCCTGGTGAACGGGTTTGAGGCTCAGCCCCTGCCCACTCTCACTCCACAACCCCAATGCCCTGCTAAGGACACCATTATAATGCCTGCTATGGCCGGATAAGTGGACTCGGATTGATTGGTATTGATCAGTGCTGTATTTTTCAGACAGTGATGGGCCTCCCCTTCAGGGCATAATGTCTGCTTATTCTTCCCATCCTTACTCCCGGCTCTGGCATCTCCCCTCCCCCCTTTGTTCTCGTGGCCCTCGGCCTCTAATCAAAGTGCAATGCTGCCTCCTGCCCCGCAGTCCGCATTGATGTTTTTTGTGTTGGTGCTTGATAGTGAGCTGGAAGGTGGAAACAGGAACAGAGCTTACGCACCCGTTCCTGCACCCTGACGAACTGGCAATTCAGCCATTTTCATTACTCTATGCTAAAATTCAGTCACCTGTCAGCAGAGGTGGGAATTAATGAAGTACAAATACTTTGTTACTTAGTTTTTTTTTTCCTGAAAACTTTTACTTCCTACATTTGAACATAAATATTTGTACTTCTTACATCGGGAAAAACATGCTTGCTACTTTTGTCTTTAAAAGATACAAATTCTGTTTAACGTACGTTCCATGATTACAATAATTGTTGTCGCTTGAATTGGAGCTATTTGAACAACTGTTGTGTTGTTAAATCTAAAACTGGATCGTATTTTAAAGGGAGAGTTTTTCAGAGTACCTTGGCTTATCAACATATGTATTGTTTCATTAATTGCAAAAAAAAAAGTCTTGTCTTACTTTTACTTCAGTAAAAGAGCTGAATCTGTTTTTTTACTTACAACTTTCACTTTTACTACAGTATTGTTTTCGCAAGTATCCAATGTGAATACCTTTGCCACCTCTGCAAAAGTAGAAACAGGAAATCTGTTTAAAGTAAAGTGCAGCCCAGCCAGATAAGTTCAAATGTTTATAGAACTGCTTTACATTTAGTGACAGTTAAGAATCCCTGTCTCAGGTCGGTTTGAGTCGCTGTGTTTACTCTGTATATTGTCAAAGCTTAAATAAAACTAGATTTGGTACAAAAAGCACATGCGCAAGTCAATGCATTTACTGTTTTGTGTGTGTGTGTGTGTGTGTGTGTGTGTGTGTGTGTGTGTGTGTGTGTGTGTGTGTGTGTGTGTGTGTGTGTGTGTGTGTGTGTGTGTGTGTGTGTGTGTGTGTGTGTGTGTGTGTGTGCATTGGCTGTCCAGATGCAGCCCCAGATAGAAGCCTGAGGCGTATTTAGCCAGACTCCTCACAGACAATAGACACGTCCGTGCGGATGACCTGATGAGCGTGGAAGTGATCACAGCTGCTCTCACTGCTCCTCAAACACGTTCACACGTCCCCACCTACGAACATTCAGCGTGAATAAATAAATCCACACCAGGTTTCAAATGTATCTCTGAATGTGCCTTATCTTTTGCTACTGGACGTTTAACAAATTGTTATTTCTACCCTCCCACCCCCCCCCCCTCCTTCCACCTCTTTGTTTTTTCAAAGCAGAATAAAAAGCAAGCCTTCGCTTCCTGTGCTGCGACTCCAGACCTCATCGCACCTGTGTCGGCTGCGTGTTGCACAGCTGAAGGCAGAGCCAGGTAAGATTTGCATGGGTGGCATGTGCATATCATCGAAGAGCTGCTACTAAATGTCAAAGTTTGTAGGGATAGAATTCAAACTTTTCGCTTCCTTTGATAAAACATTTTAAGCTTCAGAGTCAGAAAAGTGTTTGACTTTGTCTCTTTGCGTTTGTACCGCAATGATGCGTGAATTAAAACGAGGGACTTGAAAAGAAAAGGAGCGGCCGGTCGGTCTCCATGTCGGGCCTCGGCTCGGCGTAGCTTGATGCAGCCGCATCAAAAGAAAAGAAAACGTGTGTATTCTCTGAAGATCTGTTGCATCAGGAGCCACTCATGCACGGGCACGCGGTCTGGATCCAGAACTCCAGGGGTTTTGGATCCAGACGGGACGTGGTGATGGACGGACGAGGGAGCAGGAAGTGACGCGAGCAAACATCAGCGCGATGCAGCACGACAACGCGGACGGAAATCGGTGGAGACAGCGCCGGTCGGGGTCGGGCGACTGTGTGTGTGTGTGTGTGTGTGTGTGTGTGTGTGTGTGTGTGTGTGTGTGTGTGTGTGTGTGTGTGTGTGTGTGTGTGTGTGTGTGTGTGTGTGTGTGTGTGTGTGTGAGGAGTGTCGCTCGGTGAAGCTGCGACCTGACAGGAAGTGATGTCGCCGTCAGATAAGCGCCGGCACACTTATAGACTCAGAGGCATCCACTATTTGCTTGGTGCCGTGAAGCTAAATGGTGTTTTCGGTGTTTCCTGTAGGGGGGGTCGGAAGAAACGGGTTACTTTGTATTTTAAGATTTGAGTGTCGGGCTTCCTGCTTTATCTGCTGCCTGTGTGTCTGCCTGATTTTCATATTTACTGAGCCGGTCACGCAGGTTTTTTAGCACGATGCTATCGCTCCAGTCAGACTTCAGCCTGAATCAGGCATGGGCAAACTATGGCCCTCGGCCCATATGCAGCCCGTTAAACTTTTTAATCCGGCCTGCCCAATTTAAAAGAAATATAATGGAAAGTCAGTAATAAAATAGCAGTATTTCATCAATTTTTTTCAGTGTTCTACTAGTCATTTCAATAAAGAGCGAAATATCGTGGGGCACATTTGGTCCTTTTTCAGTTTATGTTCTCTACATATCTCCTATGCGGTGGGTCACCAAAACACTCCATCCATCTGCTCCTGCTCCGGGTCCCTCTGTCACTTTTAAAACCCATAGTGGCCCACGAGTCAAAACGTTTGCCCAGCCCTGGCCTAAATTCACTCATTACCTTGTATCACCCCTTCCTCACTCCCTGGTATCACCCCTCACTCACTCCCTGGTATCACCCCTCACTCACTCCCTGGACTGCAGGACTCGCTCGGCTTCATTCAGCGTCTCAGACCTTTCGATTTCTCCCCCTGTCAGTTTGCCACATTGATCACCTTTATGGATCCAGACCCGCATGTGTCGGTCCTGTGCGCTTGAGGCCTTAAGCTTCAACCATCGCACTTGTCTATACGGTCGTCTTGGGTAAGGATGACATTTTAAACCCCCTCTGTGATGTCACAAATCACAAACGCAGATCAGCCTCAACGGAGACTTTCGAGTCAGTTTATGATATTACTAAACTTTTATAGTTGATGCACATGATCTTTAAAAGGGCTGCTCACCTGCATCATTCTAGTTCTTAACGTGGAAACATGCGTCATATCTCAACTCATTGAGTTGAGATATGAGCCCTGTGTGCACTTCCAGCGGTCCTTCGCAGGTCTCGCCACCTCTTTACAAAACTCAGGCGGCGTTGACTGTTGGACGCGCTGTCCCCGCTGGCCCTGTGCTGTACTGTTTTTTTTTTGTGTTTTTTTTCTGACGGTGTTCCCGCTCTACCTCTGCTCCTGGCCGCCATCTGCCACTCATATGTGCCGCCATCTGTTCCGCAAACCTGCCCCATAACGTTTCACACTCTCTGGCACTGCTTGTTTTAATTGAAACACTCCGAGAGTATAACTGCTGCCGATGTTTTTAACGTCTGGGAAGTTGTTGGGAGTTTGAGTTGTCTTTTCATTTTGTCCTGTCATGTAAAGAGGCTTTTTTTTTTTTTTTTTTTTTTTGCAGCTGTCCGAGATGCTTTTCTGTCCCGATGGTTTTGACAGAGGAGGAAAGGTGAAAGGTGACTGACACAGTGTTGTATTTAGTTTCCAACCTCTCCAGCCTCTTGAATGCAAATAAAGAATGTCAAAGCTCTGCTGATTTCAGATGCTTGAGTCATAAATAGACGCATTCCGCCCGGCACTTTGGTCTTCACCGATACCCGGCGATTGTTACTCCAGCACGTGACGAAGGGATTAATCAGTAACTTTTTAAGCATTATGAGTCTAGTCAGCGCATGTGGCTTATAAACATGAAGGCAGTAATTCCACTTTAAAGTCCACTTTAAAAACTCCCGGTCGCACATTTTTAAGCGGTTAATGATTGTTTTTCATTATCGCAGCCACGTTTTATTGCCGATCTGTCGTCAGCATGTGTTGCGTTTTTGTTTTTTTTAATTATTTGCTTGCCTGCTGCAACGCACCACGAGGACGCCTTCTCTACCTACGCACGCCACGTTCGCTCCCACGCTGCTCCCGAACATGTCGCGGGCGCATCGGCGGCACCTCCTTCCGCGCAACTCACTCATTCCTCTGGAAACCGTGCGCCTCGGCTGACTCTGTCATTACCGCCGTCTAAATGGTGTAATTACCAGCCTCGGTGTGTGTTTGCGGTGCGCGGGCCAAGCCTGCGTCGTGCACGGGGAGCCAAAAACGGGGCGCCGAGGCAGAGCGGGGAAGAACATGAATGGGAGAGGATGGGCTGAGCGGGCGGGGGGGTGTGGGGGAAGAACAAGTCTGGGAGGTATATCCCAAAGCTGACTAATTACTATATGTGAGTGTGTGTAATTAAAAGGAATTAAACGTCTGTTTGAAGTCGTAGCCATGACTGCGTTTGTTTACTTTTGACTTTACGTCGTACGGATTAATTCTCCGTTCTGGAGGTTTTCTCATGACTTCAGAAATTAAACATGATGCCATTTCCTTCATCTGAAGTTCTACTTACTTCCACCTTAAGTAGAAGTTCCACTTCTTCGTACTCTAGAAGTGGAACCAAACTAATGCTGGTGTTCTGTCAGTTTCTCATCAGTCGGTGTGGTTCTAATTTTAAATGCGTTTGCGCCTTAACTGGAGTCGGTGTGCACTAACTGCTGTGTGCCGTATCCCTCGATACACGGACGGCTGACAAGTGGCTGGAGGAGAAGAAGAATTTGAACTTGAGCTTGGCTGTCGCAGGACGGACATAAACATCCGTACATTGGACAGCTCCTCATCGTGCAGCCGTTAGGTGTCCAACTTAGCAAAGCATTGACATTCAGTCTAAAATATTCACTAGTAATCTGTTTAAATCTCCTTTTTTTTTTTACTGAAGTCCGTGGTCCATTCTCCTCTCATCTTGCCAGACAAACAACAACGAGGGTTTTAACATCCCGACTGAAGTAGCGACATGTACAAGAAGTCGTCCGTCGTCCTCGGAGAGTCTGTGAGCCATCGGATGAAAAGTGTTGCTCTGGATTTGTATTGCAGCATTAAATGCATAAGTGACGGAAGAAACGGCGCTAAAGTATGTGCGAGCATTAAGACGTCACCCTTGTAGCGAGCTTAACATTAGCGTTTGACTCAAAGCGCCGCCGTGACATTCCGCCCATGGCACCGCTGCTGCAGGAAAACTCTTTTATTCATGCAGTGACAGATTAAACACCCCACAGAAAGAGGAGGGGAGAGGATAGGAGGTCCAGCTATGCCAGATTAGCGCTCTGTATTCCATGTCAGGTTACGTCTCCTCTTCTCGGCCGAGCCGCTACAGGCTCACTGACGGAAGTCGCTTGTTAAAAAAAAAAAAAAAAAAAGCTCCGAACACACACTCATTGACTGGCTCATCGGGGACGTCCGACTCATAATGAAGCCATTCTGCAACTTGTGCAGCTGGGGCGGATAATCTGGGATTGGGCCTGATCACAGGGACGGGCCGGTCCAGAAGAAGAGAGGGACTCTGTCAGAAAGCACAGTCAGTGCAGGAGCCTCTCGGACCCCGGAGCGCCTGCGGTTTGCCCAAAAACAAAGGAAGGATACATTTGCGTGGTAGTCGGACTGTAGGGACACTTTTGTTTACTGTGAATGAGTTCCGTCCGTGGCGCCTGTTTGCGTGTACCAAGCGAATGAGTAATGTAGTCTCGGGGCTTAGAGTGCGTCCGGCTCATAAAAAGCGGTTGTGTGCTGGTGCGCGCAGACCGCTCCGAGTGGCCTTTTTACACAATGAAAAATAGGAACTTGCTGTAATTTTGAATTTTAGAACACAGCAGCCATTCCTTTAATGGCATTTTAAGAATTCATAAAAAAAAAAAATGAGAGCGGGACTGAGAAAGCTTGAGGGTTCAGGAGGGGACGTGACACCATTACATGGCAGTTAAACATGGAAAATGGAAAAGGTCAGTCGCTTTCTGGGGGAAGCGCTGAACACGCGAGCCGTCGTGTGTAAAGCAGCATGAGGCGGTGGAGTGGCGAATCCTATAGTGGAATCTTATATCCCAGTGCAGGCGCAGCAGATTTGGCAGAGCTATTTAAAGGCCTCTCCCTTAAACCACTAATCACTAACTAAGACTATCTGGAGATGCTGCAGAAAATCTGAGAGGACAGTAATGAAGAATAGAATTGGAAGACATTATAAGTGTTATCAGGAGAAAGACAGGCGGCCTCGCCACTGTACATTACTGTGCTAACGTGTTCACTTTGTTGATGCACCCGTGTCCCGATTCATCATCTGCCTCTCAACAAATTCAGCCCGGAACATCACTGCCGATGTTTCCGTCACATGTGCACGCTAAAGGAATAGTTCACCAAAAAATCCAAATGGTATTGTGCTGCCTTGTGTGTCTGCAAAGCCTGACTGGAGGTTACAGTTGAGGCATTGTTGGCTTGTTGTTGTTGTTGTTGTTGTTGTTGTTGTCCGGTGATGTTCGACCAAATTGTGACGTTCTACTATAAACAGGAACAGCTGCAAAATTCAGCCACACACCAGACGTCATTAAGACGTGGAGCTGTTGTCCTCTTTTTGCGATGTCATGGAAGTAGGGATGCAAATTATCAATTTGTTAGTTGATTGGCCTTATCGATCGATTAACGATTAACTGATAAGCGGCGATTTTCTTTTCTGAGAACTTAAATTTGACAATGAAAAATGTGTAAGGAACACATTATTTAACCCTTAAATAATGTTGAGGGTCCAATGTGACCCATTTTTACCTTAGTGAACAATAAAAACACCCTAAACATTTATCCTCTGACTTTAAGTTGATTTCTAATGGGTCGCATGTCAACTTTTTTTTTTTTTTTAAGTTGTTTAAAAATAACTTGTTCTAGGTATACATGTATACACCATTTAACAAAAAAAAACAGTGCAACAAAGTTTCAGTTAATTGCGACTAATTTAATTTAGGCGATTAAGTTCTTCATCAACAATTAATCCATTATCGATTAATTGTTAACATCCTTGCATGGAAGCATTTGCTTTCATCTTTTTTCTATCTCCAGCTCTGGCCACTTTTTGTCCTTTGCCCCCCCGCCCTCCTAAACCACCCTCAAGTCTGTTTCCTCTTCCTGCCTCGGTCTCGCGGCTTGTCGCATTCCTTCTGTGACTCGGCCGTGCGGAGCTCCGCTGCCCACAAGATGAGAGAAACAGCCGTGACTCCAACCCACATCTTCTCCTTCTTCTTCTTCTTCTGAGCGTTACATCATCGCCACTGTGTGCCCTCCTCCAAATTAAATATGAGGCATGAATAAGGAATACACTGCAGTGCCGTGGAGTTTAAATTGGCCCCGTGGATTTCTTTTTCACCCCCCCGATGAGGAGCGAAGTGCTCCGGTGGCTCTAATCTGCAGACTCAGTCGCAATGTCATGCCTGTGTGTGTGTGTGTGTGTGTGTTTATGTGCATTATACGTGCACGCTCCTGCGCTTGAGCGCACAGCGCGCGAGGTAATAATATCCCCCCTGTCAGCCTTTCGGAAGATTAGCCTCAACCGGAGAAATCCTCTCTGCCGCTTGTACTCGGTGTCACATTGTTACACGGTCGATTGATTTGCCGCGGAGGGAAAAAAAAATTGGGTCAAACTCGGGGCCTCTGTCGTTTTGAGAAATGATATTTCCAGTTTGAGATTATTTTCTGATATGCGTCTCGCTTCTTCTTCTTCTTCTTCTCTTCCTCAGGTGGCAGTTTTTCATCAGTTTTTTTTTTCATCGAGCAGGAAGGCGCCCGACCCGGAAGCAACCCGGTGCTCCTTATGGACCGGTGACGCCCTGGTCTTGCCGCTGCGGGTCCAATGCCATGTTTTTGGGTGGCGGAGGCCGTAGCACCGTTAGCCGAGCGTGCGTGAGGCGCCCCCCCTCCCTCTTCCTCAGCACCCCTCCTGACATGGGATGCCACTCGCCTGCCTCGCTGCCCTGACTTCTCCTCGGGTACCATGAACATCTACAGAGACAGAGGGGTCACCTGCACCGCCTCTGACCTCCTGGATGGCGGCGGTGGCGGTGGAGGCGGCGGAGTGCCGATGCAGCACGCCCCGTATCACCACACCGCCAACGGCCACCTGGCCGCCGGCGGCCCGCCAGATCAGGTCGCCGTGCCGCCGCTGCCGCGCATGTCCATGCCCAAGATGGGCGTCAAGGTCAAGGCACGAATCGCCGAGTGGCCACCTCGGCGCTCCCAGTCCAGGGAGTCGCTGCTGGAAAACGGCCAGATGGGCAACGGGAGCGGCCACCACGGCGACGACGGCTCCATGTCGGCCCTGTCGTCCGACTACGGGCTGGTTCGGGGAGGCATGACCAGGCTGCCCCGGCGACGGTCCAAGGACGTGGAGTTCAGAGGCGGAGGGTTCGGCCATGAGAGGAGTTCGCCCATCAGCCTCCGAGTGCTGCCCCCGCTGAGGCAGCGCTCCAACAGCGAGCTGACGCTCAGCGAGCAGGATGAAAATGAGGTGGGTCCTCCTCTGTTTGCCCTCATTTCAAACTAGGGCTGTCAACCATTCGTTCTCTTTAATCGCGATTAATCTCTGAATTTCCATAGTTAACTGTGATTAATCGCGTTATGATTTGCATGTGTAAAACTGTCATTTTCCATTTTTAAAGCAAGTCCTACCAAGGTCCTAATTGGGAATAGACAGCGAATGGATTTTCTTTTTGATCTTTTGTATTATTTGTTTCAAAACAGTGCTGCTGGACCCACTTGTTACATATGCATTTTGGTGAATGAAGTTGTACCAAACAAAACGTGACACCCGCCATGAATCCGAAACAATGTCGGGAGGGTGTCAAGAACACTTTCCTTTAACACAAAGAACCACAAGGAAGGAGGAAAACTGTATTTCTGTCCTGAGCCGAATCAAGAAGTGAAATTGGAAGTTAAAATTTGTGCTCACGTCAGCGCTGTTTCTGTATGGCACATTCACAAGTCCCGGCTGGTATATCACGTCCTTGGGGGAGGGGCTTGCTTAAACCATCTGCAGTGGGAATTTCACAAAATAAACACAGCTAACGTTGCAGTGTTGAAACAGCGCTACGGACTGAGGACCTGACTGCAGGTGAATAGAAGGGACAAAAGGCTCGTGATTAAAACTCTTTGTATTTAATCTCATTGCGATTAACCTGTTACTACTGACAGCCGTATTTCAAACATTAACTTTCTTTACATCGGTGGTGTTTGAACTGGAATCGCGCCGCTTCCACTGATGTGCCCCCGACCACAGAAGCTAACTGTCCTTTCTCTCACCCCCAGGTGGACACCCGAGGAGGCGGCGGAATGAGCAACCTGTTCCGAGAGTACGGCAGCACCTCCTCCATCGACATTCAGGGCATTCCCGAGCAGAGCTTCTTCGACATGCTCAGCCAGTTCCACCAGGAGAGGCCCGACCAGCGTAGCTCCGCCCCCGCGCGCCTCAGGGAGTTCCTGCGCGCGCCGGACTCGCCGCCGAGCGCGCCCCAGCCCTCCGCCGTCTCCCCCGGCCACCACCTGGAGGACCGCGGCGGCAGCAAGAAGGACGGAGCGGACCGGGTGCGCAAGAAGAGCGGCGGAACGGAGTCGTCGCTGGGCACCTCGTCCCTGTTCAGGAAGCTGCGAAGCTCCAGCCGCGGCGAGCTGGACGGCGGCAAGGCGGAGACAGGCGAGGACGGGGGAGCGCGGGGGGACCCCTCCTACAAGCCGTGGGTGTGCACCAAGAGCTTCGTCCACTACGACGCCCAGAGCATCCTGTTCGACCTGCACGAGGCCGCGGCCCAGCGGGGCTACTCGGCCCAGAGGAGGAACACGGCCACGGGGGCGTCGGCCGCCTCGGTGCAGTCCATGTCCAGGTCGTCGGCCGCCAGCGTCAACGAGCCCATCTACTCCAGCATCGAGGACCTGACCCTGAGCCAGGAGCCCGGCTCGGCGCCCACCCTCTCCCTGGGCACGGACCCCATGAACGGGGGCACCGGGGGCCCCCACAGCCCGCTTCTCCTCTGCTGCCCCCACTTCCTCAACGAGACTGGGGGCCACGGGGAGCGAAACATCAGCTTCCTCAGCTCCTCGGCCGAGTGCCGGGCAGGCGACGGAGGGGACGTGACCCGCGGCTGGCTGAGGAGGAGCAACGCCAGCGTGTCGGTGCTGGAGGTGCCCAGCGAGCAGTCGGTGACGAGGCTGGACCGCTTAAAACTGTACAGCATCGAGCAAGTGGACCTGGGTGCCAGATACTACCGAGACTGCTTGCACGGGAAAGGTAATAAGGCCGACAGTCTCGCCTGTGCCAGATATTCAGCCTCACTAGGAAAAAGTACACTTTTGAACAAGAGAATTACTTTACTATAAGCTCATGTGCTCTCTGTGCAGCACCACACAAGTGCAAGTGCTGCCGTACTGAATCAGAGTCAGAATTAGAAACGGGTTTATTATCACAAAGTTTTCAGAGAATAAAAACAAGGAATTTGACTTGGTAAAAAAAGATGGCTAGTCTTGTCAGGGACTAATAATAAGTCAATAAATAGTTCAACATTTAAGTAAAAATAAAATGAAAGTAAAAATATATATATAATAATAAGAAATATTTTGGGGTATGGTATTCATGAAGACGCAGCAGAGAGTTATAAAATATGGACAGGGCATATATGATGCCGTCATGATGCTGTTAATGGCAGCGAAAGAGGCAATTAGAGATGTGTGATGGGTTTAATGCATGTGAGGTAGTTTTTTTGGCATTTGTTAGATCCCAACCCCCCCACCACCAGCAGAGGAAGCCGGCTGACAGAACTGTGGCACTACGCGTAAAAAGCAGCTTTATTGATTCCATTTTCAGCGAGGCCTCGCTGCGGTCCAGCTAACTGGCAACCGCCACTTTCCACAGATCTCTCTCTTTCTTTACTTTGTCTCTGCTTCAGACGCTTCAGCCTAAAGTTGAATCCGATTCAACTTCTTGGTCTCGCCTCGCCACGGTCTGGCTGCAGCTGCCAGTCATGTCTCCACGCAATTTGACACCGACATGAAAACTAGACGCAATGGGCTCCTGTTATGTCAATTGTGGGCAACTGCGCCGCCGCCACCACGCAACTCTGTAGGGGTTCGACACTGAGTCACATTTTAAATCGGTGATTAGAACGACTGTGAGCTCTTTGATTTACCAGTGCTGATGGATGGTTGGATGATAGATTGATGGGTACATGGATGGATGGATAGATAGATAGATAGATAGATAGATAGATAGATAGATAGATGGAGTTTGATGTACCAGTGCTAGGGATGTTAACAATTCAATTAATCGATTAATTGTCGATTAATAATTTTATCGATTAAATTGAATTAGTCACAATTAACTGAACATTTTTAACAGTTTAGTGGCAGGAAAGAGCATATATATGGTCATAATATAACCTAGAACAAGTTACTTTTAAACAACATTGAAGTTGGAAATGTGACCCATTACAAGTCAGCTTAAAGTCAGAGGATAAATGTTAAGGGTGTTTTTACTGTTCTCTAATTTAAAAATGGGTCACATTGGACCCTCAATATTATTTAAGGGTTAAGTAATGTTTTCCTTCCACATTTTTCATTGTGAAATATAGGTTCTCAGAAAAAAATCAATGAATCGTTAATTGATCCATAAGCTCAATCAACGTTTCTTTTGGCCAGTCAAAATTCTCACTTGTGCCCAACTATTGTGCAGTACACCATAAAAGACACTCTCATCGGTACACAGACGATGTACTGCTGACGATGATGATGATGATGACGATGTCTCAAAAAATATGAACAGCCTTGAGCTCGAGACGGTTTATTCTAGTTGAGTTGTTGATGACCAGAGCTCCAGGCTTCTCATGTCACCGCCTCCACACTCACACGACATCCAGTGGAAACGCAGCTGTCAGTCTTCAAAAAAACGAACAACCTGGTTTTGCCAGCGTGTGTGTGTGTGTGTGTGTGTGTGTGTGTGTGTGTGTGTGTGTGTGTGTGTGTGTGTGTGTGTGTGTGTGTGTGTGTGTGTGTGTGTGTGTGTGTGTGTGTGTGTGTGTTTTTTTGTATTTTTTTCCTTAGCATCACCTCTTCAGACACTGCGGATGAAACTTCCCCCTGGCAAGCATCATCTGGCTGCACCCTAATTAGTGACAGATTCTGTTAGGAGCACATGTGCGCAGGCAAGCGTGTGTGTGTGTGTGTGTGTTTGTGCGCATGTGTGTGTGTACACTAGAGAGTGGAGAGAGACAGGCCTGCAGCCACACAGATAAAGGTTATCATTCCAAAAATATGTTCATCTGCTGACTCGTTTCCAGCTTAGTTGTCCCCCAGAATGAAGCTCGGATAATGTGTGTGTGTGGGTCCGTGTGCACGTGTGTGTGTGTGCACGCAGATGCGCCCCTGCTGTGCTTGTCAAAAGGCTGACATTTCCACCGCAGGACGTGGCATGGGAGGCTTAGCCGTCCTCCAGTCATCCCGGCCGGTCTAACGTGCTGTACGCGCGCACGTCGTCCCAGTTCATCCCAGTCGTCCAGGGGACGGAGGAGGAGCTCTCGTCAAAACACTTGTCCTCCCCCAGCGTGTCTGAGGAATTTGTCGTTGTACGCCCACGCTGCCTGTGGGGTTGGCATTAGCGCAGGCTTAGCTCGGGAGCTTTAGAGGGACACATGGAAGATGCTTGTCAAATGTGTTGAAAGCTTCATCTCAGCTCTTTTTCTCTCCCTTCTCTTTGCCCATTCCGACAGCAGAAATGCTTCTTTGTATATGAACCAAGTAGGGATGCAAATTATCGATTAATTCATTAATCGTTAGTTGATTGACCTCATCGATCGATTAACGATTAATCGATAAGCGCCGATTTTTTCCTGAGAACCTAAATTTCACAATGAAAAATGTGTCAGGAAGACATTATTTAACCCTTGAATGATGTTGAGGGTCCAATGTGACCCATTTTTACATTGGAGAACAGCAAAAACACCCGAAACATTTATCCTCTGACTTTAAGTTGACTTCTAATGGGTCACATTCAACTTGGATTTTTTAAAGTTGTTTAAAAGTAACTTGTTCCAGCTATATCAAGACCATCCCAGTATCTACATATAAATTGCTCTTTCTTGCCTCTACAGTGTTATAATGACATTAACTACTATCAATTGTGACTAATTTAATTTAATTGATTAAATTATTAATCAACAATTAATCGATAATCGATTCATCGTTAACATCCCTAGAGCCAAGTG
The DNA here is from genome assembly GCF_046127955.1 of Nelusetta ayraudi. NCBI lineage: Eukaryota > Metazoa > Chordata > Actinopteri > Tetraodontiformes > Monacanthidae > Nelusetta > Nelusetta ayraudi. Next base: position 9,395,859 of record NW_027466098.1, on the reverse strand, counting down.
AAGGTAAGGTTCAATTTTCTGCAGGATATACATAATGTTGTTCAAGCGTACCATTGTCTCAGTCTTTGCCACTTTGCTGCTCACCAATTTGCTCACCATTTTTAATGTAATTTAATCAAAAAAATTTTTTTTTCGTAGACTTGTTATTGACCTTGATCTGCCATCTGCCAACGCTATTTTTAATGTCTAGACATGGTGAAAACTGCGAGACTCCTACCAACCATGTTATGTCTTACAGTAGCTGTCAGTGTCTTAAAAAAAATGTAATTCCCCAGAGCAGATCAGCACGGTTGTCTTGCGTCGCCAAACTCTTTAGCATATTTTGTTCATAAATAGACAAGTTGGAAAGCAACGTCCTGCTCAGCCTCGTCTTTGCATTTCTCGCATTCAGGCGTGTGCGCGTATGAACCAAAGTCAAGTAGCGCCGAAGACGGGGTCTGTTCCATTACTTTGGCAGAGTGGGGTTTGGGGGGGTTTGGGGGTCTGAGGTGGGTGCCGCACCGCATTTCAATCCCCCTGTTTGTGTTTGTCTCCCCGACAGAGCACTCCAACTACTTCGGCACGGACGAAAAGCTGGGCGTGGTGGCCGTGAGCGTGCGCAGGGAGAAACTGGACGACACCAAAGAGCTCAAGGACCAGTACCAGTACCGCCTCATCATCAGGACCAGCGAGGTACCTGCCCCACCGTCGCACCGCGATGGGGGAGGGGTGACGACTCGGCTTGATCTTGCGTTAATTCCCTATCGACTCCGCCCCCGACCGGCTCCTTTCTTTGCATCCAGCCTGCCCTCCCCTGTCGTCCTGGGGTTGACCTCCCCTCCCCGCCCCTCCCTAAACCCGCCCCTGCCAGTGGAAAATTCCACCTGCCCATTCTGAGCAGTCAAAAGCCAAACCAAATAGTTTGGCCGCTTCGGTCGAGGTGTTTGGCCGGCGCTCGGAGGGCGGTGCACCCGGCCGCGTCTCCCTCCACACTGATGGATTATGGACTTTGTCACGTGTGAAAATTTTCAGAAAAAATAAGGGCTCGCGATCAAAAACAATTTCTTGGCGATTTCATGTTTGTCAAAGTTGGTTTGCGACAACTTAAAGTTGTGTCTCTCTCAACACGTGAATTTATGGTAAAGCAAAAAAAAAAAAATCCCCAACAAAACGTCTCCCTTCTGTACTACGTTTTAAAGGATGCTCTTCAGGCAAATGCAGCCGAGGCTGACAAGAGTAGCCTAAATATAGAATAGTGGATCTTTTCAAGGAACTTTCTCCAATAGCGGATCAACAGCAGAGACGGCTGTTGCTTGCTAAAAGTCCTAAATGCTTTATTTCATCGTCATCAAAGCCTCTTACGTCAGTGATCGGCGTTCTTTCCAGATCACCTCTTTCCACATCTGTGTGTTTTTCTTTTTTCTTTTTCTTTTTTTTTTTTGAAAGCAGGATTACATGGGTGCCTGGCCTCATCACCTTAGCTGGTTCAACAATGGAGCCTCTCCACCGTCTAAGTACACAAGAGCTCAGCGCGCAGACACAACCAGCGCCGTTCCCACACGGAAAAGAGAGAGAGAGAGGGAAAGAGACGGCTGGCTGGTAGACTTTATTCTCCTGCAGCTGCTCTCCGATGGCCACTGCTCTCCCAAAGTCCTGTCAGTCAAGTCTGCAAAGCGCTGACGCAGCGAGATAGATTCCCCACCCCCACCACCACCACTCATCCTTTCTCTCTTCCCCCCAACGCGTTTATTAACACGTCCCTTCTGCTCGCCGTCAGCAGCGGCGGTCAGCTCTCAATTCTCTGCAGCCGAAGACGAGTCTCCGAGGTCGAGGTGTCTGTCGGCCTCCGCGGCCCCGCGTGCATTTTAAATGAATTTTCCTCTGTGTGTGCGCTGTGTATGCAGAGAAGAACAGCCCCGCGCGTCCTCCCAACCGTATCTGAGGTTATTATGGTCTTGCTGCTTAGAAGCAGGTCAATTTCCCCTCACTCTGGGGAGCAGCACTCGGTGGCAGCGCAATATTAAATCACAGCGGCGCACGAGCTAATACGCTACACACACACACACACACACACACACACACACACACACACACACACACGTACCCGTGCAGCGAGGTTTTATTTGTAGGCAGATCCTCTCTTCACCTGATGGACTGTCCTCAGTCTCCACTGGTATTAATCATCCTCCCCTCCGTGTCGGGACTCCAGCGGCTCAAGCTGACCTCTGACTTGATATATGATCCCAATATCAGCTGCGGCTTTTCCTCCGACCGTTAAGCCGAGACCCAGTCGGAGCCAGTTACGCAATTAGCAAGTAGTCGTCATTGAAAAAGAAACCAAAAGGGTTTTGGGCGGTGAGTGCTATTGATGAGTGAGTCGGTCGATCAGTGAGTTTACCGATCAAAGGAGAGTCGTTACGGTACAACCTGCCACTGAGTCGCTTCGGTTCAGTGGAGTCTAAGGACCCACATCTTTTTTCCCCTTGTCACGAAATCAAACTCAGATTTAATTAATCCAGTCAATATCAAGATATGAATTCATTGAATTGTGTGTCCTGCAAAATAAATGCCCATCATTTTCACTATAAACATATATTATTTTTTTTTTTAAATCCCTTTCTTCAAAACTGCCCTCAAAGCCACAACAAAATCAAAATAGCTCCACCTCCCACTTTTGGGTCATGACCCACCAGTTGAGAAACACTGCAGAAGAAGAAGAAGCAGCAGCCTTTATTAATTATTTATTAACCCCACATTGGGGAAATTTGCATAATTACAGCAAAATTACTATAGAAAAGAATAGAGATTATACTGACTAGATAAATAAGGAAATAAAATAAAGATATTTGTAGGCTAAATATTTTTAGCCTAACAGGGAACAAACGGCGATCAAAAACAAGATATTCACAAGATAATAACATTATATTGACAGTTGGATTATTTACAGATTCTGTACATCTTATTGAGATAAATGTTTTATTGCACCTTAATAAAATGTAAGTGTGTGAGAAGATGAGAAGGTGATATTATTGAGTGCAGTTGTCCAGCCTGATGGCTGCAGGCAGGAATGACCTGCGGTAGCGCTCCTTCTTGCACTTAGTTGATACTTGGTTGATAGTTGATTTAGTTGACTCCTTTTAGGGTATTAAGTATCAATATCCAGCCGTGTATTTGACATTAACAATGTTTTTATGTGTTTGTTTTCTTTCCTTCTTTCTTTCTTTGCCTCTCTCTCTCTTTCTCTCTGACGTTAAGCTGGTGACCCTGCGAGGCTCCATTCTAGAGGACTCCGTGGCCTCCACAGGGAGGCACGGCACCGTCCGGGGTCTGCCGCTCAAGGAGGTGCTGGAGCAGGTCGTCCCGGAGCTCAACATCTCGTGCTTGAGGCTGGCGCTCAGCACGCCCAAAGTCACCGAGCAGCTTCTCAAACTGGACGAACAGGGGGTGAGTCCTGACTGTCTGCACGTGGGTTTGCATGTTAGATATATACATTATATATATATATGTATATAATAATACATATACACTACCAGTCAGAAGTTTGGACACACCTTCTCATGCAATGGCTTTTCTTCCATTTTAATGACTATTTACATAGATTCTCACCTAAGGGATCAAAACAATGAATGAACAAAACATAACACATTTTTTTGACATAACTCAAAATATTTCATATTTTAATTTCTTCAAAATAGCCACCCTTCATATACCGTAAAATAGTTGGTTATTTAACAATGTTTTTTTACTGCATAATTTGATGTCTTCAGTATGTATCTACAATGTAGAAAGGAGAAGGTGTGTCAAAACTTCTGACTGGTACTGTATGTACATATATATATTTCTTTGTGCCGTTAAGTTGGATGCACGTCCATCTGATCTCTGGCGCGCCGACTCGTTGCTCTGAAACGCATTAGGGGAGAATGAGTCAGTAAAGTCAGAATGACTTTGCTATGAATCAGTATATGAGAACGTGCCTGGACCTGCATAACTCATTCAGGGTGTGCAAAGTACAAAAAGCAGGGTGTGTTGTGTGTCAAACCATAATAAAAAAAAAAGATTTCAATTTTAGCCACGGCGACTCCACGCGTGATCGAGTTTCAGCAATCAAATACCCCGAGAAAAATTGAGAAACTCTTCTCCTCTAACTTTCCCTCCGATGTAAATGAATTTATTCAGCCCGGTTGCGCAACGCGTCTGCTGGCTCCGAGCTGTTTGTGTCACCGTCATCATTATTATTATTAACGTTATCTCTCGGCTACCTCGCAGCTGAGTCAGAAGCACAAGGTGGGTGTTCTGCTGTGCCGCGCGGGCCAGAGCACGGAGGAGGAGATGTACAACAACGAGGAGGCGTCGCCCGCCTTCTCCACCTTCCTGGAGCTGCTGGGGGAGCAGGTGCAGCTCAAAGGATTCACCAAATATGCCGCGCAGCTCGACACAAAGAGTGAGTCCGCCAAGACCTCGCTCGGACACAGCGATGTGTGCGTGTGTGGACAAAAGACCATCAAGCAGAATCACGTTATATAAAGCTACAGTAGATTGCATTCTCCTATATATTTGTCAAGGCCTGCGGTTCAGTAGATTTAAATGAGTCATTTAAAGGAGGAACATACGGCACTAAGAAAAGTTCCAGTTGATTTCCATCCGAGGCCGATCAATATGAAATAATCTGTTATCACCAAGCTGATCCCTAATGTGTTTGAATGAAAGTGACCTCCGCCCTTCATCCCCAGCTGATTCCACGGGAACCCACTCCCTGTACACCACCTACCAAGGCTATGAGGTCATGTTCCACGTGTCCACCATGCTGCCGTACATGCCCAGCAACCCACAGCAGGTGAGAGCTTGCGATCGCTGCAGACGGTGGTGTGAAAAACTGACTAACACGTCCATTAAAAAATCCCCTCGTCCCTCTCACGGACCGTCTGGAAAGGCCAAGTCTCTGTTGCACTTCTTTCTGTATTCAGCCCCTCATGCTTTTATGGCCTTTGTTTTGTGTGTCCAGCTCTTTCTGTGCTCCTTAATCTCCTTCTTCTTTTGTCCTCCCATTCTTTCACTGGATCAGAGCTGGGTGCGGTTCAGTAGTGCAAGGTTTCTCTGTTTGAAGAATTTATAAAAGCTCCCCGTCATTCCCCGTACTCTCTTGAGTGTTTTGCACCGTGTTTGCGAGGGATCAGGCATTTTTGTGTGATGTTTTTTTTTTGTTTTTGTTTTCTTATTAATCAAAAAGTTTGCACGAGTGAACGTGTGCGCACATGTGTGCTCCAACTGGCCATGTGGGTGCTTAGCGTTTGTGTAAACACCTCATGTTGTGCCAGCGCAAGCCTGCAAAACAGCAGCTCTTCCCGAAGCATGAATTTATCTTTTGGTCTGAAAGACTTATTACCGCACTTCAGATGATCACTTTTAAACATTTCCCGCATCATTTTTTTAATTAAGAGAACAGAAAAAGGTCGCCTTAAACTGACTCCATCTAAAGTTTATTTAAATTGTCAACACAGTTGTGTCTCGGCGTTTTATAAACGGTGCAACAACTCCATCCAGAGGATCAGAAAACTGCAGCGTCAGTGTGGTGCACTTGCCTCGGCAGACCTCTTGGGGGCAGCATCTACCAGTTGAAAATTGTGCGTCCGACCACCACAGACTGCAGCATGCTCGGAGTGAAGGCCCGAACGTAACATAGCGCACATGTACAGTCAGTGAAGACAGTGAAGCTGCTCTGTCTCTGTTAATCAGTGATGATTACAGTGTTTGCTGACATTTTAATAGCGTGGCCGTCTTCAGTCGTAGTCACATTTTGCTAAGTGCGACTGAAGGATGCGACTGTGGCACCAAACTGCAGGATGCGACTGTGGCAGAACAGTGGGTTGGATTACATAATTGATGCTTTCACACTTTCTCTTTGCATCTGAGGAGAGGATTGGCAAGTGGCGCAGACAGCCTGGCCGGCATGCAGCGTCTCCACACACACACACACACACACACACACACACACACACACACACACACACACACACACACACACACACACACCAAGGCAGACAAACTAGAACCAGCACACAGACACAAATAGAATCAAGAATCGGCAAAACAAATTACATAAAGAGCTGTCGCTCCGTGTTAAGTTATTCTGACTTCATCTCTTATTTCGCTCATCAGATTGTCTCCTCAGTGGTTGGTCATTGACATTTGGATGTTTCCTGTCTTTCAGCTCCTGAGGAAGAGGCACATCGGGAACGACATAGTCACCATCATCTTCCAGGAGCCGGGGGCTCTGCCTTTCACCCCTCAGAACATCCGCTCCCACTTCCAGCACGTCTTCGTCATCGTCCGCGTGCACAACCCTTGCTCTGACAGCACCTGTTACAGGTAAACATCAAACGCACAAATCTCCAACGGTGGGAAGTAACAAAGTACAAATATCAGCTACCTGTGTTTTGCTTGATGATTTCTTTCTTTTTCTTCTTTGTTTTACAACTTTTTACAATTACTACCTACATTTGCACACAAATATCTGTACTTCCTACTGCTCAGATTAAAAAAAATGCTTATTAATTTGTGTTTCAAAGATCCAAATTCTGCTAAAAGTAATTCACATTTTATTACAGTTGCTGTTCCTTGCTTACTTGCAGTGGAGCTATTTAAACTCTGCTGTTATGTTGTTCATTTCAAAAGTGGATCATTTTTTAGAGAGAGATTATTAGTACCATGACTTGGGGTCTGTTCAGTATGTTTTTATTACAGAGAAAAATAAAAATGTAGAAAATAGGCATTGCTTATTATTGTTAAAAGTATAAACAATACTAATACTAATAACTATCACTGATAACAGTTTGGTTGTGGTGCAGCTGAAAAATAAAAATAAACTATAGTATTGAGAGTAGCAAAGCTGTTAATAATGATCCAGATGCTCCTGCAACACTTCTGGTCAGTTCAGTCTTGATTATTCTGTCACAACCTTTTTGCCATTTTTGCAAAAATGATCAATGAATGTATTGTTTCATGAATGGCAAAAATTAATTTTCATTTCAGAACCTGTAGTTGCTTACTTTTACTTGAGTAAAGGAGTTGAATCAGTACTTTTACCATCATATGTTTTTACAAGTATCCATACCTTTTCATAAGTAGAGAGTGTGACTACTTTTGCCACCTCAGCAAATCTCTCTAAAAAAAAAAAAAGTCACATTCTCACCTTTGAACGGTTTTCTTTTGCAGCGTCGCTGTGACGAGGATGAAGGACGTGCCCCCCTTCGGCCCGCCCATCCCCAGCGGGTTCACCTTCCGCGACCCGGACACCTTCCGCAACTTCCTCCTGGCCAAAGTCATCAACGCGGAGAACGCCGCGCACAAGTCGGACAAGTTCCACACCATGGCGACACGCACGCGGCAGGAGTACCTGCGCGACCTGGCCGAGAACTACATCAGCAACACGCCGCTGGACTCGGCCGGCAAGCTCAACAACCTCATCTCGCTGGCGTCCAAGAAGCGCGAGCGGTCCAGGGCGAGGGAGGGGGCGGAGCTGGAGGCGGCGGGCTGCGTCGCCTGGAGGGTCCTGGCCCAGGACTTCAGCGGCGGCGGCGCGGAGCTCTCCTGTGCCCTGGGGGTGTCGGCCGAGTACGTCCTGCTCATCGACTGCTCCACCAAGGAGGTCGTCTTCAACTGCTTCTGCGCCGACGTGATCGGCTGGACGCCGGAGCGCCTGGCGCTCAAGATCTTTTACGGCAGAGGGGACCACATCGCCGTCCGGGTGCCGGAGGGCTGCGCGCAGGACATCCGGGAGGTGGTTCAGAGGCTGAAGGTGAGCGCACAGGAGTCTCAGGAAACACATTTTATTCTAGCCGTGCACTGACAGAACGAGTAGAGTACAAGTACTTGTATTTCAGTACTCACCGATACCGATCCTGAGTACTTTATAATTACACATTAGAGAATTACTTGGATTTTTTTTTTTGTTTTGTTTTGCCCACAGATGTTCTGTTATTTGAACAACGTTCCTCAGCATGTCTTGCTAGACCAGCAGTGGGCAAAACCTTTTGACTGGTGGGCCACAATGGGTTGTCAAATTTGACAGGAACAGAAGCAGATGGATGGAGTGTTTTGGTGACCCACCTCATAGGAGAAAAGAATATATATATTATGCGATATGTAGAAAACATGTGCTTTAATGTCAATTGAAAATGACTCAAAATCAGTGTCTTTGAAGCCCCACAGTCTTTAGCTCTTTGTCGAAATGACTCTTAAAACATTCAAAATTGATGAAATACAGCTGTTTTATTGCTTACTTACTATTCATATAATTTCTTCAAGTTCTACGGGCCGGATTAAAAAGCTTAACTGGCCGCATATGGCCCGCGGGCCATAGTTTGCCCATGACTGTTCTAGAGACTCAAATTTAACAAAGTTGTCATACGCATACACATAAAACTAGTATCGGTGCCGTGGTATCGGCATGTATTTTACGAGCTCAAGTAGAGTACTCAACATCAGTATTGGTACCAATACCCAAGACTGATATTTGTATTGGTGCATCCCTATTTTTTTCCATATATTTTGAAATCCCTTTAAAAGTAAAACTCCTCACTAAGCCGTGACTCAAACAAAACCCCCCCGCGACCTACTTTAGGGTTGCGACCCACCAGTCGAGAAATGCTGCTCTAAAGCAACACTATGTAGTAAATGATGGAGCTCAATTTTTTACTATCTGTGTTTTCCTCTGGGGGTTTTTTTGTTTTTGTTTTTTTGCCTCAGTAACAAATACAAACTTATAGGTCTTCTTTTTACAATGGTGTGCAATAATATCATGCTCTGGCTCGAGAACCGTTTAATTTCTACTAATAATCCACAGGAAATGTAATTTATTAAGTGCTGGGAACACTGGGAAAAGGAGATTTTCCCAGCCTCCAGTAAGCTTTGCATTAATCCGAAAAGAAAACTCCCTTTGTTGTGCTGTTTGGTGATGTTTCATCTCCAGTAATGATTGCGCTGGAGTGCGCCAGTCAACTCCTGATTGTACTGTAAATAGAGCGTTGTGCTGACCCGACGTGCCCTCTGTGCAGCTGCTGACGGTGGGATGCGAGACGGTGGATATGACCCTGAGAAGGAACGGTCTGGGGCAGCTGGGCTTCCACGTCCGCCTGGATGGCACCGTGGCTGAGGTACTTTTTCCCCCACTAGGCTCCTCTCTCCTACACGTCATCTCCTGCTCCCGAGATTCGTCCATCCCTGTGTTTGTATGCATACTTCATGGAGAACCGTGCCTCTTGCTGCTGCAGGTGGAGGAGTACGGCTTCGCCTGGCAGGCCGGACTGAGGCAGGGCAGCAGGCTGGTGGAGATCTGCAAGGTGGCCGCCGTGACGCTGACCCACGAGCAGATGATCGACCTGCTGAGGACCTCGGTGACGGTCAAGGTGGTCATCATTCCTCCCTACGAAGAGGGCAGACCCCGCAGGTGTGTGCGCAGCTGCACGTCTTGTCCCATTAACCCGCACCTGCAGGAATGAGTTCATCATGAAGGCCAATTAGTACACTTCAGATTTGTATTGTTCATCCTGGTCTCCAGGGGAGCTGCCTTGCACAATTACATTAGGCAGAACAAAATTACAAAATATAGGTCTCAGGAAGACAACACACACATACTGTGAGTGTATGTATATACATATGTATCTATGTGTGTGTATATATATATATATATATATATATATATATATATATATATATATATACATATATGTATGTATGTATGTATGTGTGTGTGTGTGTGTGTATGTGTGTGTGTGTGTGTGTGTATGTATATACATAGATATATATGTATGTATCTATGTGTATATATATATATATATATATATATATATGTATGTATGTGTGTGTGTGTGTGTGTGTGTGTGTGTATGTGTGTGTGTGTGTGTGTGTATGTATATACATAGATATATATGTATGTATCTATGTGTATATATATATATATATATATGTATGTGTATATATATATATGTATGTGTATATATATATGTGTGTGTGTGTGTGTATATATATATATACATACATACACACATAAATGTATGTATGTATTTATGTATATATATGTGTGTATATACGTACATTACATACATACATACATACATACATACATACAAATACACATGTATATATATATATATGTATACACACACACATATGTATATACGTGTGTGTGTGTGTGTGTGTACATATACATACATGAATAACGTACGTTTTCTTAGCATCCTCCTGGAAAAACCTCACAGTATTTGCTGCTACTGCTGGAGCTTTGTTGGAGTTTCACGTGTTTGGAAGTGAGTAGAACAAGATGGCTGCAAGGGGGTCTCAGAAGACCCGGCCTTGCCTGGTTGCCACTTTATATGGAAGAAGAATCAATGACCTTTATGACATCACAAAGGGATTCCCAGAGCTGAGCTGTGCAGTTTTGGCACACCCTCTCCGTGAAGAGGAGCAAGGAAAAGAACCCTCAGGGCTGGAGATGCATTAAAGACGCCTGTCTTAATACAGATGTCGCAAGCCCTTCGTGACATCGCAGGTGGGTGCCGGTCGCCGAGCGGACACCGGCAGCAGGGCAACAGACAGGCTGAGCGAGCGCGAGGGGCTCTCCGCTCAGAGGCGCACGGAGTGAGAGAGTGAGACGGTGGCAAGGCTCCAATGTTCTCAAACGGCTCTGTGTGTGGGAGTGCGCGCGAAGAGGAAGCGGCCGAGCCGAGCGGCGTGTGGCTCCGCGAGGGAAGACAAAAGCGAGGCGCGGAGACAAAGGGAGCGAAGGGTGTGTTTTTCATCGACGAGCTCTTCCTCGTTTCGCCGCCCTTCGCGTCCTGTCGTCGCACGTTTAGCTGGCTCGCTTCCTTCCTCCCCGCCGCCGCCGCCACCGCCGCCTCCCTCTCCAGTCTTTTTATCCAAGGCCGCAGCAGAGCCACAGCGAGAGCGACGGCCGAGGACGGTGGGGAGGGAAGGGGAGGGGCGGGGCTCTGCTCGGCTGAAACAACCACATGTGTGTGTGACTAAAAAGCAGCTGCGCTCCGACGCAGTAATTGTGGCTCGCTGCGTAGCAGCCCAGCGCTTAGATGTCTTTAATGCCGCCGACAGTTTAATTGCGCCGAGTTACACCCCTCTGACACGCACACACACGTGTTTAAATAGACATACACACACACACACACACACACTAAAGTAGCAGCTGATAATTAGTGGTGTATTCAACTCTCCCTCCTCTCTAGTCCCTCCCACTGCTCTGTGTGCCAAGCGAGCAGATTGTGTGAGATTAAGACCTGGAATGTGAAGTGGAGGATGAGGAGGAGGGAGGGGCGTGGGCTGGGCTTAAAAATAAAAATAAATGAGTAGAAATGATTAATCGAGTCGTCCGCGCCTGGCGGAAGAAAAACAAATGGAAAGGAGCTGGAACAGAGGAGAGAGGGAGAGTTGGAGAGGCAGAGAGGATGTGTTTCGACACCGCCGAGAGTGAGTGAGTGAGAGAGAGAGTGAGAGAGGTGGGCGGAGAAGAGAAAGGAAGAGGGGAAGAGAGGAGAGGCGGGAGGAGGTGGAGGCGCTCTCTCCCCGTCGCGCGCATGCCGCACGGGGAGCTGCTGGAGCGACGGCTGGTTCGGCCGCTTGTGCCGCTTCATTATTTTGTTGGCTCCTAGTGGGGGTTGTGGAGGGTCTCGTCAGCTCCGTCAGCGGCGCGATGGCAGCGAGGCTCAGCACCAGCGCTCGTCAGACGACTCCTTCTCAGAGTGAGGTTTGTACGGCACGTTGCGTAACTCTGTGGAGATCGATTTGGCTGCGGTCAGATTTTGGCTCCGGGAGCGACGGGGGCCGCTCTCGCGTTTGTGAGGGGAGGGGGGGTGAGGGGGCGGGGTTGTGTTGTTTGAGTGGCGCTCCGAAAAAATTGAGAAGAAGAAAAGTCGGCGCTCTGACAGCGCTGAAGTGGATGGAAGGGGCTCTGGTGGCGTCTCTCTGAATGATCTGCTCACTTGTTTTTTTTTCTCCATGGCAGAACCATGTGTTGCATCAGCGGCTCGTGAATCCCATGTGGTTGATGGAAAGTCTTTGTTTGAACAGACACGTGATGGATCTGTTTGCCTCTGATGCATCATCATCCTCATTATCCTCATCCTCATCCTCGTTCCCCCCCCTTCTTCTATTCATTCCCTCTTGTCACCCTTCACCCTGCCTCGCTTTCCCTCTCATCACCTGGACCTTGACGATGCATATTTAATGACCTCGGACGGAGCGGATGAAATAATGACCCAATTTAAAATACATGGACGCCGGCAGAGTGAAAGATGGGCCGCTAACTCTGCCGCGTCTCCCTTTGTCTCCCCAGGGGCTGCACGGAGGAATATGAGATGAAGACCATGGAGCAGAAGCCCGAGCCGGAGCCCCTGGCGGCGGGCTACCGGCCGTCCCCTCGGCCCCCCTGGCGCTGGGACAGTCCGCCGGTTCCCCAGGGGCTCCACAGCGCCCCCAACCCTCAGCGCTGGGCCCCCATGGGCCCTCCGCCTCCACCACTGCCACGCTCGCACAAGGTGGGGATGCCCGTTCCCTACAGGGAGCCGCAGCACCTCAACTCCAAGAGGTGAGCAAGTCCGTCCGTCTGTTTGCCTGCTGCTTTTCTCATTTCTCATGAGATGCTTTAAGCTAGCAAACATTTCACCAAATATCGGAATGTGTAAAGTGTAAATTATGAGCAGGGAGAGAAAATTGGATGCAGTTTACCTGAAATGGAGCACATCCAATATTTTTTATTTATCACAAAGTGGTCCAATATTATAATGATCTGCAGAGCCAGGCAGCAGATAAACACTGCAGTCTGTTGTTTACAGGCAAGAACAGCCAGGAGGAATGATCACATTGTCAGTAACCTAGGAGAGATGACCGTAAGCTGTGTGCTCTTTGTGACATCACAGAGAGCAGTTGCCTCGCAGAACAACTTTTTATTTCAATTTTAAAATATGATGCGCATAGAATGTTTATTACCAACCTTTTTTTAACAGTTTCGTCCCTTCCAGCATTAAATTCTGCATAATGATGCAAATTAGCTTGTGTCCTTTTCATTGTTCTGAAATGTAGTAAATTTAGTCGCTAGTTGTAAGTTAGGTAAGTAAATTTGTCAAGTCTAAGATGTAAAAAAAGATGCTGGTTTTTGTGATTATCACATGATTAATGTCATTAATACTTAATACAAACATGCACGTGTGTGATTCTCCGCCTCTTCCCCCCCCTCCCTGTCCGTCCAGGCCAGTCAGTTACCCAGAGAACCACTACAGCATGTCGCCTGCAGGAGGAGACAAAGTGCTACCCTACAGAAACCCCTCAGCGAGCTTCTCCTCGCCTTCCTCCGGCCTGGTGGGCCTCGCCACAATGGGGCCGCCTGGAATTACACCCGGCCCCTTTGTACGCTACAAGCCCTCTCCTGACAGGTGTGTATGTGTGTGTGTATATGTGTCTTTGAGACCAAGCGTGGGTGTGTCTTTGTATAAACTCTCCACTGTGCCGTGATAAACTAAATCAAAGATTAAGAGTGACGACTGACTGCTTTTATGCTCTGGAATCCGAGTGCATCTGCTCGCAGCCAGAAGACTGAATACAGCGGTGCCTTCTGACCTGCAGCCAGACAAGTATAAACAGCAGATTCCACAGAAAGAATGTTTTGTGTGGGTGGCGCTTCCCCATTGTGTGATTGTTGATTGAAAATATCGCACGTTTCAGGGAAAAAGTGTTTTCTTCTGCTGCCGTCAGGATATCAAATGGAAACGTAACCCTAACCCAAATGTTTCTGAGGATTTTCCCTCTTTGTACAGCAACTTCCATTTTTTGATGGAACGTGAACAGTCTTTAATGAAGTAGATAAACCTTTCTGCTCCCGTGATGTGTGTTTGCAGATATGGAACTGGACAGCGGCCGTTGATGCCTTTTGATCCGCACCTTAACATGGACATGGCCTCCAGCGGAGAGTCGTCCTCAGGCTTCACCAGCCAGGAGAGCACCATGGAGCGCTGCAAAACAGGTACTTTAAATTACTTTTTGGAATGTGATGAACTTTTGCAGATCTGTTGTTTACTTTTGGTTTCAATACACAATATAGTTATGTTACATTAGGAGCAGTTAACAAAAACCGATAGGGATGCACCGAAAACATTTTTTTTTTTACAGAACGAGTAGAGTACGAGTATTTGCATTTCAGTACTTACCTATACTGATACTGGTTACTTTATAAGGCCATTTTTTTCTCCACAAATGTTCTGTCATTTAAACAACAGTCTTCAGCATGTTTTTCTAGAGCATGGGTGACTGTCACAAGTTTCACTGCAGTACTCGAATTTAATGAAATTGTCATACACATACATATACAACTGGTATTGGTGTTGTGGTATCGGAACATATTTTACGTAGTTGTTTTTTTATTTGTTTTTTCATTGTTTTAATGTTGTTTACATGTTCGAAATAAATGAATTAAATTAAATTAAATTAAAAGGAGTACTCAACCCCAGTATCGGTACCAATACCTGATACTGGTATCGGTATTATCGCATCCCTAAAAAGTACAGGCAAATAAAATAAAACATATGTTTTATATGTATGTCATGTTTTCATTCACAAGAGCAATTCAAAATGTAAAGAAAAAAGATATAAGCACTCAAGCAGTAGCAAGAGGAAGCAACACTAAAAACAGAACTGATTGGACAGCAGGCCAGACGCAGGACCCCAGAGGAATCATTCATGTCTTTTCCAACACACGCAGCACAAAACAGGGAAACATCTTGGCCACAATAGTTACGCATTTCAAGTTTGTCGGACCACTTTTTTTACAGTTTATTGATTTCCGAATGAGTCAGTTGAACCACATCAAAGTCAGGATCACAGAGTGTGTGATGTGATTTTGTGTGTTGTTGGACGGAGGTCAGTGTTTAAACGTGCCATAAGTATTTAATCCTCTTTTGCCCGCCGTGGAGTTTCAGTATAATTTGTTTTAATCCCGTGTGTGTGTGTGTGTGTGTGTGTGTGTGTGTGTGTGTGTGTGTGTGTGTGTGTGTGTGTGTGTGTGTGTGTTGTGTGTGTGTGTTTTCTGCCCAGAGCCCCTGTGGCACGTCCCCATGTCATCGTCCAGGGGACCAATCGGCGGAGGGGGGCAGAGACGAGTGCCCAGACAGGACGTCCTGGGCAAAGAATCCCCAAACAGACACTCCAAGGTCAGACCCACACGATCGCCCCCGTCTGACCCACTGCACCGACTGCATCTTTACTCAACACGGAGCTCTGTCCCCCCCTGCAGGGCGAGACGCAGTATTCCAGCCACTCCAGCAGCAACACGCTGTCCAGCAACGCCTCCAGCAGCCACAGCGACGAGCGCTGGTTCGACGGGGGAGGGGCGGCGGGCGAGCGGGGGGGCGGGGCATTCCCCCCGGGCGACTCGTCCGACCCGGACCCGGACCCGCTGCCCAGCAAGGGCGGCTCCAACGACAGCGGCATCGACGCCTCAGCGCCCGGCCACTACCGACACGCGGTCCCGCCCGGAGGCCACGCCCACAAGCCGCTGCACGGGGACGGCAGGAGGCGGGAGTCGTCGCCCGTGGTGCCGGCCGCGGCCAATCAGAACAAAGGGTACCGCACCAGGACCTTCCCGCCTCCAGGCTCCAGCGCTGAGAAGATGGACGCGTTCAAGCCGCGGTAAGAGCGCCGCTCTCTCGCTGATGAGCTGCCACTTTTTTTTTTTTACGGGCACTGTTTTAATGGGCTTGATATTAAATGAGTGGCAGAGTTTTTTTTTGCCAAGATACTGTGCAACGGTTTTTACTACACAGAGAGAGTTTTTGGAGTTCATAAATCTCTCGTTTTAATGCGGCGCAACTTAATGAAGGGACGTAATGTAGGAGGTGGAGAAGCGGGATGCATGTCAATGTGCTTGTAGACGGTCCAGCTGGGATTATAGACGCTAATCCAGTGCAGGGCACAATGTAAAGCATCATGTAATCTCTTCAGATGGGGGAGGAGGGATTTGTGCTGTCGCCATCATACCATTAATGAAGACGAGGAGGATCGTTTCATCGCTGTTATACTGACAACCTGCAGTGTGGCGACTCTGTTGTGATAGAATATGAACCATACATGCTAGAAACTATAAATACAGAATTTAAACTGATGATTCATCGCAGGTGTTGTGTAAACAGCCACAACCGGCCAGACCAGACGGCCTCTAGACGCTTCTCTTTGAGTTGTAGATGGAGTATTAAAACCTCTTAAAAGCTTCCTATAAAAAATGTTCCCATTTGTCTTGATTGTCTGCTGGTTTTTGTCTTCGCTGCCTGTCTCAAAACAATCAAAATTTGTGTCTGAACTATGAGGGGAGGAATCCTGTTTTTCTGCTGCACCTGATCTTCCCTGTCAGATCAGTGGAAATTCTGCAACAGTCTGTAATAACTTTCAAGTCAAGATCTTCATTGTCATTATGCAAGCGCAACCTAATTTTGAGGAGTCAGAGTGAAATTTCTCCGTCCTGTGGTTTTATGAATTAATGCATCAGGTGAGCTTCAGCTTGCCCACTACTGCCCATGTTCACCTGATCTGAACGAGAGTCATGTGACCATAAACTGATCGGTGATGACTGACCCATAGAGCCTGATTGGCCGTCCACACAGACATTGACGGTGATCAGGCTGCTCGAAGCAAATCAAATTCTGCAAACACACCTTTTAACTTTGTACCTTATGTGTATTTTAGTTCTGACCACAAGTGTTTCTGAGTGTTTGCACTCATCCCGCCTTCTGTCTATTTATCCCCTCGCTGTCTCTCAGGGCCTACACGCCGCAGGGCTACAAGACGCCGACGGCGGAGAAATCCAGACCCGTCCGGGCTGCGACCGCGACGCCCACCTCCTCCCAGCTGAGCGCCGTCCCTCTGTCCAGCTCCGCCCCTAAAGCCATGTACGGGAAGAGCCGGCAGACCACCACGTGGCTGACGGAGGACGGCGGCCTCGCGCCCTCCAGCACCAACACCACCTCCAGCTCTGACAGCAGCACCAGCAGCAGCAAGAAGTACGTCAGCGAATGGGCAACGAGCGCAGTTAAAACATTTTTGGTTTGAGTTTGGAGTTTTGAGTGGGCCGGCTCGGCTGAGTCCTCGAGAAATCAATCACTTAAAAATCCAACTGACCCTCCTAAAGAGGTTGGAGAAAAACATGATGCAAACATATTTGAATTAAAATAAAAAACATATCATTTTATTATCTTAAATTTTGTAATATTTTCCAATATTTAGAATTTTTATGTATTTAAAATATACATGTTAAATAAAAACTGTTTGTATTTTTTATTTTCTAAAATCAGCCTTCTTGTGATGTGCCTGATTTTTTATTTGAATCTAATTTGATCCACAAGGGGTTGATTGGGAGACACTGCTGTGAAAACTGATGATGAAGTCAATAGATGAGATGTGTACTCTTACAACAACTCTTAACAACTATTAACACAAAAAAGGCTTGGGGGATTGAAAGTGTGACTGATAAAAGTACTCCAAAGTACTCAAACTACTAAAAAGTAATACATTATATTTATATTAACAACATTTTAGCCTTTCTCAAAGTGTTATATAGCAGGAAAAATAATTAAAAATTCATGTAATCTGAAAAGAGTTATCAAGGTCAATAAATTATTTTAAGAATAGGGGAGAACCTTTAAAATAACTTTAGCAATGATTTTTTTAAATAAATATATTTTCAAGTTTTGTTTAAAAACATATGTAATATATTATAGACATGAAGATTTTTCATTTGAAACCAATCGAGGACGATAAAATGACACTTGACTTAATTTTGTGTCGTGTCCTCAGGCACGTGGACGCAAACCCCAAGAACGTTTTCGGGCAGCCTCGGCTGCGGGCGTCGCTGCGGGACCTGCGCTCCCCACGGCGCACCTACAAAAGCACAATCGAGGACGACCTGAAGAAGCTGATCATCATGGACAACCCGGGGGAGTCGCCGCAGAGAGACCCTGTGAGGATCAAACCCCGACCTGGAGCAACCCCCGCCCCCCCCCCGCGGCTTTAGAGAACGACCTCTGACCCCTGTGCCCTCTCTCAGTCCCCCAGACGGACCCTGCAGCGCACCTTCTCCGATGAGTCGCTGTGCAGCGGGCGGCGGGACGCCAGCTTCGCCAACTCGGAGAACCAGGCCGCGTCCAGCGACGTGCTCTTCACCTCCACGCTGCCCACGCGCAGACACGGCGCCTCGGCCAATCAGCTGCAGCCCAAGAAGGGTGCGTTCGCTCGTCCGCCTCTCTCTTTTTAGATTTGCCTCGTCTGTGCACACTCAAAAAATGGGGGAGCGTTAAAACGTAAAGTGCAATCAGTATTTTGTAATTGTCTACATTCATGGTTTCTGCGGGTCACTAAAAAGCAGGAAAAGTAATTAAATAGATTTTGTGAAAATTCAGGCATGACATGGCATGAACTTTGATGTTCAGAGGCATGAAAAATTGACGCTGGGTCCTGGGCCTCCACCAGTTGAGAACCGCTGCTCTGGTTGTGTGTGTCGAGTGCGGGAGAGATGTCTCACTGACTTCAAACCCCCCCCCCCCCCCCCTCAGTGCCCCTGTCTGCGTCAGAGCTGTCCCTCACCGAGGTGCGAGACAAAGTCCCGCCCCTGAGGAGGGCCGACCCGGGCCTGATGCCCCTCCCCGACACGGCCTGCGGCCTGGAGTGGTCCAGCCTGGTCAGTGCTGCTAAAGCTTACGAAGGTACGTGTTGTGTTTAGCTTTTGTTTTAAATCTGTGTTTTTTTGTTTTTTGTTGGGGTTTTTTTGTCGGCCAACTCTTTATCTGTCGCTTTGTGATCTTGATCCACGTCTCTGTTCGCAGCACAACGGGCCGTCTCGCTCTTCTCGCTGACGGAGCCGCAGGCTGGAGGTGCCGACCTGAGGCCGGTGGTCAGCCCGGTCCAGTTTCACACCCCGCAGACCCCACGGACCACGCCCACCTTCAGCGGGTGAGTCCACACCCAACAGTCGCACAGTCTTTGGTTCATTTGGCAATTTAAGGAGAGAAACAAGAAGTGGGGGTGGGGGGAGTTCACTACAGCTGTGCAAATGTAACTGTTTTATCAGCACCACCTTGTGGATCATCTCAGAACTGCATCTTTATTTTGTTGACCGATGATTTTTCCTATTGTACTTTATTTATTAACCACTGAGCTAAAGTATCGTTGCGTGCGACGTTTTAGTTTAATTCAATTTAATTTAATTAAACCGGAGAGCAAACATACTCATTTAGACGCCACTAAAAACCCAACACCCGCATGGACGACCCTCGCGCAGAGGGGGCGGGGTCTCATCCCAGGTAACGTGTGCTGTGTTTGTTTCCCAGAGACGAGGTCCCAAACGACGTGTCCTGTCGGCTCTACCAGCTGGAGGTGATGTTACAGCAGCTGAACAACGACTTGGAGAGGGTGAGTTCACCAACCGGAGCAACATCTAGACGGCGCAGGTTGCCACGGGGAGATGCAACACAGCCTTTCTCTTGAAACTGCAGAGTGAAATCTTTCGATAATGCAGCTCTCATGGCATCTGTATAAATTGTTTGGACAAAACAGTTCTGTGCTGAAGTTTGCAATGAGCTCCTGGTTGACACATTTTTAACAGCTCCCATGTAAATGCAGCCTTATGTCTCATTTGGTTGAATCAGTAATATTAATTAGGGATGCAGCAATACCACTTTTAGTACAAGCACTCGCCGATACCAATCCCGAGTACCTGATAAGGCCATTACACATTATAGAATTACCTTTTTTGTTTTTATTTTTCCACAGTTGTTCTGTCTTTTGACCAATTTCATTCCTCAGCATGTCTTTCCTACAACATGTGTTACTGTCACAAACACAAATTTAACAAAATTGTAGAGTGCTCAACCCTGGTATCGGTACCAATACCCAACACTGGTATCGGTATCGGTGCATCCCCAGTATTAATATTTTCAGTCTTTTCATTCTGCTTATTGAAATGATTTGAGGACCGGCGAGATTAAAGTGTGTCAGTATTTACGGGGCCTCCTGGCTGACGCTTCGTTCCATTTCACGACAAGAAAGCCGAGGCCCTTTTCTTAATTAACAACCGTCCATCGCTCTCTCTCTCCCTCCCCCCCTCCCCCCTTCACCTCCGTATCTGTGGACGCACATCAGGAGAAGCAGGACAAAGTGGTGCTGCTGGCGGAGATGGCCAACCTGCGGCAGAACAACCAGCGTCTGCAGGAGGAGAGCCTGACGGCCAGCGAGCAGCTGCGCAAGTTCAGCCGGCTGCTCACCAACCTGGACGACACCCAGAGCAACCACGGCGCTCACTCGCTAGCCCACGGGGGAGACGCCAAGGCAGAGTGACGTTGGGGAGAGTTCGCCCCATAGACGAGGTGACGGGGAGCGCGGGGGTAAAACTGAGAGTGAGCGCGTCTCACGTCTCGGCTTCCACGAGACTGCCTTAGAACCACAGAGAGCGAGAAGAACGACGACGACGACGGTGAGACTGAGACTCGTCTCACCCGCCCAGACACCCGGAACCCTCTGAGCCCATCTATTTTTGTAAAACCCCCGACCCGAGCATCTTGTCCTCTGTCAAAAAACAATACGCTACTATGCCGCAGGAGCGAGGAGGAGACGCGGAACCCCGACTGTTTTCCAAAACATCACCCGGAGAGGCCTAATACTGTTCCTACAGCCAATCAGCCAAAAAGACTCAGACTGCAGAGCTGCAGCTCCCCCAACCACGCACTACAGCCAGCCTGTGCTGCTGCTCTGCACACACACGGTACATTGCTGAGAGAGACACCTGCATGGTACAAATTCTCAAGTATCCACATCATCTCTATCCTACTGATATTGTAGAACGGTTTTGCTGAAGACAGCTGTGTGCGTGTGCGAGAGAGAGAGACCTGATGATGCAGCATTTACTGGGAAGCATTTTGGCACAGGTGTGTTTGTGCCCTAGCTGCGTGCGTGCGCGCGCGCGCGCGCGTGTGTGTGTGTTTGTGTGTGTGTGTGTGTGAGAGAGAGAGGTGAGCAGGTCTAGTTAACTGTAAAAGGTCTCTCAAAGGCCAAACACTTCACTTTTTTTTTGTTTTGTTTTTTACTGGGTCAATACAGGAACAGTGCAGCCCTTCTGAAAAAAATAAGCCATCAACTATCAGAGTGAAACCGCTCGGCGTCATGAAGCTGTGTGATTTTTATTTTTATTTTTTAATCCAATCTGGTTTTGTCCTCTGTTTGAATTTAGGAATCACTCTTTCCCAGCAGTGCGCCATCATCTCAGATATATAATTGCTGCTTTATTTTTCAAAAAGGTTCCAGCGACTGTCCTCCATCTCGGATCTATTTTGATAGTGACCCTTAATTGACGTTGGTGATAAGATTTTCCGTGTGTTTTTCCCCTCATCACATTTTAATCAGGGGGGATCTCTGAAGAGAATCGACGCAGGGTATTATGGGAAATTTTAGAACGTTAACGTGACAGTTTGGCCCTGGGCGGAACGCGACACACGATAAATATCTACCGCAATGTGTTCCGCTGTCTTATCATCAGACGTTGATCTTTACGCACTGAGCCTACAAGCACGATTTACAATTTACAATCTGTCCGTGAATGGAACAGCAGCAAAAACCAACTTTGCGTCCTTATCTCTTATCTCTTAGCGATCGGTATATTATTTTTGCGAGCCCCGGTGTTACGCCAGATTGTGTTATCCGGACTGGCTGTTCCCCCGCGTCTTCTCGCTCTGATGCTGAGGCATCAAAGTGGTGTCGACCTTCTCAGAACTGCCTAAACGGTTTGCTGTTTTCATATCAGAGCCAGCCTGTCTTGCGTGTGTAAGAGGATATTTTTTTTCGTTTTGGCTTAACCTGAACAAATGCTATTTATATGGCCTATCATACAGAAGTGTATTGCTGCCACATTAGAAAAAAACAGGGCTCAGTATCAGGTTACAACTTGAAACTTTCGTCTTTTGTCGTGTAAAGTTTCCGTTTATGACGTGAAACTTAAGTGAAAACTATCACGAAATAACGTGAAACTTTAGTGAAAACTATCACGAAATAACGTGAAACTATCACGTTCTAACGTGAAAATTATCACGTAAAAACGTGAAACTGTTACGTTATTTCGTGATACCGAGCCCTGTTTTGTTCTAGTGTGGCGGCAATGTGCTTCCGTACTACCTAGCTTAAAAAAAATATCTACAATATATATTTTTCACACAGAAACGCGGCGTCTGAGTATTTCACTGTTCAACCTCTTCCTGGTCCGACTGGAACTGTTCAATGCTGACCCGCCGAACTTCCTCAGGACGCTGTTCAGGACACTAAAACCAGCAGTCTTGGCTGGGTGGCTCGTTGCACTGCAGCCTGAGATAAACCTATTTTACATTATTAATAATCCCTTTAACAGTGCAAATCAATCAGAAAGTCGCAGTTTTTCTGTTTTTCTCCTGAAAAGTGAAGGTACTTTTGCCCTCTCACTGACTCAACTGGAAGCGAGGGAAGTTTCTGAACTATCATCTCTTCACTTGCCTTTAGTTTAATAAGACTCTAAAGTGTTTGGACCTGGGTTTGACTCTGCCCTGAATTATGTCACCATGGACTTCTCCGCTCTTGGTTTTTCCTGGTTGGACGTTATTTCGTTGAAACACTCCTCTAAACTCCCAAACAGCAGCTTTCCACTTGCTGCGATCCATTTCTGCAACAGTCACCGTTCTGCTTTTGTAAAAGAGGCGTCTGTTTGTTTTTTCTATAAATTTTAATATGTATAACTGTAAGCTATTTATAGCATACGCATTGATCCTTGTTGAACAAATAAAAAAGTATCATTGTTAATGTTTAAATTGTATAACTAGATTTTTTTTTTTTAGATGTTAAATATGTTTATAATTTATTTTTAAGGCATTCCCACTGTTGCAGACATTGGTGAAGGTGAGGTACCATGTTTTTATTTTATTTCCTCCTAATCTCTGTACAAAAGTGATTCCTGTTTTTAAATCTCTAGCATCTCTGGAGTATTGTGTGTCATGTTTTTTTTGGGTTGTAATAACTTGTACATTTAAAAATGTAAATTATGTTTTCATTATTTTATAAAAAAATATATATATATTAAAAATAATTATCGAATTGTTTGATTTGCGTCTTTGCCTTTCAACCTTTGTCTCCACCCCTTTGACAGGGTAACATGATGTTGATGCAGTGATGCATTAACTGTATTTGAAATTGCATA
The DNA here is from genome assembly GCF_046127955.1 of Nelusetta ayraudi. Classification (NCBI taxonomy): domain Eukaryota; kingdom Metazoa; phylum Chordata; class Actinopteri; order Tetraodontiformes; family Monacanthidae; genus Nelusetta; species Nelusetta ayraudi. Next base: position 9,372,629 of record NW_027466098.1, on the reverse strand, counting down.
TCTGATTGTCCAAATGCTTTGTGGTTTACTTGCACTTATTTTTTAGCATTGCAAAATTAATTCCACCAGGTGTACGACCCTGAGACAGCCACTGACTTCCAGACATGTAGAAGTCCCAGCAAATATAGCACAATTAATCAAACACAGCTGCACTTTTGGAGTAAAGAATGAAAACTGTATACTGGGAGGATGGGTAGAATATAAAACTTTTTAAATATAAACTTTATTTGTCCCAATTTTTCTACAATTTGCCTGAAAAACATGTTGCTTTTCCAGTTACTTTTAAGCTGTATAAGGGAGTAATAGAGAAAAGGAAAAAAAAAATGCATAACCTTAAGCACAGCAACGCATCACTTCTGACACAAGTCATTGTAAAATATTTCATTAGTTCTAAAATTATTCATACAGTTGCAAGAAATTGCGACAAAACATTTGACAAAATAAAGTTAAGTTTGTACATTTTGCTCAGCGGTGCCTGGAAAAGGATCAACGAGGTGTTTTTGAATAGACAGTTTAGGATCCGCACATGAGACACTCGTCTCGGTTCTCCAGTGAACACACCATGGCAGCCATGTTGCACTCCTTGGCCTCCTCCTCAGACGCCTTGACGGGCTCCTGGCCCTCCTTCAGCTTCTCCTTGTTCAGGGTGAACTGGATGGGGTTGGCGGCCGGCTTGGTCCTCAGGTAGTACATCCCCGTCTTCAGACCCTGAGGGAAGCGGGGGGAGGAGACAAGAAGGAAAGTCAGCAGGTTGCCCCCCCGTTGCCATTCTTCCAACACGTGGCCATTCTGTCCCAACTCACTTGTTTCCAGCCGAAGAAGTGCATGCTGGTCAGCTTGCCGTAGTTGGGCTCGGCGATGTGGATGTTGAGGGACTGGCTCTGGTCGATGTAGGCGCCGCGGTCGGCCGCCATCTTCAGCACCATCTTCTGCGAGATCTCCCACACGGTCTTGTAGAGCTGCTTGAGGTCACTGGAAATTTCCTCAATGTTCTGTTGAAACACAATGACAAGTTTGAACATCAACGTTGTTGTAGTAGTAAACTCAGGTTTGGCCATTGGACTGAACACTGTTGATGCAACACATTGTTTGTTTGTTGAAGTAAAAAACAAACACTGTTCATCAGATGCTGGCCAGTGGTTTTTAAGGGTTAACATTGAATATATATATACAGTATATAAATATGTAGCAATCTTGTCTTGTTTGCAATGTTTTCCAATATCGCCCCCTAGTGGTAATGACATTATAGTCAGCTCATTGTATCCCACAATGCACTGCTGAAAGTCGTGCCCAACTCACTTACAGTCTGTACTTGGCACAAAAATACACACCTGCAAAAATAACATTTTAATAATGCGACCACAATGACATGAACATCGGCAAGAGTTTTGTCTGAAAATTTTCTTTGTTTTTAAATTTGGCTTACGAGTGCATTATACAGCTGCTCCATGGAACTCCCAGTATGGGGAGTCGGGAAGGTGACGTGCACAAACTGACCTGGATGGAGCCATTGTGGGCGATCAGCTTGTTCTTCATCTCCTCGTTCCACAGGCCCTTCTCCGTCAGGTCCTTGAGCAGGTGGGGGTTGACCACCTGGAACTCGCCCGAGAGCACCCGGCGGGTGTAGATGTTGCTGGTGTAGGCCTCGATGGACTCGTTGTTGCCCAGGATCTGCGCGGTGGAGGCGGTGGGCATGGGCGCCAGCAGCAGGCTGTTCCTCACGCCGTGCCGGGCGATCTTCTCCTTCAGGGCGGCCCAGTCCCACAGGTCGGTGGGCGTCTTGTCCCACATGTCGTACTGGAGGATCCCCTTGCTGACTGGCGAGCCCTCGTACGTCTCGTAGGGGCCCAGCTCCACCGCCAGCTCGCAGCTGGCCTCCAGGGCGGCGTGGTAGATGGTCTCGAAGATCTGGATGTTGAGCAGCTGCGCTTCAGGGCTCTCGAAGGGGTAGCGCATGAGGATGAAGGCGTCGGCCAGGCCCTGCACGCCGATCCCGATGGGCCGGTGCCGCTTGTTGGACTTCTCGCCCTCGGGCACGGGGTAGAAGTTGATCTCGATGATCTTGTTCAGGTTCTTGACGATGACTTTGGTGACGTGCGCCAGCCTCTGGAAGTCGAACGTTTGCTCGGGCGTGACGTACATGTTGAGCGCAATGGAGGCCAGGTTGCACACGGCCACCTCGTCGTGGCTGGTGTACTCCACGATCTCCGTGCACAGGTTGCTGCACTTGATGGTGCCCAGGTTCTGGTGGTTGCTCTTGCGGTTGCAGGCGTCCTTGTAGAGCATGTACGGCGTGCCCGTCTCCGTCTGCGACTCGATGATGGCATGCCACAGCTGCTGCGCCTTCACCGTGCGCTTCACCCGGCCCTCCTTCTCGTAGGACGTGTAGAGCTTCTCGAACTCCTCGCCCCAGCACTCGTCCAGGCCCGGGCACTCGTCGGGGCACATCAGGGACCAGTCCTCGTTGCTCTCCACCCTCTTCATGAACAGGTCGGGGATCCACAGGCCGTAGAAGAGGTCGCGGGCCCGCTGCTCCTCCTTGCCCGTGTTCTTCTTCAGCTCCAGGAAGTCGAAGACGTCGAAGTGCCACGGCTCAATGTACATGGCGAAGGCGCCGGGCCTCTTGTTGCCGCCCTGGTCCACGTAGCGCGCCGTGTTGTTGTACACCCTGAGCATGGGCACCAGGCCGTTGGAGTTGCCGTTGGTGCCGGCGATGTAGCTGCCGGTGGAGCGGATGCAGCTGACCGCCACGCCGATGCCGCCGGCCGACTTGGAGATGAGCGCGCACTGCTTGAGCGTGTCGTAGATGCCCTCGATGCTGTCTTCCTTCATGGCCAGCAGGAAGCAGCTGGACAGCTGTGGCCGGTTGGTGCCGGCGTTGAAGAGCGTGGGCGAGGCGTGCGTGAACCACTTCTCCGACAGCAGGTTGTAGGTCTCGATGGCCGCCTCGATGTCGCGCTCGTGGATGCCCACGGCCACCCTCATGAGCATGTGCTGCGGCCGCTCGGCCACCTTGCCGTTGATCTTCAGCAGGTACGAGCGCTCCAGGGTCTTGAAGCCGAAGAAGTTGTAGGAGAAGTCCCGGTCGAAGATGATGGCCGAGTTGAGGCGGTCCTTGTTCTCCAGGACAATGTCCAGCGTCTGCCGGGAGATCATGGGCGAGTGCTGCCGGTTCAGGGGGTTCACGTAGTTGTACAGGTCCTCCATCACGTCGCTGAACACCTTCTTGGTCTCCTTGTGCAGGTTGGAGACGGCGATGCGGGCGGCCAGGATGGCGTAGTCGGGGTACTTGGTGGTGAGAGTGGCGGCGATCTCGGCCGCCAGCGTGTCCAGCTCCACCGTGGTCACGCCGCTGTACAGTCCCTGGATCACCTTCATGGTGATCTGGGCCGGGTCCACGAATTCGGGGTTGAGGCCGTAGCACAGCTTCTGGATGCGGCTGGTGATTTTGTCGAACATGACGCGCTCCTGGCGTCCGTCTGAAAAATAAACCAATCAGCGTTGAGGGACTTTCAAGTTGATCATTTGAATCTTCTCATACGCATAAATAAATATATATTAAAAAAAAAAACAATCTGCTTCAAGTGTGAACAATCGTCTTTCAATCATTTTTAATTTCAAAGAAATGTTTATGATTTTCTATTCCACCAAGTTTTGAAAGAACAGCAGTAAAGTCATGTAATAAACAAATGAAAAAAAACAACAACTAAAAAACAGAGAAAAAAAAAAAAAAGAAAGAAAAAAACCCTGACATCTACTTCATGTAAAACAAAATGCAAAATGATAATTGATTGACTTTGAACCAGGAAGAACAGCACTCCAGGTCCTGAGGGGGCACCCTGCTGGCCTGATGTAGGACTGTACAACTTTGGGTTGCCCGCCTCCTGTTCAGTCCTCCGTTTGTCTGCTCAGGTTCCAGTTGGTTCCACAAAGCTCCTCCCCCATTCCACATATAAGCAGTCAAGAAGCTTCAAAACACTGGGATAATATTTGCCATCTTTGCGCAGCATGAGCGTGTGATCTGCCATATACACTGTCACACAAAAGCACGGACGGGTGGGGCATTAGATACAACTTGTGGCAGTTCAAGCAGTAGCTGCAAGAACCTCCTCCCAGGACTCCCACCACCACAGGCCAGTCTTCAATCAAGTCCGCAGTAGCCACCGACTGGAATAACTTGCAATAATCACTAAAATTGGCATCCCCAAATCTACCTTCAAAAAGTCTATTATGTCCTTTCTTAAGGACTCTTGCCACTGTTTCTCACCCCACTGCCCCCCCCCCCCTACTGACATATGATGTTGTTTTAATCTGTGGATATGAATGTTTGTCCCCTGTACTGTTTTTAACTCACAATGTGTTAACATGTTTACTTTGCAGACGTTCACCCCCTTTTCCCTCAGGCGGTTATTGTAAACAATGATTTGTCCTTAATAACTTGCCTGATTAAATAAAGGTTTAATTAAAAAAAAAAAAGAAAAGAAAAGAAAAAAACTCAGGCGCAATGCAATTAAACATATGATTTAGAGTAAAAATTGACATGTATGTGATATTTTCTTCTTGTTCTTTTTTTTTTTTTTTTTTTACAGGCAAAATGTCTTAAGGTTCTCAATAGTCCAGGTCATCTTAGTGTAAAAGCTTTACGTTGAGATGGCAAAATCACTCGCGTTGCCTCCACGTAAAACTTTGACACTTTAAAAAAAATGATACTTTTATAACTAATATCTCTGTTCTATGTACTATGCTGATTTATGAACTAGAAGAGGTGGTAATAATATGCCTTCGACGTTGTTTCTCAACCGGAAAACGAATCCTTCACCATACATAACCTGGCCTTTTTGGCGCCAACGTTGACAAAGAGTTGAGCCGGTGCGGCTAACATGAACACTAACTCCACCTGGGGGTCTACGGGACTGACAGCACGCAGTCAACCACTGGCCGCACTCATTGCCCACACGACAAGACTGCTGTCGAAGAGCCATTAAGGACAATTAGGGCGAAAATGACCTGAAGAGTCGTTGACGTATGCGTTAGCCTGACTAGTGTTTAAGTTGAAGTGAAGGCTACAGCTAGCTGACTGGTCGCTGCATCACAAGCACCAGAGGACGTTAAGGCTGTGCTACATAAAAACCAAACATTCAGGTTGAACAGGTTGTAGTATTATTATTATTATTATTATTATTTTTTAACAAGTTAGCACCGATGCTAAGTGTACAGCTAATATCGACAGAGTCTTACCTCGCTTTATCACATGCATGGTGACAGGGAGAGGTATGTCACAGAGCTCCAGAGAAAAGAGCAAGACGTTGGCCGCGGGAAGTCAGTAGTCGCAGACAGCCGGAGTGACACGGAGGAGGCGGAGAGAGCGCGAATGACTCCAGAAAACCGCTGACGTTGTATTTGTACGAGGGCCGGCTCCGCCCGCGCGATGATCGACAGACGCTTTGACCAAGCGGCGAAAGGCAAATGCAACACTTCCGCGATGGAGGACAAATGAGAACTGTGGAAAATCTCAGCGTCTCTTTCCGCTTCCCCGTCTTTTCCTGAGTTTTTCGCGCACGAAAATGTGGCGGGACCAACGGGCGGGATGTAGTTTAGTAGGTCAAATAATGAAAACATCTACAACTGAAACGAGAACGGTTAACTTGCTACTTAGCATATAATGCTCAGACGAGGCACATTTTGTATATATTCTTGGAGTTTATTAATGTTTGGTTGTTGTTGTTTTTTTTATCAAATAAAATGCTACACAACGTAGTATTTGTAAGATTGCATCATATACAAGTTGTATGCATGTATAACACACAGTAAGTAAAAAGTGCTTTGGAGAGCGGTATTGGTATATATTACTTTTAAACTTCGTTGTCACCCATCACTCATCTGCCATTTTTGTTTAAAATAGTTGCTTATCCCTTTGTACGACAATGATGTATTTATTATTATTATTATTATTATTATTATTATTATTATTATTATTAAATGCAAATACACTATTTTTCCGCTTTTGAAATACCACTCGATCGTTGATAATTGTTGAAATTTGCAAAGTAACCTACTGTTTCTTACACATTGAAACAAATGTACTTTGGCTTAATTTGCCTCATAACAAGTTAAAGACTACTACTACTACTACTACTACTACTACTATTTCTACTAATTTAAAACAAAAAAGGGGGGGGAGTATCCACGTCAAGGTTAAAAACCTAAAACTTTACTTGGTTGCTTCAGTCAGCATGCCTGTGCATGTTCTCTTCCTTGACATGTTCTTGTGCAACATGCTGCCAGGAGAGGGCGGAAGAGGGCCACACCAAGCTGTTTCTCAAAATAGGATGAAAACTAAAAGAAGTAATCTCAAATCAGTCAGTCGCCTCGGCTAGCCTAATGATCCGTCAAAGGTTAAAGGAGAGTAACACACAACATGGCGGGAAGGTTTTGAGTGTACATGAGTAATAGATTAGAGATGTTATGACAAGTTCCTTCTATGCACTGTTGCGTAAGTGCGTGCGTGAAAAATGATTGTAATAGCGCTCACGAGTTGTGTTGCTAACGACAGCATAAGCTAGGAGCAAATATGCGACTGTGTGCGTGCAACTTTCTGCTGAAACTGTGATTGAAATGCTTATCATCGAAATACATTGAAAAGCCGAGACCACGAAATGCAGCCTGACGAGTCCGCAGGACGGTTTATTATGTCGAGGGTGTCAAATGGTACTTATTTCCTTGAGTCTGCACTCGACTTCCTGTTTAGTTTTCGTGGACGTCGCACAGCTCAGTTTGAACACGTAGTTGTTACGGGGGGAACCGAGCGACCAGAGACCTCGCGTCTCTGAGTCATGGCCAGATCCAGTCGGAGGTACCCATCTCTGCAGCAGAGTGCCGGTGGAGTCTCCCAGGCCATCTGCGATCCCGTGGGGATGCCCCGCGCACGGAGCCTGCTGCTATGCCTCGTCGCGGCGGTGGTCGTAGCGATGGTCCTTCGAATGAACCTGTCCGACGACAGCACCGGTGGACCTGAGAAAGTCACACCTGCAGAAGATCTGACCAAAGCTCGGGTAAGAGATGTTTTTCAAGGGGACAATGCACTGGCCGTTGAACTTACAGTGGTGGTGTGGTGCTCTTGCTGTCATTGAAAATATTCAGATAGAAACTAAATCTCGTTACTTAAAGATTGTCAATCATATTGTCCTTTAATTTCCTTTAATTTCCTACATCTGTGTTGCCACTGAAATTACTTTTCTTCATCTGATGTGTGTATAAAACATGCTAGGGACACAAAAAACAAAACTTAAAGAGGATAGGTGCAATGTGATTACAACAGCTTAGTAAACCTGTACCATAAGAATGGTGTGGAAGTATCCGAAGAAGTGTTTTCCTTCAAAATGCAACGATAGATTGACGAAATGGTCATTAATAATGCTAAGTAAAAGACACATTTGTTTATACATACTGTATTTTGCAGCTAAGTAACACATTTTAAGGGGTAACTGAAATGATGTGAATTATTGTTTACTCTTTATTCATGTCTCGTTATCCAGTTGAACCACAAACCCACTAAGAGCTCCCCAACTCAGATTCGCCGCCTGGCCTCTCAGGTGGACGGTACCCGTCTATGGGAGACTCACCTTAGGCCTATCCTCATAGAGAGGCTCCCAGGCACAAAAGGGAGCATGGCTGTCCAGAAGGTTAGTAGGGGTCTTTATAGGTCATATCACTGGAGACTGTCTCAGAAGTCTTTTTCTAATCCACCTGCTCTGCTCTGCTCTGCTTCAGCACATCACCTCCACACTCTCCTCGCTGTCTGCTGGCTGGGACATAGACCTAAATTCCTTTCAGTCTCCAACCCCGCGTGGCAAAGTCCCGTTCACCAACATCATCGCCACTCTCGACCCCTCGGCCCCTCGCAGGCTGATCCTGGCCTGCCACTATGACTCCAAGGCCCTACCTCCAGACCCTCGCGCTCCAGAGAGGGTCTTTCTGGGAGCTAGTGACTCAGCGGTGCCCTGCGCTATGATCCTGGAGCTCGCTACCTCTCTGGATTCACAGCTCAAAGAATTCAAAAAGCAGGTGTGTGCTAGCTAAGTTGTGTTTTCTCTCCTTTCTGCCATTGCTGTCTTTTGCCTGTGTTCACAATATGGCCTTCTTTTCTTTTCTTTTTTTAGAGAGATTTTGGTGAATCCCAAGTAACCTAATATTGACCAGATGGTCACAGTCAAAATAAATTAATTAAACAGCAAAACAGGAACTGCTCCCTGCTTGCGCTATGCTGAGTTGATAGAACAGAAATAAAAGGAGAAAGGAGACAACATCCCTTAAGATGGTTTTAAAAAACGATTGTAAAAAGTTCTGTTACGCAACTCTTTGCCTGGAGTGCAGCGTAAAAAAAAAAAAATGCTTACACCTTGGGTCTCAATGTACAGTCATTTTATAATTGTAATGTCAGCTGCAGTCAATTATTTCCAAAAGGGACACCCTTTTTCTAGATCACCGGAGACCAACCTGCTTTTTCTGACACACACTCTTTGATGTCACCCCCCTCAAGAAAGCCGCAGTGTCTCTTCAGCTGGTGTTTTTCGATGGGGAGGAGTCGTTTGAGGAGTGGACAGACACAGACTCTCTGTACGGCTCTCGTCACCTGGCGGAGCGCCTGGCCAGCACACCTCACCCCTCAGGCTCTGCACACACTACCATGCTGCACGCTGTGGTGAGGAAACAGTGGTCTTTGTCCAGACACGCAAAAAACATCATTTGATCGCACACATTGCTCATTGCACATTGAATTTGCTCCGGCACCCCCACAACCTCGAGTGCACAATGAAAACAAATTGCGTTGTCGAATAAAAATTGTGTGGGAGGCCGGGGCAGATTTCCAAAACTGACGTTCTCAAGGCCAGCTGAGAATTACTTTGAGAAAGACAGCTGAGAACAACGTGACTGCCGAGTGTTGGAGTTTGTCCTCAGCACCTGTTTTTTCAATTGGAGACTTTGAGCTCAGCAAGGACATATGTGTGTTTGTAGCCAATGCAGAGATGAAGACACAGGATGTTGCCACGATCAAACTTGGATTTGAGCTTAAATGTATGACCTGGCAAGACAAAGCTCAAATTAAGAAATGTTATCACAACAATGTAAAAAAAAAGAAATTTGGAAAATAGGAAATCATTCCCAGTTAAGATAAAAAAAAAAACAGTCACAGCTAAGAACGAAAAATATCCCTTTTGTGTAAAAAGTATCAACATTTTAAAGCAGTGCAAAGCATCAACGACACTTAAAATGTGGCTTGACGAGGACTTGGTGCAGGCCCTGACAAGACGGGACGAGATGAAATAGCAGAAGATGAAGGAAAACGTAGATGGTATACTTAGACACACAATTTGTGTCATAATTTGTGTCACAATGTCTGAGATTATGTTGCCTGATCAGCCTCGAGAATTATTATGGACAATACATATATCATCCATGACGGATCACCTAGGGTGAAGAAATCCAACTCTGCAAGCAGAGAAAAGTCCACCAGGGAGATCAGAGGAACCAGCTGGTTCCACTCAACTGCTTCTTTCCAACTGGTTTAGTGACTCTGCTTTCTAGGAGAGGTGGCCTACAGGCTTCAACCTCATCAGAATATTGTAGACTTGTGAATCAGGACAGGTCTCTTTGTTTCTGCTGTGAGTAGATGCTGTCCCTGTACTCCACTTTGCATCCCTAATGTGCATATTTTCTCCTCCTGTGGAGTTGGCGTGAAAGTGGGAATTCAGCAGAATAACATGTTATTTGTGCCTCTTTTTTTTTTTTTTTTAAGTCTTAGTTTCCATTTCTTTACCCAGGACCTCTTTGTGCTGCTGGACCTGCTCGGGGGCGCAGACCCGCTGATTACGAATCACTTTGACAACACGGCGCGCTGGTTCGACCGCCTGGTTGCCGCGGGTGAGAGTCTCTCTGATCAGACGGCCTCTGATGTTCCCCTGCACGTTCCGTCCCTCCCTGCCCGTCAACTCTGCCCCTTCGTGTCCCCATTGCTCAGAGAAAAGGCTCCACAGGCAGGGCCTTCTGGCATCCCACCCCTCAGAGCAGGTGTACTTCAGGAAGGACGTGTACTTGGGACCCGTGCAGGATGATCACATCCCTTTCCTTCACAGAGGTGAGAGTGATTTCCTTGCCCTTTTGCCGGCCCGCGGCAAAGTCAAGCAGCAACGTGCATTAGAGAAAATCTTCGGTGTCGTACTTTGTTGTTTTAATGTGAAAATGCTCGCCAGTATTGGTAAGTAGCGAGACTCGGTGTCGCTTGCTGTATTTATTTCAAAAGCAGCTAAGAGCCGTTACTCGCTGGTTAATAGCTGCGACCCCTAGAATTGCGCTAAAACCTAAATTTCGCAATAAAACACTGGTAATGGAAACGCGCTTATAGAGGTATGTCGCAAAAGTGTCATGGAAACACTTTTGTTGCATTTACGCTTCGTCGGACGTGACATGCGGGGGTCACGTGACCAGTTCACATCAAATGAAAACCGCGCGTCACGTTTGGACGGAGGAAGGGACGGAATATTTTTTACCAGCCATCATAGAGAAAAATATAGCAACGTAATTCTCATAAACCTCGCGGGAATTACGTGCCGTGAGGCGTGATTTTACGAGAATTACGGCTTAGGCGCTTCACGGCATTCAATGTAAACGCCTGCATATCGCAATTGAACTTTGTCGAAATTCTAGAAATCTCGCTTTTATTTTGCGAAAAACTGTAATGGTAACGCAGCTAATATCCGCTTGAGCAAAACTCGCGGCAACTGTCTGTTGGACAGTATCGAAGTGGAGTGAAAATTCATCATTAGTACGAGTGACCGAGCTGCAGCCCTGCGATGAACTGGCCACTTATCCAGGGTGTAACCCTGCCTTCATCCTATGACAGTTGGGATAGACTCCAACACACCCCCGCAACCCTAAGTGCAGGAGGAAGCGGGTATTTAAAATGGAATGATGGGACTTCCATTACAAGGAGCATGTTTGTCTTAGCTAAATAACCATGAGCTTCGTGCTCTGTCCTGTACACACGCAGGCGTCCCTGTTCTCCATGTCATCGCCACACCCTTCCCACAGTTCTGGCACACGTTGGACGACACGGAGGAGAACATGCACCGCCCCACTGTGGTCAACCTGACCAAGATCCTGGCCGTGTTCCTAGCAGAATATCTGGGCTTCTGAACACCAGCCGCCGATGAACTGTTACGATGAAATCGCAGTGTTTAAAAAAAAAAGGAAAAAAAAAGTGCCACGATTTCGGCCTCGGGTCTATATAAGGGGGCCAGTTCCAGGTTACACATACTGAGGGACTGACCAATGTCTGTGGTTTATGTGAAGGATGTCTAGGGGACAGTTAATTGTTCCTGGTTTGTGGTAGTGAGGAATTATTTATTTGCCCTCTCAATATGAGTGAGTTGCACTAATGTCTGCCCGACGACAGACTTTGTGAACGACTCTGAGCTACTGTGAACCTTAACATGCGTACATGAGCGACAGCCAGGTCTTATCTGTGCGTCGCTCTGTTGACTTTTCCTTCATGTGCGTGAACGTCCTTTTTACCCTTACAACTCGCTCTCCTACTACTGCCTACTCTAAAATTAGTTCAGAGAAACAAGTGTCATTTTTCTTAAGCTTTAACGTAGTTTACTTCTTTATTCCCCGGCATCATGTGATTTTGAAAAAAAAAACAAACTTATGATACCAAGTTTAGAATATTTTAGTATTTTCAGAATGACTTGTAGATCCGGACTGAATGTCAGAGGGGGCGAAAAATCTGTAACCAAAAATAAAAAGCCTCTGATGTCGGTCAGACCATGTGATGTAGAGGAGGTGGAGGGTGACGGAGGAGCGACGGTGAGCAGCCTGTTGGTACAAAGTCGTCGGATGCAGCGTGGGCTCCTCCAGGTGAATCGATCGGGACACTGTCGGGTGTGACAAAGAAAACCAAAAGAAATGCAATGACTTTATTTACTGGAAGTTTAATTTCACATTTTGGAGCATATCTGAAGTACGCTACAAGAGGGTGCTGTTGGTCCATGTCAATGGTTCACTGGATAAGTCATTAATTCAAAAGTGCAACAAAAAATAAAATGCCTTCCAGCTTTGGTGCCTAAAACTCAATGTCTATGGTCTAAAATGTTCTGTCCAAATATTACAATATTTACAACAAAATATATGATTGATCTATTCCAAGTACCCACAAAGTCTACAAAGTGTACACGGCTGCCTTTTTCAAGTGAACTTAGTGAGGTGTCACTCTTCTCCCAAAATATAAAGAGTTGTTTGGTAGTAGGTTGTGTGTTGAAAGTTTACTATCTATACTTTACTGGTTTTGTACTTAAATCTTCTATACAAGTCCGTTACTACTCTGTCCAGCTCAAACCCATGCAGTTTGAGTTCAACTACAGCATCATTTTATGCAAAATAAATTTTGGGGGAAAAAAATGTTTTGTCTCACCATTCACGTTGCTTATCGTGGCAAGAAAGTACAATTTTAATACCGTCACTTGTAACTACGTTAAATATGATAACGGCTTATCTTTGTGGTCTTTTCACCAGCTTCTCTATGTGGTGAGTGTTTCCTCTTTTACAATAGTTGAAATCGTACAGTGGTATTTCAACAACAACAAAAAAAAAAAACACCGTCCTTCCTGCTGTTGCTCACTGCGAAACTCAGCGGTTAGCTTGTGGTTCTTGTCGGGCTGGAGCCCTTTTGCTAACCTGCTGCCGATGGCGGCTTGGTCCCTCTGCCGCTGCCTGCGATTCTTGAACCAGTTGCTGACCTGCGTGGTGGTCAGGCCCGTGGCTGCCGCCAGCTGCCGCTTCTCCACGCTGGAGGGATACGGTTTACGGAGGTACCACTTTTGCAGGATAGTGCGGGATTTTTCCTGGATCGGATCAATAACAAAGTCACGCCTGTGAGTAATGATGCAAAGAACCAATGGAGTTCAACCAATCGGTCGTTGAGGTCATAGTTTATGTTATCCTCCTCGCAACTAAACTGGAAATGTAAGCCAGTGCCAGGGTTAGCCACATGTTCCTTGCGCTCTGCTTTTGTCCCGAACAAAATTTTGAAGGGAAAAAAGTCTCAATTTGAGCAGAAATTGAACAGAAGCTGGGCATTTTTGCTGAAGACTGCAAACAGAGGGCTAAAAGTACAGCCGTTCTGAACCCTATCGAAATAAATAATTAAATAAACCTTTGCAACTAGTCACCTGGAGTATAGGATGAAAAAATAAAGACTGAATTTTATAAAATTTGGATAAATACTGAATCTTTTAAAATACGACCTTGTCAAAGTAGGCTACATCTCTCAGTTGGATGTTGCCGTTAACTTTTGCTTTTTTTTCCCAGTAACTTTATAGCAGCGTTTGGAAAACAATGTAAGGTAACTGCTTTGGCATGCAAAGCAATCAGCCATAGTAATGAACAGTTAGAAAATAAACATGCACGTGTCCCTTTAAATCAGTGGTTCTGAACTGGTGGAGTCTCAGGACCAACATCTCATCATGAAGTCGCTACCTAAATTTATTCCACAGCTGCCTATGAGGCTGAGACCCAATCAAAACGGCCTCACAAGCCACTTTTAAATGTAATTGCCGTGCACGTTACTGAGATGATTCTCTCCCCCAACCTTGAAGCAGTAGCTGGTCTCCTCTCCATCCCAGATGGTGTAGGGCAGAGGGAACTTCCTCCTCACGCGATACTTCCCCACCGCCCCCAGGGGTCGGCCCCTCTGCCTCTCGGCCTCCGCGTAGTGGGCCCTGAGCCACAGCTGCTGCAGGAGCGGCTGGCTGCCGGGGGAGAAGCGGAAGCCCTGCAGCAGGCCGTAGAGGTCGGAGAAGCGGCCCTGGTGGAAGGCCACGGCCGCTCTGGCCTTCAGAACGCTCTCCAGCTCGCCGGGGCAGCAGCAGGAGGAGGTAGACGGGGAGAGGGGAGGAAGAGCGTCCAGGAAGGCGGCCAGACGGTCAACGCAGCCGCCCTGCAGGAGGACCTCGCACACGCAAGCGACCTGCTCAGTGGTGAAGATCATTGCTGAGCAGAGGTGCGGGTGCAGCGGGTGCAGCGGGTGCAGCGGGTGCAGCGGGTGCAGCAGAGCTGAGGTGAAGCGTGCAGGTATCCTCCCTGGTAACTGACCGGCACTACAGCTTTTGTTGGAGCAATGGTGAATCTGATGAACTCATGATCTCACATGGGACAACCTGACCCCTTCATGTGTTATAACAACACTGCACTCATCGCTCCTCCTCACCTGTGCATTTGCACGCACGCACTCGCATTCTGGGCATTTCAGCCACGGACAAGAGACGTCCAGCCAGAGAAACACATTTGCATGCATTTCAAAGCCAAATCAGAAGCAAATCAGTGTACATGGGATTAAAGGGGTGGATTACCTCAGAGTGAAATTTCACCCGCTTGCTTCTCAACACAATGTACATGGGGAAAAAAAAATGTATTTCATGTGATTATTTGAGTTAATAGAGGCCAAAGCCTTTTCTGGCTGAGCAGTGAAAATGAACCTGAAAATGAGAAACTTGTCTTCAAACTGCCGCGCGATGCCATTCAAGTTTCCAGGAAATCCAGCGGTTCCGTTTTTTGAGTCAAGATGGTCACATTAACGCCATGTGTTGAGCCAAAGTGTCCACTATAGCCACTTTGGACCGAGGCCTCATTCATAGGGCGCATTCAAGTATTCCAAGTTGCCTGCCACTGCAGCTCACCACGTCCACAAGAGCAAAATGAGAGAAAGCAACAACAGATATTCTGGCTATAAGTCAAACTATATTGAAGACTCTGCTGGACACCTGAGAGCATCACACATGGAGATATGTTCTTTATTGGCCTCTAAAGACTTTCAGTGGGTGAAATTCTTTCCATACATAAACTCAAGAACGGTTCTGTGGATGAGAAAATTGCTGCGGTCCAGTTTCTGGGGCTGAATCTTTAGGCTGGTGGCGTTACATTTGGCACGAGAGTCTCTTATGATTTGACGACTCATATGCAAGCAAAAGGTTCTGCATCAGATTCTTTGTGGCTTTTGCATGTTATTGCAGCCCGACTTGGCGTTATAAGTGGCACTTTGGAGAGAGCAGGAAAAGTTAAAGACGCAGCTGGACATCTATTGTGGGCTAG
Organism: Nelusetta ayraudi; assembly: GCF_046127955.1. Taxonomy (NCBI): domain Eukaryota; kingdom Metazoa; phylum Chordata; class Actinopteri; order Tetraodontiformes; family Monacanthidae; genus Nelusetta; species Nelusetta ayraudi. Next base: position 9,357,485 of record NW_027466098.1, on the reverse strand, counting down.
TGAAGAAGAAAATACTGGACCACTTTTTTTTTTTTTTTGCAAACGTAGTTTATTACAATATTATGCCATATAAAAAATAAAATGCATTTAATACAAAACTGGAAAAAACAAACCTTGATTGACAAATAAAGAAATCATCCCTTTTGGTACTATAAAAATGTGTATCATGAAAAATTGTCTTTGGTTATCATGGAGTCTTGAACCTTATGTGTCAGGTGGGACAGAGGTAAAAACATGCTACATATGTGCAGATGCCCACTGAGGCCTTAATCTCTACAAAAAACTTTGGTTTAAAAACAAACAGACAGACAGACAAATATAAACGGCTCAGACAAAAGCAACGTGAGCCAACCTTTGTGTGTAGGATGCGATTCCCTTTACCCCTGTTATCATTTAAATCTTTATTCAAATTCAAACATCTGATCCGTCCAAGCCATTTCAATGATCTACTAGACTGCCACCAAAAACAATGACCTACAACGACATGGGGTGACCTATCGTATTTTGAAATAAGCGCAAATGCACGCACACACGCACGCGCACACGCACACGCGCACGCGCACGCGCACGCGCACACGCACACACACACACACACACACAGTTCACGCTGCTACGTAACCTTCTAAGTACAAATGAGCATCGATTCCTAAATGTGTTTATAACTCATTCATCTTTTAGTCGACACCGATTATTACCTGCTTTAAATAGATTGAAAGTATTAAAAAACAATAACAACAACAACAACAACAACAACAACAAGGACATACTTATCAAGAGAAACACAAAGGCCAAACGTTTTTCCTATTCCTGGCACTAAGTGTGCTTTTTGTGTACCGTGATTGGCCAAAGGGTTTGACTGCCGCCTGTGTCATGTCCGTGAAAAGAACTTCCTTTCATTCGAATAACACCAGGAAATCAGAGTCTGACCGCTGCCGTGGCAACGGCCGCAGCGGCCCAGCGTAAACATGATGTAAAATGGAAGGTGCAAAATATACAAGAAAGTAGGAGACGGCGGTGTGACGATAAACTGAAAACTGAAAAAGAAATGGGGGTCAGACATGATGTAGTCTGGTGTAAAGCAGTACACTGTATAAAAAAAGACAACAACATTCTATTTTATAGCATATCGTCATAAAACCTGCACGTTTCAAAATAAGGCACTTCATAACATTTTGGATCCAACAAGCACATCTATGAACTACGGCAGTAAACATTTTAGTGTGACTGAATACAAAGCTCAGTATTTTATAGGTCTCCCCATCCTCGCAGTGAATTGGCTTGAGCCACCTAGTGTCTTACACAAAGTTGAATATGTATTGCATAGATTTCATGGGCTATTTAATAACTGAGGGCTACGTCCGCACTTGAACGTAGGAAATCTTTTGTTTAAACCCTCAGAATGTTGTAATAAAGTTAGGCCAACAGCTCTTAAAACTCTGAAGTCATGACGTGGAAGGAAATATTCCCCATATAATCTTTGCAGTATTTCCAGGAGTGTTGGTGGAAAATGAAACGATGCATTTAAAAAAAAAAAAAAAAAAGGGGGGGGGATATTCTGAACCCCTTCATTCTGGACAGGCCAGCAGTTTGTTTTCTTCTTCTGTCTAGATTCATGCCTTTACCAGGCTGGACTGTATTTCACAAGTTCACAGGAAGCTTCCCATCCTTCCAGCAAAACCCCAGACATGGGAACCAGGCCGTTTCATATAAAGGAACAGTAACTGACTCTAACTCTCACAGTGAGAAGAGTGAAAAGGGACGTCCGGGTATAAAAGGAAGCCTGGGGATGGAACTACGAAGGAACACTGTGGTAAACAGCCAGGCCTCGCTTTTCGATGTGAGCTACAGAGAGGCCGCCTTCAGCGCGACCTGGAGGTTCCAGATGGAACGCAGGATTCCTCTCATGAACCCATCCGGTTAAAAAACCCAAAGAAAGAATTTGCACAGGGGGAGGGGGGGAGGGAGCCTTCTGTTTATCGCTTGATGTGTCCCTGCTTGTTTAGCCACCTATCCACAACATCTCGAGGCTTCCCACTGATGCGAGGGACGACACCAACCGCATGACATCAGCCTGTGGGTGAGCTGCAGTGTTTTAAGTCTCCGTGCCAGCATTTGTTCTTATTTAATCTGCAAATAGAATAATACAAAAAAAAAAAAAAAAACACACCTGCAGCATCCACACGACTCTTTGCCACATCAGCTCAGCTTGCGGTCACTTGCTCTTTTTTTCCTCTTTGTCTCGTTAGCTAGCAGTCGCTTTCTCGTTTCGTCCCAACCCAAAAGGAAACTTGAATGAAGTTTGAAAAAACAAGAAATGAAACAGTTGGAGTCGGTCAGCGGGTTGGACGAGCGAGGTGTCAGGGTTGAAATACGACCGTCCGTATAAAGCTTACAAAGTCACGTATCCAGGTCCTACATGGGTGGCAACAAATGATTAAAAAAAATCGATCTGAAAACCCATCTCCCCAGCCCACGTCCCAATATGTTCTCAGTTGTCTTTTTCACAGATTCCACCCCGACTACAAAGCCAGCTCGTCATCCACGGGGACGGACTGGAGCTGGGTCAGAATCTTAGGGTCCTCGTCCGCTTCCTCTGGGCTTCCTAACGCCGACGCCGCCTCCGTGTCCTGCTCCGGCGAGGGGCTCCCCAGCAGCAGCGACTCCCCGCCGGGTAGGCTCAGCAGGCCCGGGTCCACGGACAGGTCGCCCTTCCCGCGCACGTCAAACAGAGTCAGGCCGGCCGAGGTGGAGAGCGGCACGGGGCTCCAGGCCGCCTGGGGCAGCTGGGCGGTGGTGGGCGTGGCCCCACTGTACATGGGGCTGAGGGTGAGCATGCTCTCCGGGGTGAGCGTGTTGGCTACGGTGGGGCTGATCGAGTGGTCCAACGTCTGGGGGGAGGGCGCAGCGGTGGCGGCGGCCTCCGGAGGGCAGTACGGCGGAGAGGAGCCGATAAAGTTTACGGAGGGTTGCGTGAGGTAAATGGGGGCGGAGCCGGAGACGGGGAGCGGCTGGGGGGCGACCGGAGCGGCGCTCGCCCCGTTGGCCGGCAGCGGGGAAGCCTCCGAGACCGGTTTGAGGGGCACGCAGGTGAGTTGAATCCCCGCCGGGAAGGTCAGGATCAGCTTGCCCTGCTGGGTGCTCAGGAAGGGGCTGTCGCCCAGGACGAGGTTCCCTGCAGCAGAGGAGGTAATGACAATGAGCATTGGGCTTAGACAGAAAGACGGCTGCAACCAGTAGCAGCTCACTGATAACAGGCCTTTACTGGAGATCCATTTATAGATTAAAGATTTGCCATAAAACAACTTTTCCAATCGGACATTAATCGAAACTGCGAATGATCCTACTGGTATTTCAGGGCTGTACATTGTGACAGTTTTAGTCACACAAAGTAACTGGTAAAACTGCTCCATGGGAGTTGTAGTTCTACGTGTATATTATCCATCTCAATTCAACTATTTAAGAAACTATTGTCCACCCAGGTGTGCTGCTAAATGTTTCTTTGTGCTACTAAAATTTTTAACTTGCTAGCTCTAGCACTACCACTGAAAAAAGTAAGCGTACAGCCCTGTATTTTGTAAATAGTGCCCACAATAATGTGTGGGTTTGAAATGTAACTATGGAAGCCTATTGCTGGCATGCTTTAAAAAAAATAAAAAAAATATTGGGTATCATTGATATTGATTTGGTATTGATATTGGTATTGATTATAAGTTTCACATTTTTTAAAAGACAATTTTCACGTTGTTTCATGATAACGGTTATAATCAGAGCCAAGTCCGGTGTGATCGAATTGTGTAAACGAAAAGTGTCTTGCTTGGACTTCGTTTCATTTAGTCTTGAGTTGTTATGAAATAATGTGAAAATCGTCTCATAAAAACATGAAGCTTTTCACGGAATTACGTGATTTTGAGCATTTCACCATCATGAAATGACGTGAAATTATCTTGACGTGAAAATTATTTAGTGAAAACGTGAAACCTTTCACAAAATGGCATGATACTCAGCCTTTCACTATCGTGGAATAATGTGACAGTTTCATGTAATAATGTGAAAATGATCACAATACAAATTGACTGACATAAAAAAAGCTTCTGAATGAGGGTCCCCCGCAATTGCAAGAACTTTAAGACAAACACTGTGGTGCACCTGGAGAAGAAGAGGGCAGCTGAATGATCCCAGAGTTGAGGAGCTGCACGCCAGGGGCCACGCCGGTGGTGGGGGCCATGCTCTGCAGGGGCCGCAGCTGGTTGATCTTGACAGGAGCCTGCGTGGCGCCGGAGGTCAGGATCTGCAGAGGCACTCCGGCAGAGGGGATGGACAGGGACGGGGCGGCGGGCACCACTTGAGGGAACGAGATGGAGGAGGAAGTCTGGATCGTGGAGACCGGGACCAGCTGAGGCATGGACAGGGGGACCAGGTGTCCCGCAGTACCGCCTTTGGCCTGCGGGGCCGGCACCACTTGCGTCGGGGAGGAGATGGAGATGACCTGCGGCACTTGGATCTTCCCGGCCGCCGCGAAGGTCACCTGGTTCTCGCCGCCACTGCAGCTGATGGGCGAAATGGAGACGATGGTCGTCGTCGTCGTCGCACCTTCGCTCAGACCCGTCAGATGCTGCTGCTGCTGCTGCTGCTGCTGCTGCTGCTGCTGCTGCACCAGCCTGCCCGCCGTGTGTAGCGTCTGGTTTTGGAAGTGGGCGGCCGCAGAAGTGAGGGGAGCCACGGGGACCAGCTGGGGACACTGGGACACCGGCGTCCCCGAGGGGACCAGCTGGGACACGGGGATGCCCTGGATGGACGGCACCACCTGCGGCAGGGAGAAGACCTGCGGGGAGGAGCTGCAGGAGGAGATGACGGAGCTGGGCTGGGAGTCGGCCGGGGCCAAGACCACGTACTCCACTTGTGCGGCGGGGAGGGACGTGGCGGAGGCGGGCGTGGCCGGGGACACGGAGGAGGAAGAAGAGGAGGAGGAGGACGAGGAGGAGGTCAGAACCAGCGAGGGGATGGCGTTGGAGCAGGGCATGCTCGGCGACGAGGAGGAGGAGGACGCTGAGGAGCAGCCGTCAGGGACGAAGTCCACCACCGCATCCCTGCCGTCCGCCTTCCCGGGCAGGGAGGTGGAGATGACGGACGGAGAGCCAGACTTGGCGATCACCTGAGCGCCGTTGACGATGAGAGGCGTAGCCGCCGCCGCAGAAACCGGGCTCAGAGTGACCGTCTGGCCGTCGCTCAGGCTCAGGCCGTTGATGATGACGCCGGCGCCGGCGCCGGAGAGGAGCGGGTTCCCGTTGAGGAGCAGCGTCTGTGAGCCGGCGAGGAGGTTGGCCGAGCCGTTGAGGATGAGCTGGCCCCGGGCGCCGGAGTGCACGGCCGACAGAGAGATGATGGGCGCCGCCGCCGCCGCCGAGGCCGCTTCCTCCGGCTTGAGCGGGGCCTCGTCCATGGGGCTGCCCTCGTCGTCGCTGCTGTGGTTCCCATCGGACTCACTGGGACACGGAAGGGGAGACCGGGGGGGGGGGTCAAATCATCACATCATTTATTCAACCAGGTAAAAAAACAAACTCACTGACATTGAAATTCCCCCCCCCAAGAGTGACCTGCATATACAACAGTACAAAAAAAACATAGACTAAACATTCAGACCAATTATCAGTGGAACAAAGTATAAATAATGACACATGAAACTTAACAGCTAGCTAAAGTAATTAAGTAACAATAAGACCTCAAGGGTGGAGAAACTGAATAAAGGGAAGACGTCAGTGCCGAGCCAATGGGGCCAATTGGCTCGGCACTGAATCAATCCACGACTTTAACATCAGCTCATATTGTTTTGAGATTTTGGGATATTGTGTGCAGTTTGGCAGTTCTATTTAGTTGATTGTTAAGAAGTGTATAAACGTCCCCCTTTCACATATGTAACGATAATTGTTCCCGTTCTTCAAGAATTAATGAACGCTGGACTGTGAAATAAGTTTGATTATTTTAAAACACATGCCAGTGAACTGGAAGCTATCAAATGGTTTATTAGATGGAAAACTCTATTTTACTGAAATCTTATCTGAAACTGTCACTGTCTGAAGGTTGTTGTCATTTTATACCACAGCCATATTTTTTGAGTGGGACCACAATCCAGACGTAGATTCTCAGTCCTCGTGCCCTCTCGGAAAATATGTCACGTCTTTATTTTCCACCCGCGCGTCGTGTTTGCATTTCGACTCGGCGCGGCAAAAAGAAAAGGAGTGCAGTATTCCAGTATCATTAACAGAGCAGGCCCTCGGGCAGGATGAGTTCTGCAATCATTGCCAGTTCCCTGTTACGACACGCTGACCTGCTTTTAGCATTGTTTCATTAAACGGTGGCGGAGGGATGAGTAAGGGGAACAAGAACTGCAGGAATAAAAAAACATAACCGACATACAAATCAAATTATTGAAAGCTTAAATCAGCCATTTAAAATCCAAACAGAGAAAAGCTAGCAGGCAATTAGTGCTGCGCAATTAATTACAAATCCAAGGTGACCAGGGCAATAAAAAAAATGCATGAATGGAATGCACAAAGAGCTGCAATTTGCAGTTAAATAAAATTGTGAGCATGGGTCTGTAAACACATTTTATGTCAAAGTGCAGATTCTGGCATTATGTCTCACGTTTTTTGCACTACAGATATTCAAATCCATACCATATAATACTTATTTGCCGTATATGTGTAGGTTTTTCTTTCTATTCTGTTTCAGTTTTTATACTGTATTGTGTTAATGTACTCATGCTACTGCTACACTGCAGCCTGGGATCAATAAAGTATGTCCAGAAATGAGAAAACAAACTTTGGAAAAATGTCAATGTTTACTGTTCACTTTTGCAGACTTGCATTAATGAGTACAATCACTTTTTTAGCTGTAGGTTTATCTTTACATCAATAGCTGTAAACTGAAAGTATTAAATCAATATGAATGATTAAACTGTTTTGGGGCAGTTGTTTAGATGTAATCTCCTTTAAAAAAAAAAAAACTTTCTGTGGTTACTATGTTTTTTAAACAATACATACTGTACCCCAAAATCACAGAAAGCAGCTATAGGCCCTAAGTTGTGTTAGAAACCAGTCTTTGTGTCTCAGTGGGGAACAGGAGTCTGGCTGACTCACACAACTTGACTGCTACTAAACCTCCAAACCTGATAAGATAAGTCTGCAGTATTCCCTCTTATCACCACTACTGCTTGCTAAAATAGTGTCCAATGCCTCTCAGACCCCAAACTGAGATATTTTACTCCTGTTTGCTCCCAGCCACCACCACCACCGCCACCACCAGTGTGGGAGCCAGATTTTTATTTCCTTGGGGTGGACAGAGGGAGATCATGACTCACATATGGGGTGAAAAACAGGTCACATGTAAGAAGATACCTCAAATGTCTACAGAACTCTTTGTTTTTCCTCATTATTCCAAATTCTTACCTTAGTTGTTATGTGTATTCATTAACTGTCAGTCTGTAACCAATACTATGAATTAAAGAACAGGAAATCTTCACGAAAGTTAAATATCAACAATAAACCTGTAACAGCTTGTTCCTAGTTTTGTAGTGTTAGGGTTACATTGCATTTCTCCTTTTGAGTTACTTTCTTCCATCGAGAAACAGAATCCAGACCGGCCAAGTAAGAAATACAAGTGAAGAAGGAAAGAAAGAAATCTACTGTACCTCAATCAACAAAGATGTGAATTGAGAGGCCGTAGTGTGGAAGTGTAAAAAGTTTTGTCGAATCAACCCACCCACCCCCGCCTTAGGCTGGCCACCATTTATCTCCGCCCCTGGCCCCGTCCCTACTTGTGTGTCTTTTTTTTTTTTTTTTTTTTTTTTTACAAACAGCCTTTGGTCACCCTGCTGGCCCAGCCGAGCAAGTGCAGGCAGCCAGCCTAGTATTTGGAAACTTGAGCCCTGGTAGGTGCCCCAGATCTCACATTTCATAACAAAGCAACATGCTCCAGGTCTCAGGACCTGTGTGGCGTATGCCGCTGTCAAAAGTCCAAAGCGTCTTGTCAAGGCGTGGACCGTCCCATTGCCCTTCTCTCGGCGTGTCGCTTTAAAGTGTACACAACTGTGCCGTGTCCGTGTCGGATCTTTTGTTAGCACTCCTAGTTGTGAGCCTGTTGCTCTGTCATTAGATCAACATTTGGAAAATACAGAACAGAGTCGCTGGGCAAACAAAGGGAAGAGACACACATCAGCTTCTAATTCTGAACACACACACACACACACACACACACACACACAGGATCAGTGCGTGTGCGTGTGAGAGCTAGAGAGAGTGAGTGTGTGTGTGTGTGTGTGTGTGTGTGTGTGTGTGTGTGTGTGTGCGTGCAGTGCAGTGCAGTGCGGTGCGGTGCGGGTCCTACCTCTTGACGTGGGACCCGGACGGGGTTCGGTCCCTCTGCCGCCGGTTCTTGAACCAGTTGCTGACCTGCGTGAGGGACAGCCCCGTCACCTTGGCCAGGTTCTTCTTCTCCTCCGGGTTCGGGTAGCGGTTGTTCTTGTAGCACTCCTTGAGCGCGTTGCGGGACTTCTCCTTGAAGCAGTACACGGTCTCCTCGCCGTCCCAGATGGTCTTGGGCAGCGGGAACTTCTTCCTCAGCCGGTACTTGTCCACCGCTCCCAGGCAGCGGCCGCGGGACCTCTCCGCCTCCTTGTAGCGGGCTCGGAGGTAGAGGTCCTGCAGGAAGCCGTGGTTGGACGGCTGGAAGGCGAAGCTCTCCAGGATGCCGTAGAGCTCCTTGAACTCCTCCCGGTGGAAAGCCACCAGCGCCCGGGCCTTGAGCAGGGTCTCGTTGCCACGTAGCAGGTCGGACGACGGAGGTATGGTGGAGAGGAATCTCCACAGGCGATCCACATTGCCCGACTGCAGCAGGGCCTCGCACAGGCACGAGACCTGGTCAGTGGAGAAAGTGCGCGCCGACTTCTGGAAACTTTGCAGGAGCTGCTCGGAGACGTGCAGCGCGTCGTCCTCCTCCTTGCACTCCGCCGCCGAGGGCTCCTTCGGGCTGCTGTTGGATTGTTCGCTAGACTCCAAAGACGAGGAAGCCATTTTTACTTAAACTTTTTTCCTCCTCCAGTAGTTCCTCCTCTTCTCCCTCCCTTCCTCTCTCTCTCTCTCTCTCTCTCTCTCTCTCTCTCTCTCTCTCTCTCTCTCTCGCTCTCTCGCTCTTTCTCTCCCCCTAGCCGAGCAATGCGACTGTAAGCCGCCAGAGGCCACGCCCCCTTCACAACCAAACTACCTGATGGAGAAGTTCCTTTGTGTTGTGTGTGGAGTTCTTCTGCAGGCTCACCTTCCGCCCTGTGCGCCGGGCGATCACGACGCCGATCACCCCAGAAAAACATTCTAATGTGTCTCTAAACTAAGAGAAACTCGCATTAACTGCAATTAAACATGTCATTAAACCGACATGCCACTTATGTGTGTAGTTATTTCCAGTTATAATTACTTTGTTACTGTACTTAAGTAGAATATTCAGGTATCTACTTTCCTTGAGTATTTCTTTTTCTGATGTTTTTTTTTTTTTTTTTTTACTTTTACTCCCTGTGTTTGTACACAAACATCTGTACTTTCTCCTCCTTACATTGGGGAAAACCATGCTTTAGCTCTTCGCTTCGTGGTCACTGCGGTCACATTTGCAGTACATAGAAAAATAAAAATGTAGAAAATAACGTTAAAAGTGTAAACATTCAATAATGTCTCACTTGTCATTAATATATTACTGATTACAATTTGGTTGTGCTACAGTTGAAAAATAAAAATAAACATAGTATTGCGAGTACCGAAGCTGTAAAAAACACCTCTGGTCAGTGTGGTCCACACAGTTCTGAAATCAGTACTTTTACTTTTACCAGGGTATTTCTTTTTTTTTTTACACAAGTATCTGTACTTTTACCTAAGAACAGAATGTGAATACTTCTGTCACCTCTGGTTATTTCTGTACACATAATGACAACAAAATTTAAAAAACACAACAAAAAAAACAGCTTTATTAATTTATGTAATTTTTTAAAGGTCCAATGTGTAACATTTAGATATGTCGTTGCATTGAAATATGTATATTTTTACTGAGCTAATCAGTTACTAACCATTTCAATTTTCCAATAATGATGATAAATTGATACCATGTGACTGGATAGGCATTGTTTTAAAATGCATGCCTGTGGAATGCAAGTGAACATCCTTTACCACAGGTGAAAACGTGCTCAGAATCACTAAGACCACATATGGAAGTGGTCTGAGGTCATGTGGCCACATTCTTTACAGTTGTGGAAACAACAATCCATTCTTGGTTTGGGCCATACTGAGGAAACGATCAACCCATGCTATATCAACTGTGTGAACTGCTGTACTTTTAAATTTGTGTAAAAAAGTTTCATTATTTTTTGTATACACTAAAGAAAATAAAGTTTTCATTGAAGGTAGTTATAGTTTCTTAGACAACACCCAGATATGTTTTTAACATTTAGTCCCTGCTCTAATTTTATTTTTTATTTTTGTGAAAATTACCTTGAAGCATCTAAGTGGGGCAAGATTGTGCATTTTGTACAATTGTACAAAATTCCCTCTCAGGCTTTGTGTCTAACTTATGAAAACAAAAAATGCTGCTATTCTTTAATTTGTCCTTTCTCTTATGGCCAGATGTTTCTTAAATAATGTAAACTGTCTTTCTTCATACAAAGTTAGAGTTAAGAAGTATATAAATATGTAAAATGAATGCTTCAAACATTCCGGTGTAATGCTTGGTGTGGTTTTCTACTCTTTTACTCTTTTTTTTTGTTGTGTTTCACAATGCTTTGTTTTCGTGTATCGTTGGCTTTAGAAAAAAACAACAAAAAACCACAAGGTATTGGGCTTTAAGTGGGAATGTAAGTGAGATCTGGTCACACGTGGTCACCGGATTCACGTGATGGGAGTATGTGTGCTGAAAGCTGTCCATTTGTGTCAGCTCAGTCAGGATAGATGTAAAACCAGGTGGAAACTGGACCTGTGCTAACATAATACTTTTTACATTTTACATTTTTTTTTTTTTTTTTTTTTTACATTTTGTAGCTTTCCCCCATCATTACAGCTGGTATAAGAACTGGATGGATGTTTGTCCAAAGTTTATATCATGCAGTTACACTTATAGGAAAAAAATAAAATTATGTATGGTCTGTTTAAAATGGTTACCATTTGCCTTGGCAGACGAAAAAGGCATTAAATCATAATTTTTGTTCTGGGTTTATGGTCTTTGAAGTAGCTTCCTAATCCAAATACTCCTGATATTGACTAATACAGACCAACACACATAAAAGTTAAGCATTCGAATTTAGGATATGTTTTCATTTAACAGTGGCGTAAACGTGTCCCAGGATATTAAAAGGCCACACCCATTCTGTAGATTTCCTTTTGTGTTGCTAAAAAACGAAGGCATTATTTTTATGTTTAAATACATCGGCCTTACCAAACAAAGAACTTTTGGCTGATGTAGACAGTGAAAGAAATTGACTTCTTTTTTCTTTTTTTTTTAAATACATTTTGCATACACATGAGAAGTTCCTTTAATGTGCACTGTGACTACAAGCAACTCTGTCGTTAAGGCCAAACAAGGTGTGACGCTAAAACAGCGCCACACTGTGGGGTTTTAAGACAGTGGGAGAAGTAGGCGGTTCCTGTGCTGCGCAAATCTTCAAGCTTTAAAGTTGTGCTTTAATGCCTACCTAATACACGCATTTATATAAAAAAAAATATATATATAACATAATATATAAATATATATATTTTTAAATTTAATTCAAGCCTCCAGTTCATTCCTTGTAACTAAATATTTGACTATTTCTATTACGGGTAGGTAACAAATAAAGTTATTTAGAAAAAAAAAAAAAAGTCAATAGGCGGCGCTCCAGTACTCGCCTCCTCCAAGAATACTATTGGTTCAAGAGATGTATTTCCTGATTTGATTGGTCTTCGTTCAGTGGGGAGGTGGGAAGAATGGAGAGAATATTCCAGAGCGGGGCGTAGCAGGAAGTCATCGTTAATGTGGAACCACAACGTAAACGCATGAGCTGTCGAAACCGCTACGTTGATACTTGAGCTTTGATAGGTGGGTTGTTCGATAAGATTTGTGTTTGGACGCTGATACCGCTCTTGCATGTAATACTCGAGCTTCAGTGGTAACCCGTCACCTGAAATGAGGGAACCCGTGTCTCTGCTGCATTTATCCGCCAGCTAACATGTTAGCTATTAATGCAGCAGCAGCAGTAAATGCTAATCGAGAAAACCAATTGAAATCAAAGGAGGTCTGATGTTCAGCGTCGCTATAAAGAAAATCTGTTTTTGATTTTGGTTGATCATTATTTCTCTAAAAGCATTGAGTGTGTGTTCCCTTTCATGTCCTATTTGTAATGATCATGCATTTCTAGAATGGCCATCTCATCTTAGCAGTGGGTGAGGTCCCTTGGAAAGTGCGAAGATTGTCTCCCGTTGGTATTTACTTGATTTGAGGTGTACAATTCTGACTTGTCAGAATTGGAAGGAGGGAAGGAAGAAGCTTTGAATCTAATTATAAAGTGACAACATAGACAAGCAACTTTCTGTTTGATAACAGTAGTCAGAGATAGTACAATAATCTATAATAGTCAATTCGACAAAGATGCACTCGTCTCATCACTGTTTAATATTCCTTATCACATATTTTGAGTTGGATTAGTTGAGTTTTTGGTCTGCCTTTTCTCAGCACTATCACTTAAAAGTATAACTGGTCATGGTCCTTATTGTTAGACATCGGGACATCTGGCTAATATTTAAAATGGTGTGTGTTTGTGTTTTGTTCTTAGTACCTGACCATCAGCGTTATCCATACCATCAGCACAATGGAGGGTGGAGTGACAGTCGTTACCAAACCCTTTGTAAATGTAAGAATAACAAGCTCCATCTCTACCTTTGAGGTGCAACGTGGATTCGACAGAGGAATCACTATAGCAGAACTTAAGGTTAGATCCCTGACACCTTGTATGTTATTCACCCCAGAGACTTTTATTTTGAGTATTTTGTTTGTATTTTGCTCAGGGAAAATTGGAGATGATTGTCGGCGCACCTTCCTCTGGCATGGAGCTGGAGCTGTATGGTGTGTCCGATGGTTTCCTGCTAAAAATGGATGACAACAATGCCCTACTGGGTTCATACCCAGTGGATGACGAATGCAAAATACACGTATGTAGACGCTTCAGTGCTCTTCTTTGACCGGAATGCTTGTTTCTCACAGAAAAATGACAAGATACACTTGTCTGGAGTTTTTTTTTTTCATCCTGTTCTTCTTTCAGGTTATTGACCAAAGTGGGCAACAGATGGGCGAGTTCACAGATGTTTCCCAAGTGGAGAAGTTTGAAATATCCAATCAAGCCTATGAAAAAAGAACAGGTGCCGTCAGATTGACGTTTTCTCTAATTGTCAACCCCATTTGGTTGAAATTTTCAATAACATTTTTTTTTTGTTACCTAAAATTGGTAAAGAAATCAAATCAAATAAGTCATATTTGACTCAACTGGAAGAAAAATAAAATAAAATTAAAAAAAAAAAAAAAAAAAATATATATATATATATATATATATATATAAAGATACTGTAACAATTAAATAGATCACGAAAGCTAACTAGAAACTACTGTTCCTGAGTTCACTTGATTTTTCATTCTTCTGTTTCAGATTCAGCAAGGTCGTTCATGAAGAGACACCAGTTAGGTCAATTTAACGAGGAAGAAATGGCCAAGAAGAAAGCAGAGCTCGCTGCCCAGGAGGAGGAACAGAAGGCTGCGGCTGAAGCCATTCCTGTTGGCAGCAGATGTAAAGTGCAGATCCCCAACCGGCCCACGAAGCTGGGGACTGTCATGTTTGTCGGTAATTTATTTATTTATTCATTTTTAATGCTTATGAGCTCAAATTGGATGGTGTGCGCTTGATGATTATTTGTTACCACAGTCAAACATGGCATTCTAATCCACACACAGTTTTCAGGATTGTGCAATCATTTAAAACATTCCATTAAAATGAGGGGGTCAGGTGTGTTTGAGCAACATGTAAGATGAGTCATTTATGCCAAGAGTTATTTTATTTTGTAACCAACCCGTGTTGAGTTCTTGGGTTTTTTCTACTAATGCAAATTTTATGTACATTGTACTTTCTTGTTATAGGCACAGCAGATTTCAAGCCAGGCCATTGGGTTGGGGTGAAGTATGACGAGCCTTTGGGAAAGAACAATGGAACGTAAGATTAAAATGAGTCTTTTCCTCTTTAAATCATACGTTGTTGTTTTTGTTTTTTTAATTTAATTTGGTTTTATTATGCATCTAACGCCCTCTCCTTTTCTTGCTTGTTTCTCCACAGCGTTAACGGGAGGAAGTACTTTGAATGTGAAAACAAATATGGTGCATTTGTGAAACCCCTGAGTGTGACCGTGGGTGACTTTCCTGAGGAGGATTATGACTTAGATGAGATTTAGGACTCTAACAAGTCTTACAATGGGGTTATTCTCTCCCCTGAAAGATTTGAAAACTTCAACCAGAGAGGAATTTGTCATTTTTTCACATTGTAAATGACCACTTTTTTTTTCTTGTTCGTCTCTGGAAGGTCTGTTTTAATGGTTGATCACGGAAGTCTTTTGCGGTATTTTCAGACAGAAGGCAAAAGCTTGAGAAGTGTTTGTTTACATGGTTAACTTCAAATTGTGTGACCGGGCTGGACTGTGATAAATGACATATAAACCCAGAGTGCAGTGGCTCCCAGGTCTCACTATATTCTATCATTCATAAATTTTCTACCACCACCTGGAAAGAACACTCGGGGTCCACTAGGTGCACGAGCCTATCTCAGCCGTCTTGGGCTGAAAGCAGAGAAAGACCCTGGACAAGTTACCTATGTTGCACTACCAGGCAGAGACACTCACAGAAGAAGCCAGAGTTCTCGGAAAGAACCCACGCAGACTCATGCCAACTCCGCACAGAAACGGTTAATCAAACCTGCAGTCTTGCTGCGAGCGCACATTCACTAATTATCAAAACAATGTGAAAACAATATTCAAAGTTTTCCATCATTCAGCTTGTCCAATTCATTCAAATCAGTTAACATGAGTGCAGAAAAGAAAAGGGTGCGGCTTCTGTCTCCTGTCTGAACCTGCTGCTCAAGTTCTGTCTCCAGCTTTTGTCCCGCTTTCATGGATCTGATGAATGAAGATAATAAGAGGTGGTTGGACTGAAGAAGATTTTCATGCATTTTGACAAAGCCAATTTTGAAATGTAATTTCCAGCAAGATTGGCGTTTTTTTTAACAGAACATGTATAAATTGACATTTCAGAATTTCCATCCTTCTTCTTATCCATCTTGTGCCAAGTTAACTTATTGTAAGCTGTATTGGTTGTAAACCAAATTGCTATTAGTCATGTGATTATGATGGCCATTTGTTAAGATAATGTTCTCTGTTCAACAATTTCACTACTGTGTTTCTAACAAGCATGGCGCGAGTGTCATGTTGGTCACTTTGAAGTGGTCAAACCCATTCCTTATGATGTCACTCATTAAAAGACATGAAATAAATAAGTGATAAGGAAAAAACCTACTAATGTCAGTAAAAGTGCATGTTGTGGGTTTAACAGTAGTTACCAAATAAGTTGCTTTAATTGTATGGAATGACATTCTTTTATCTTTTTGACACAATTAGGATTATTCTTAAAGCAGCTCTACGTAACTTGGACTCATTACCACTCCTTCCGAGTTGAGAACCGCAAATACTCTTTGCCGGTGTCGTAAAGACGTGGGTTTGTTGACACAGCCGGCATACTGAATAATCGCTTGAAAATATGTCCACCGACAAGGTAACGTAACATGCGTTACATGTTTGTTTGTTTGTTTTAAATATTGTTCTTTTGAACGTGACAGACAACTACAATTACACAAACAAGGAGAGTGTATGGCTTTTTGCTTGGTTCGCATTCTCGTCCATGAGAATTGCTTGGAAATGATGTGGTGTATAATGGTTATAATATTACAACAAGTTATAAACCCGTGTAGCTGTAATGCCTACAACAGCTGTTCAGACGACGCAACGTCGCATTGATTAGGTGGAAATGGTGAAGTTTATTGATATGGGAAAATACAAATAGTCGCCGAGATGGAGTGCTCGTATGTGTTCAGGAAAAACACCAATACGAAATGCAAAACAGACATTGACAATAACGTCGTAGCAAACACTTTTAATACTTCTTCTTTCATCGAGGTTACTTATTGTGTTCCATTCCGTCATGTTACAATCTTATGTATTTGGAATGGTAGTATGTAAGACTGCCTCTAAATAAACGTGTGACGTTGCCGTAAAGTGGTTCGTCCGGCTTGTCGGGTCGCGCTTGAAAGTTACGCAGTGCAGTTCCAGCCGGTGTACGACCCCCCCTCGCTGCCGAGGCGGCACCATTGATCCTATTAGTCGTTTATCTACCGCTTTACTGAGTTTGGAATCATAATTTTGTGGTCGAAAAGTTACCTAGCGCTGCTTTAATACCTATTTCAAAGTCCTGTTCATGTCCAAAAAACACTTTAATAAAAAGAACAAATGCAAAAAATGCATTGCTTTTTTTCTTGGTGGGATTGTTAAACAGATATTGTCAGATTTAAGTGATATTGTTGGCTTTTCTTGAGCTCAGAATGGCTGTATAAAATAACAATAAAAAACAGCTGATTTCAATACCTGCATTCCCCCCCTTCATTCCTCTTTTATTCAGTTTTACTGCAGAAAGTTAGATTTCAATAAGGGTGGAAACCTGACACCCAACACGGACCCAAAATATAAGCTTTGTTTACCCCAAACTTTGCTCTCGGTTTTAAGTTTGGACTGCGTTTACTTCCCCGTTTTAATTGCGGCGACCGTAATATTAACATACCTTGTAAGTTGATACTCAGTAATTGATGATTTATTGATTGATTCGCTGGGGCGACCCCTTCAGGAAGAACCCGAAAGGACAACAATTTTTTTTTTTCTCGAGCGCCCCTGGCGACCTACGTCACACGTCTGACGCCATGACCGAAATCTCGCGAGAAGAAGCGCGGCCAACTAAACTCCGTGTGGTGTGTGTGGCGTGTGAGCGATAGAGAAACGAGGAAAGATGGCGACGCAGGAGAGCGAAGCAACTAAAGCTGCCGCGACCAACGGCGAGGTAAAATGAATGAGTCTGCCATTTGTCTTACACGTCTCGGGGAGGGAGCTCGGTTCGTGTGTTTTTAGCGCCGAGCGTTCTCTCGTTGAATATTTGAACTTGTTGGCGAGCCTTTTCCCCCGAGCCAGATGATGTTGTCAGTGCCGGCTGGTTTTAAACGACCCCCCTCCTGCCTTCAACGATGTGTTGGGAAATCTCCACTGTTAACGAGTTGCCATGTCGGCCTGCGGCGTTTTTTGACTGTCTCGTGGCGAGTCTAAAATTACTTGGAACTAGCTGACAGTCAGTCTTCTACCATCGTTGAAAGCTGTGCAATGAGTCGCTACGTCTCAGGTTTTTTTTTTTTTTTTTAGAAGGCCTGAACCTGAGCAACGCAGATCGGCTCGTCTGTAAGGCCGGTCAGTCTCTCGCAGCTCACGCGCACTTTCCCCTCCCTTAGACACACGTTTTTAATTAACATTTTAACGGATATTCGTGAGCTGTCATTCGGAGATAAGGCATGGTGTTGTGGTAACACTTGCTCAGCAAGCCTCGAGGCAGAGGCTCGTACGGACACCAGGCAGACACAGCTAGCTAACGCAGGTAGCTCTCATCAGGTGGAGTGGAATCTTGTGTCGAATCTTGGGGATTTTCACCTTGCGGCGGTGAACGTAACCGAGAGACAAACTTTTAAGTATTCTGAGACTGAAAATTCTCTTGTAAGCAATGTGAAGTCGGTGTGCTGAATCCAGTTATCTCAGCCTTTGACCAAACAAAGTGATTAAAAAGGCACTGCTTGATTAATGCTAATGAGATTTCAGACAACTACAGACTGAAGTTTTTGTCATTGGATAAGAGAGTTGTAACAACCCTGATCTTTACATCACATATACACCATTTCTAGTGTTGAGAGTTGTATTCCTAGACTAATACAGAGCCCAGTATGAGACGTCCTTCAGCACCAGACTAGCGGAACATGTTTGCCCCACTTTACGCCCTGCACGTGAGCATGACATAGAACCGCCACAGTGAAGCTCAGATGCAGTCATGATAAGCAAGCGAGGAAACAAAAGGTGGAAAATCAGCATTCTCCACCGTGCTCATTGTTCCTTGTTTTCTTACTACAGTCTGAGTAAAACGTGGTTGCGTGTCAAGTGCTGTCACAACCTCTGCCTTGTGATACAAAAACGTTCTGACTGTTAACTACATAAATGCAAACGTTGTCCGTGAAGAAATTGCTGTTTGAGTGGCCGGTACCCAAGATGCTTTACTTTGCTTTCCGTTGTGTATTTGTGTTGTTCTTTGCCCAGAACACATTTGCGTGCGTTCCATTAATTCATTTGAATTTTTCCATGTGCTGCATGTTCTTTGGAGAATATGGCGAACCATCAAAGACACAAAGTGCCCTGAGCTGTTTGTAGATGGCAGTGACATTTGGCAGACATGCCAGACAATATCCTCAGTTATATGACTTGTGTGGTACTGCAGCTTGTTGGCCTGCTCCTTGCCTTGGACTGAAGTATTTGTGCTAAACATTAGCAAGCCCCCACTTCTTTCTGGAACAATTAACTTTCGTCTCCTCTCGCTCTCGTGTCCACAAGTGAGAAGTCAGTGTCACACATGCATGTTGGTTAATTGTTAAACCTTGTCAAGGGTGTATAAATTGTGAATTATTACCTCGCTGTGGTACTGATGACCTGTTTTTGCGCGGCTCTCTAATTTAGAATGTGTTTAATGGTTATTATCGCCTCGACCGTGAATCCCTGGCAACAGCAAACAGCGTGCACAGCAAGCAGGATGACAAGCCCAAGTTACAACCGACTACTGTTTTTTCCCCTTGTTTGTATGATTGTTTGGCTAATAACTTTATTCAAGTGTTTTTGAGTGGCTCTGGAGTTAAAAAGAAAGAAAGAAAAGAAAAAAAAAGCCTCTGCGTACCCACAATCCTCCAGCAGCTGACTGGATTAGTGACAATAGGGGGAGGTTGGACCCTTGGATAGTGACTTCCTATTTGCCTTTGTATTGTAGACTTGAATAGACTCTATACATGCTGAAGAGGTGGGGGCTCTAACATCAAACACTGTCTATATATAGATACACTGATTGAGAAAGACTGTATCATTAATGTGACTCAAAAGTTGCAATATGACAGTTTTTCCTTGTCAGCATCTTGACTCCAGTTTTGTTAATTTTATTGGCTGCATGCCAGGTACGATAATCAGTTTATCTAGTTATAGACTGCAGTCGCTGTCATTGAGGGTTATGTGGACAGGCCACACCTTTGGGAAATTCTTCATTCAGATCAGAATTCTAACGGGATATTAATCTTCTATTGATCTGGTTATTTTGAACTCAGACTTGAATTGTGGAGGTTTGGTTATCCAAGTAAAGGTTTCCCCAGCATTAGACCTTCAATGAATGCAGCAGCAACATTTTCTTCTTTTTTTTATTATTACTTTTTACTTTTTTTTGGCACTGCTTAAACTGTTCTTGCTTAGCAACTTCATCATGTGCCACTGCGCCACCTATCACAAATGTCTTTTTTTGCTCCAATCGATATTCTGTACCATTTGTCCGTCTGTTGCAGGTGAGCAGCAATGGAACTTCTGCAACGACAGATGTGCAGACTGTGCAGACAGCAGAAAATGCACAAAATCCTCAACAGCAGCAGCAGCAACCAGCACCTAATGCTTGGCAAGTCATTAAAGGAGTGCTCTTCAGGTGAGCTTTTCACCTTTTTGAATTCTCACACTCAGCACCATAACTATTATAAATAATGATTTGTGTATTTTGGATTATGAGTGTGTCAGCGTCTTCACTGTATAACCAGCAATAGAGAAATAAATTATTATTGAAGGTTATTATTAATAATCATTACGTATTATGTTATTGATCTTATTTCCATCTTTTGTGGCATATTGCATAAATATGTATACACATACAGACACACACACGTGCGTTACACGTGACTGTACCACACGCCACTAACTGTAGTCTTCTTTCACTTCCACAAATTTGATCTATATCTGCCATGTAATTTCCGGGTGTCTGCGTCCTGGTTTATCCAGTTTGCATTGTTTGCCCTCGCATGGGTGTTTCTGTGGCAGACCTGTTAAAGTCATCGCACTGAGAGACTGTGTACGATTAAAAAAAAAAAAAAAAGAAGAAGAAGAAAGAATTATATCGTTATTTATTTTTAATGACAGAAGTAGAGCACAAGATTCTGATTTTTATTTCAATCCAATGTGCTGCTTCCAAATCCGACTCACAAATCCACTCTCTTGCCTTTGGGAACTGTAGTATTCAGTCTGATGGTCTGCAGCTGACCACTGATCTAATATATCCTGGTACTGCACCACATATCTATTTCTATATCTATTGAAAGTATGTGGTAGAAATGAATTACTTGTGAATCTTATTAAATCTTATCTTTGAACTCGTCTCTCTTGAGGGCCTCTAAATATGTTTCTTTGAGATTACATCAATCAGTTTCCCCAAATGTATCTAAACTACAATGGATAATGGCCATTTTCAGCCCGTCATCAAATAACATAACTGAACAGGAGGGTTTTTGTTCTTTTCGCAAATGTTACATTTGTGTATTGACGCTTGCTCATTACTTTATGCCTGTCACTCCCTGACAGGCTGCTTGCGTTCACCAAGAGAATTTCTCTGGGTAATTTTGCATCAAGTAATTTTTCGATCGTCAGTATATCCTGGATATATAAGCCTGGACTTGAATGAATTTAAGCTATGCACACCCAAAGTTGTTTTTTTCCCTTCTATATACACAATTTAAGAAGTTAGTAGCTGCACATCATTCACACATTTATTTTGTCTCTTGGGAAAATGAAGAATTCTGACGAGTGGTGTTGGATGTTTACTCTTGGATGTCCAATTACTCCTTCGGTTGGACATCAGGTCATTGTATTCAAGATCTTTAACATGCTGAACCTTTCCCCCTTAGAATCTTTATAATCTGGGCCATCAGCAGCTGGTTCCGCCGAGGGCCGTCCACTCCTGACCCCAGCACTCCAGCCGGTGCTCCCAGAGTACCCAGCAGGAACCTCTTTCCCAAAGACACCCTGATGGTAAAGCGTCCCTCCCAGCTGTAGCTTGTGCTTTAGGGAGCTATTGGCAAAGTATTCTTTTAGCTGGTGTTGCCGTATTCCTTTGGCAAGCGATTTGAGCTTCTCACTCTGTATCTCTCCTGTCTCTGCAATGTAAAACACCTTTACTTTGTCTCCGTCCCCGCAGGACCTCTACGTGTACTTGTCCCAGGAGGAGGTCTTCTCAGACTTCAACAACACAGAAGCACTATTTTGGTTCCACAGGGACCTGGTGTATGGAGACTGGAACACAGGGGAGAATGGGGATGGCTGTTACGAACACCACACAGAAATGGACATCCCAGAGGTGAGCGAGAGCGAGGATGGAGCAGAGCGCGATTGTGACAGGGTTGGATGGAGCTTGTTGGGACTGACGGCTGATAAAATGTTGTGAATGAGCAGGTTAGATGTGACAATAAAGACAATTGTAATGGGAGGTCTTTCTTTAACAGTGTTTTCTGTTTATTGTAACCCATGCAGAGCTTGCAGCAGAACGGCTCTCTCTACATACACGTCTACTTCACTAAAAGCGGGTTCCACCCAGACCCCAAACGCAAGGGACAGTATCGCAGACTGGCGACAGTTCATGCAACGAAAAGTAAGTTATTGTGAAAGCCACACTTGAATAAAAAAGAAAAGTTAATCCTTTGTCTTTTGTCTTGTTGTTTATTCGTCTTTATTTAAGTTTTAAAGAAATCTTTCTCTCAAGGCCTTTGTTTTCTCCAATATACAGTAGGTTTTTCTCATCTTGTGGTGTTTTTAACCATAGATGCACACTGAAACAATACATTTCCAGAGAATAAAACTCATTTCATCAGTAGAGGTTGGAGGTTACATGACGTGGTTCATGTCTGAATCATTTCTTGTCTTTCCACTACAAAATTGTGTATGCAGTCATGCATGAGAGACAAACTAAATCAAAACTCAGGTCAATGGTTCTGTGAGCTCTCTGAGCGACAAGAATTTAAATGTTTGTTACATTGGATTTGAAATGGGAAGAAATCTCCAAATTGAACGTCCTTGACCAAAGCGATATCAATAGAACACCAGCTACAAATCACGAGAACAATCAAGTATACTGATCCCTGTGAAAGAAAAGCTGTATTATAAAGCAATTATTCAATGTGCTCACCTGACCTTGTTCTCTTTTTCAGTGTTGAATAAATTCAAACGAAGAAAGTTTATGAAGACAAAGAACCTACTGACGGGGGAGACGGAAGCAGACCCTGAAGTGATCAAGGTGATTATTTTTTCCATTTCCTGATTTTAAAGACCCCAAGGCTGGATCAATATATACTGGATATACAAACTAGTATTCTGAATTATAAGTCACTAGATTTTAAACGTAGCACTGTGAGTATCATTACTTCAAAGATACCAGATACCTGAGCCGCCGATGGCAGTTCTTGGGTAGCTTTCAGTTCTGTTGTGTGGCCCTACTGAAAGCACACTTGTAATTCAAGTGTAACTGTCTCACTGTACTGTATGTCAAGTTGACATCCACGAAATGCATCTCTGAAATGCTTTGTGAATGAATGTCCACAGCGGGCAGAGAGCCACGGTCCAGTGGAGATCATCTCCCACTGGCACCCCAACCTCACCATCAACATGATAGACGACCACACTGCCTGGGTCAAGGGCTCAGTCCCGCCTCCTCTGGACCAGAGTAAGCTCCTCCTACTGAACTGCCGGCTGCTCATTTCACCAGACTCCATAAAATCCAGTCATCCTTGACACATCCCCCTTTCTCGTCCGTCTCCAGATGTGAAGTTCGATGCCGTGAGTGGTGACTACTACCCCATTGTTTACTTCAACGACTACTGGAACCTTCAGAAGGACTACTATCCCATCAACGAGACCCTGACCACGCTCCCGCTGCGTCTCGCCTACTGCCCGCTGTCCCTGTGGCGTTGGCAGCTCTACGCCGCTCAGAACGCTCGCTCGCCCTGGAACTTCTTACCAGAGGACACGTATGAGCAGTCTGATGAAGACCAGGACTCTGTAAAGGTGAACGAGACTTTTAATGGTCGAAAAGTGACATTAAATGTTCTTTGGTCGTTCTCCGTCGGTGTCTCTCACTGAAAGTTTTTTTTTTTTTTTTTTAACAAAACATGATTTTGAGTGGAACGTAAATAGAATAGAACTCAACTCTGCCCTTTCTTGTTGAATATAGGTGGCCCTTTTAGAAACCAACCCATACCTGCTGGGTCTCACCATTGTGGTCTCCATCGTGCACAGCATCTTTGAGTTCCTCGCCTTCAAGAATGGTGAGTTGGCCGCGCTTTTGCATTCAGAAAGCTGCCCGTATGTCACTGGAACTCAGCACGTCTCCTCTCCGTCTTCCTCCAGACATCCAGTTCTGGAACAGCAGGCAGTCTCTGGAAGGCCTGTCCGTTCGCTCCATCACTTTTGGAGTGTTCCAGTCTCTGGTGGTGCTACTGTACATCCTGGACAATGAGACCAACTTCGTGGTGCAGGTCAGCGTCTTCATTGGCCTCCTGATCGACCTGTGGAAAATCACCAAGGTCATGGACGTCAAAGTAAGTCAGAGAACTCGGCGTCATAGAAGAAAAGTTACTGTTATTCTGTCAAGTTACTAACCTATGTGACCCTTGCATCATACGTTTAGTTGGACAGGGAGCGCAAAATTGCTGGAATCCTTCCCAGATTGGTGTTCACAGACAAGTCAACATATGTCCAGTCTTCAACCAAGATTTATGATGACGTAAGTCAATTTAAATGCAGTGCAAACATCCAATTTTGGAGTCCTAAATATTCATTGTACAATATGTGATGATTTCCTCTCTCATTCCCTGAACAGATGGCCTTTAGGTACTTGTCATGGCTGCTCTACCCTCTATTTGGCTGCTACGCCGTCTACAGTTTACTGTACGTAGAGCACAAAGGCTGGTACTCATTTGTACTCAGCATGCTTTACGGCTTCTTGTTAACATTTGGTAAGTACATTGCCAAGGTGAAAGTGTTGTAAAGAGCATCGCTGGCTGAAGCAGCTATATGCGAAATTCAGCATTCCGTGTGATATTTTCCCCCCGTGTTCTTCCACATTCTTCCATTTCTAATTTTCATGGGTAAAAATAACTATGCAGAGGTTCGTGATTTCTAATTTCTTTTCATTTCGGGGTCAAGGCTTCATTACGATGACGCCTCAGCTGTTCATCAACTACAAAATGAAGTCTGTGGCCCACCTCCCGTGGAGGATGCTCACCTACAAAGCTCTGAACACGTTTATCGATGACCTGTTTGCCTTCGTCATCAAGATGCCCATGATGTACAGAATAGGATGCCTCAGAGATGGTAAGTCTTCACTTGACAATGCTACACAACGAGAAGGTGCCTTTAGTTTACCTGTAGATCGCTGGAATACTTTGAACAGCTCGCACTTTGTTTGTCAGGTGCTTTAAGAACAGTGTTGTTAAGAAGTAATGTAATTACTGATTACTCTTAAAAAAACTAATTTAATTACTTCTTTAACTACTTTGTTTCATAAGTAATCAATTACTAATTACATTTCTAATTACTTTAGTTAAAAAAGAAAGTAACAGTTGCTCTGTGCTTTGAAATAAACTTTATTAAAGTGCAAATTTTGCAATTCCAAATGTTGCCTCTGTCCTCTTGTTATGAATGAATGTTTGCTCTCTGAACACCAACTGCACATTTCACAGAACAAACTCATGGACAGCACTGGCGTCTTTTGCACAGCCCATATTGTTAAAGTTATTAGAAGATTTCGGAGAAGCAACAAAATTGTTACTTGAGTAGCGGTAACAAAACTGGTAGTACCAGTACCAGTTTTGCCACAGTAATCTAGTCACATTACTCTGTTACTCAAAAAGTAGTTTAATTACAGTCGCGGATTACTTGGTAATAGTTGACTTGGCAACACTGTTTAGGAAACATTAAATCCCCGTTTTCCTTTCCTCAACAGATGTAGTGTTCTTCATCTACCTGTACCAGCGCTGGATCTACCGGGTGGATCCCAACAGGGTCAATGAGTTTGGCACCAGCGGAGTGGAGCAGCCGCAGGACAATAAGGCAGTGGCAGACGCAGCTCCTGCCGCAGCTCCTGCCGCAGCTCCTGCCGCAGCTGTGGCCAACACGGACAAACCCGAGGGGGAGAAGAAAAATGACTAAGCAGAGTCTTTGTCTGCCTCCCTGGGCTCTCTCTCCGCTGAGGGCGAGAAGACTTGTGAAATAAAGGCAGGGAGGAAAGTTGTTGTTTAGCTGTCCTGGACGCCACTACAAAAAAAAAAAGGAAAAAAATGCAGTTCAGCTGTCCTGATTCTATGTGGGACCACAGAGAATCCTATTCAGTGTAGACTTGGTAAAATTCTTTCTGTTCCATGCCCTCTCGTTTTGCAGTTCAAGTGAAGTAAAACAAACCGTGATGTACTGTATTCTGTATGATTTCTCAGAGGGTAACAATGGTTTGGAGGGAAATGTGTCACAGTTCCACGCAGGCATACATCTATTTTTTTTTTATTTTTTATACAAGGACAGAAAGATGCCAAATGCAACTTTTGTTCTTTGTGTAGATTTTTTCTTTTGGTGAATTATTCTTCTCATTCCATGTGTGCGTGCCATGTTTCTGGTTGCCTGGAAACTGGTGAGTAGTACTGGCAGAAACTGGAAAGAGCCTGAGCTGCTGTTTTGGCAAGTGGTGACAAGACTGAGGACCTGCCACTACACTATCTGCAAGACAGTGACTACTACCCTCTATTTAAAAAAAAATGAAAAAAAAGAAGATGTTCTTAACTTGGAACATAAGTAATAACAGCCTTGTTGGTATTAATATAAATATTAATATTGTTAATGACTATTTTGTTTTTCAGTTGCTCAAGAATTATTTTGTATGTTCACAAACTGTACAGAATCTGTCATGTAAAAAAAAAAAAAAAAAAGAAGTCAGAAATGCCGAGCAACAATAGGTAACTTGCAAGTATACATTTCATTTTTACTCCCAAGCCAGATGTTTGGTTAACAATATCATTTTACACCCTATGATGACCTTGACGATCAAGGTAGAGAGAGATGTCAAATGTGTGATGGAAAAATAATTGTTTTAATTTGAGTGCTGTAAATCCCTAAACGAGGGTTCTGTGTTGGTACATATTAAATTTTGATTGATTCATGTTTCTAGTAAAACTTATGTGTGACTTAAAATGTCGATACAAAGTGTTGTTGTTTTGAAAACTTTTGATTGACTAATTGCTAATTTTTTACCATTTGGACAATGTCTCATTTTAATTTTAATTTTTTTGAAAAGGTGGATGTTTTCATTTTAAACGTAACCAGAAAGAAGCTTAAAAACGTGATTTTTAAAAATGTTTTTTTGTGGGTTTTCTTTTCTTTTTTTTTGCTCAAACCATTTCTGGAAAATTTGAAAAGCTGAATTGTAACAAGTAGACATGTCTTCTTGCTTGCAATATGGTTCAACGTTGCACATTTGGCCAGTTCACTGTTCACCTTTGATCAGTTTGGAGGACGACGATGCCATGACTAAAAAGACAGACACATTATTTTCCCATATTCTTTCCCCAATGACACAACTTGACCTTTTTTCTCCTCACCTCCCCGGACCATTTCCCATAAATGCCGAAACTTTCTTTTTCCATTTCTTGGCAGCCAGCAGGTGTCACTGTGGCGCTGTTACTTCAGTTAAAGTCTTGGGGCTGGTTGACCAGCAGAATATCCCATTTCCAAATACGGTCTCATTAAGAACTGGCATCATGAAAAGATGTATTAAAAAATAATTATAATGTAGAGGATGAAAACGTGAGTAGCGCTGTGTGTGTGTGTGTTATATCTTCTTGTTATAACACATACACACATTTAGTGGAGAAAAAGTCTAAATTTTTTTTTAACAACTTAAGTTACATTCTCAAAATATAATTGTTTTTAGCATAAAAATCCATTATTCTGTAATACATGAATATTCAATGAAGCATCACAGTGGTGGTTTCTCGTCTGAAAGGTGACGTTCCGTCGGTGGGGATTTCCAGCCGTGAAGCAGCCAATCAGGGCAGCGGTGCCTTAATACTATCGCGCAGCCACTCCGTCCTCCAGCAGCATCAGTCGAAACTCCACATGGCTTCGACAGGCCACCGCTTTACACTCGGCTCGGCAAAGGCACAAGGCGGCGGGTTTGCTCTTCTCTCTCTTGCGATCTTTCAAAAGCGCGAGCGATACATTTTTTGACCAAGAAGAAGAAACCAGAACCGGAAGTTACACAAGTTTTGGAAAGAGCTCGAGAATACGGATCGGAATTGATCGTCTTTTCCTTCTTTTTCTTCTTTTTGAAAGAGTCCACGCATGCGATGAAAGACATGGATGTCTTTTCCAGTAGCTGCGGTAAGTTTTGTTTTTACAGTCTTTTCTTGCCTGTTGGTTCGTACGTGAAAAGGGGGTGACATCATCCCGAGGCACGTGATTTGTCGGTTCGGCGGAGCCAACACCCACTGGCCGGTGTTTTAGATTAAAATGCGACTCCGTCGACTGGCGGCTTTTGGCCGAATGCGTCACCGCTTGTCGTAGTCTCAACTCACGTAAAACAAATCGAGCGAAAGAGGAAACGCAGCCACACTCGAGAATTGTCACGTCAACTTTTTAAACTAGTTCTAGTCGCCACACAAGTCAATCAGACGCCGTGACAAAGCGTGTCACGTCAAACATCAGTTAGAGAAATCACCTAAAGGCTACAACAGTAAGTGTATGACGGTGAATCCCATTTTTTAAGTCGTTGTTGCATCAGTGTGATGTCGAAAAAATGCGCTTTTCCCCATCACGTGTCCTGCTTGGCTCAGCATGTATGATGCATCTTCACTTGCTAGTGCAACATGGTTACAGCCGCAACTGCTGTGCAATCGTTGCCCCTTCTTGACAGTTTGCTTTCTGTTTGCAGAGCAAGGACAGATCGACTTTGGTAAGTTCTCCTTCTTCTCTTTTGCCACTGCTCACACAAAACCGCGTCTGGCGAGTTCAGGGAAAATTTTGACCTGAGGTCACCTCATGAAGAAATGAACTACCCGTGTGTGTGTGTGTGTATAAACATATATATATATATATATATATATATATATATATATATATATATATATATATATATATATATACACACACACACACACATACACACACACACACACACACACACACATATATATATATATATATATGTATATATGTGTGTGTGTGTATATATACATATACATATATGTATTACAAAGTGGAATTACACTATAGGAAATTGCTTTGGAAAAACAGATAAAAACAAATGATAAAAAACTCTATACTGCATGTGCTAAATACAGCCCATTAAAATATACCAGTGTACAAATATAGAAAACATGCTGACTAGTGGCAGTGGATTAAGCTACATTAATTAATGTGCACACAATTTAGGTATTAACAGATCAAAATTGAAAAATCTAGATCTTTCTGAATGTAGAAAAAAATAATTATCAATGCTTTGACAACTTCCCCACATGAGACGTCTGCGTCTGTCTTGGCAGAGCTCATCAATGAGTTCATAGAGTCGGAGAGGCGGTCGGCTCCCTCCCTCCCCGGGCCTCCCCCACCTCCTGCTGACCTCCTCTGTCAGCCCGGCAGGGAGAACTGCGGGAGGCTCACGCACAACTCGGTGGCGCCGTCTCAACCCCGGATGGTGGCGAGAGGGACGGGGCTCCAGGTGAGCAGCTCAGCGTGACGCACGTGTCGCACTGTTGTGTGACTGTTGTCACTCAGCGGTTGGCTACGTTTCCTGAAGAAAAAAAATAAAAATAAAATGCCTGCGCGCAGGTGTTACGTCAGCAGTAGATTTTGGAGTTGCGTCGCGGGGTTACGCCCAGGTGCTTTTATCAGTGACGACACGTTGTTGTATGTTTAGAGAGGACGGACGTTTTCACAAAATACTTTGAATTTCTTTCCGTCTCTTACGAGACATCGGCGCCAAATGAAACGGATGGTCGGATGATGTCACGCACGTATTGCGTAGTTATTATGATCTTGAGTGAAGATCATAGTGGAAGATGAACAGTCGCGTAGAATAATGGAAATTAATCGTAGTGACAGTCAAATGGAAAAGTCACATTGGACACAGCACTCGTTCATGCATGGATGTCAGAATGAAAAACTGGAAAGCTTCTCTTGAAGATTGTATTATGTCAATTTAATCTAAATGCATCTAATATTTTTTGGACAGTTCAAAAAAAAGATTTTGTTGCAATTCCAATTCCAATTCTAATTGATTATTAGTATGGCAGCAGTGTTGTGTCTTTGCTTGCACCAGGGGCCACCAGAGGTTTTGAACCCGAGAGCTACTTCATGGGTTCTGAGTCATATGAAGGGCAACTAGTTTGCTGCACTCTACTGTAATTACAAACTGTCTCAGTTATAAGTTATTATCATTATTTTATTAATGATACTCATCTATGTAAAGACACAGATCACGTTAATAAGGTCTCAGTAATTATCAACGACTTAACAAGGTTGGACAAAATTGAATTTTAGACGCAGCTTAACAAGTTGTGCCATATTTCAAACAGGCCTGCGGGCTGCTCACGTGACCCTTGTGGGCTGCCGCGTGCCCACGTTGGTGACCCCCTGGCTTAGACCGTCTCGAATAACAATTTTTATTTTTTTCCCCCAAAAGATCAAGAATCAATTTTTGGAATAAATTAGGGATGTTCGCATTGAGTTCTATAAAGCTCGGAGCTGCCTTTGCACTGCAGGTTGCCTTCACGAGAGAACGCAGAGTTGTTTCACACTGGAACAACTCTGCGTTCGCGCTCGCACGGCCTTCATGTTGCAGTCGTCATCGCTGACCTGGTTTCTTGCTCAAAGTGTTTGCCGGAGACTCCGGAGTGTTGCGCGTGTGTGTAGCCTGCGACGCCTTGTTGTTTGAGTATCAGTCAGGCAGCTGCCAGGGCAGAGGCGGAGTCCTTGCTCCAGAACACGTGGTTTACCGGCAGCGGGGCGATTTAGAGGAGGAGTGATCCACTGGCTCCGAGGTGAGGCGGCGCAAAACGCGTCGTGACGTCGACGCCAAGCACTTTCAGCTCAGGCGTCAGCGTTGCACTTTTTTTTTTTATTTATTTTTTTTTTTTTGGGGGGCGAACGCACACTTTTGGTTGCCAGACGTCCGCAGGCCTGCCGCCCCCCCCCGTGACTTCCTGTGGGTGGAGGCTCCAACCGTAACCCGACTCCGACTTTCAGTTTGCCCGTCTTTCTGTTTACAATCAGAGGCTGCAGTGAGAGCGAGAGAGAGACAGAGAGAGAGAGAGAGAGAGAGAGAGAGAGAGAGAGAGAGAGCGAGTGGGGGGTGTCCTGCAGGTCACATTCTTGGCCTCTCTCCTTGCCGCTCCAGTATTTGGATCGTCGGCAGGTCGAGTCCACTTCCCCTTTTCTCGTTGTGCTTCTTCAGCTCGTCCTCACCTCTTGTCGAGCTCCCTGAGAGGTACGGCAACGCGTTGCAGTCACGCCGGCTCGTCTTTGTTCATGGGGACGTGAGGCTAAAGGTAATCTTTTGTTCTCCGCCTCGGTGACTTCTGTGCCTGCTACACGAGCAGCCTCCACTCATTTGCCGCTTCCTGCAGCGATGGTTTGTCGCTCTTGGTTTCTTTAGCACTGTGTTTGTGTGTCTGTGGCAACAATGGAGGCCTGGCAGTGACATAATGAGTGCTGGAGTTGATGGCTGAAGACTTCTAAAGCAGTGCTTCTCAAACTTTTTGGGCCCAAGTATCCCTTCTGAATATATTTTTCAATGAATTATCTTCTTAATTTTACCATTACATTACATATGTTACTCTTACATTAACCTTTTTTTTTTTTTTTTTGCATATTCCTTCCTTCTTCTTTCCTTAACCATCCTAACTTCAACTTTGTAGCTGCAACTGTACAAGAGATGCACGTTTGTTGGTTGTATTGATTTTCCCCTGAGACATGGAGCCTCTTTAGATAATACTGTATGTCTTTGTTTGGTTGGTTAATGGCTTTGCACTTCACATTTTAGAGCACATACGTAACATCGTTTAAGTGTAAGTGATATTTGAATATTCCAGTTATTGCCTAGAGAGCGCTGAGTGAGAACGATCAACAATAGAACCGGCGAGGGAATAGAGAGCTTGCAGACGACGATGATGTTGAACAGTTGGAGAAGTAAACCCTGAGCACATGGCTTCCTCTTGTGACGGCCGATGCTGTGTGGGCATTCTTGGAAAGCCCACACGGGAAGGAGAGAGTTTTAACCACAGTATTGCTGACAGCAACTTGTTTTTAACAAGGATATGAAAAAAATACTCAGAACTATTAAAACAAAAACAAATGGCTGCATTGATCAGACGATCAAGTGAAAGTCCTGCGTTCAGACTCGTTCTGAATGCAGGAGCTTTATTAGAACGTCAGTGGCCAGGTCGCCCCAGAAATGCAGACTTTAAGGGGGCGCACTTCAAGTTGGTCACCAAACCCGGATAAATGCCAGTGGTAGGAAGGACATCCGAGGCAAAAGCCTTTGCCAAAGTCAATGTGCGAACCAGGTTGAGCCTGAAGGGGACGGCTGAAAGGTTTCTTTAGGTTACATGTGGAAAAAGTACCAGTAACCAGTAGTGTTGCTGGTAACATCACCCACCTACATTGTTTGTGAAGGTGATCCTTGTTCACAAATGAGCATGCCAATGCAATGCAAATCACTTTGTGCCTGCCAGAACTGCTGCACAATGCAAACAATATTACTGTATAACCTGTATAAAATGGTAATTTAGAGGAAAACAATCTGAGAAAAAGAAATCTTATCTCTTTCGTTTCTGTTTAGTTTCGCTATGTTGACAAAACCGTGGTGGTTCCATTTTTTTATCATTTTTTTTCTTTTTTTTCTTTTTTTCTCTTTTTTCCTTCTTTTTTCTTTTTTTTCTTTTTTTTCTGATGGTGGTTCCATTATATTATCCGTCGACAAGCTAATCCCACAGCAGCCACGGGTTCAGCGCTAGCTACACCCGTGGCTGCTGTGGATGTGCAGGCAGCTGGTTGGTTATGATGTATACATGCCGTGACAAGCTACAACTTATGGTCAACATATAGTTGCAAAGTATATAGTGTATAGTATATGTGAAGTATTATCACTGCTAATTCCTGCTTTTCTAATATATTATATATATTTTTTTATAATACTTCGGTGTTAATGCGATAAACGATGATGAGCTGCAGGAAAGTTGTCTTCTATGCTCGACATGTAAAAAAAATAAATCTTTGTTTTCCCAAAAAGGTTTGTCATGACCTTTTTTTAGTCTTAATTATCCACAACAAGGTGCCACAGAACAGTGTGTGCTACCACGCAGTGTTGTCCCGGACTATGCAGCACCTCAAACAATTATGAAAACCTTCCCAGGTTTCAAATTTTAAAGCATCAGTAGAGATGATTTTAAACAATTGACCTTTGGTCTTCTATCCTGTGTTCCCACAGCCTACGCGCACCTTTCCTCAGCCGCCGCAGCACCCGTCCAGAGACATGTCGCACTCGTCTCGGGGAGCCGCCCCAGCGGCCGGCTCCTCCCACCACGGTCAAGGCTTCAAGCCGGCGCTGGGGCGCTCTCTCCCCCAGACTCAGGGCGGCAACCCGGCAGAGCTGGAGAGGATCCTGGAGAGGCCCAGGCTGGTGGTGGTGGAGCAGCCCAAGGAGAGAGGCATGAGGTTTCGCTACGAGTGCGAGGGCCGCTCAGCCGGCAGCATCCTGGGCTCGTCCAGCACAGAGAGTACCAAAACGCAACCTGCCATAGAGGTACTGTGACCCTTCCTTTTTTTTTTTTTTTAAGTATAGTATAGTTCATTCATTTTTGAGTAAAACAACAAACAGCATGTCAATGAAACTGTAGCAACAACAAAAGGAACGAATGAATATGCTACAAATTAGCGATCACACGTCAAAATAAATGAAAACAGTGCTCATCATGATGGAAACAGCAGTCACTCACTCACATCAGTCTCCTCTGAAGAAATTCTAACACGCGGTTCCACATTTGGTCAGCCATGCTGCCTCTATCATCACTCTAAAACTGTCCAGTTTCAATGTGTTTGCCAGTTCACACAAGCAAAGGTCAAACGTTGGCACGGAGTTCTTTCACATTCTTAGGATCATATTTTTAGCAGTCACTGCCCAAAATAAAAGGGCAACTTCCTCATTTTCTTTCTTTAATTGGCTGATGGCTCAATGCTGGAGGGCCCCGATGTTGGCAGTGAGAGGATATTGGTCCCAGTGCCTCTAAGAGGCCTCTGAAAAACAATGAAATGTGTTGACTGCATGACCAGGAGTGCTTCAAGTTTCCAGTTGCGCACTTGCAGCGATTACAAACTGGTGACACATTGGTTAAAAAAAACCAACAACTTAGAGTCCGTGCACGGTTTTAACAGGATAAGATGATGCTTGCCGTTAACGGAAGACTTTTTTTTTCACCGCTCTGGGTCTTGAAGGTGTTTTACGCGTCCTCAGAAGCCGTTTCAACATACATTGGTTGTTTGTTGCGTTGACTAATGCAGCCCGGGTGGAGCTGCAGGATGTGGGTTTCAAGGAGGCAATCAAAAAGTCCCTGATAATCCCACTTTCGATGTGGTCAAACTCGGGGGGAGGGGGGGGGGCGTGTATGAATGAAACGCTCCGCTTGCTTGCCGACAAACCCCCCCCGGCCCCCCTCCCACCCCAACCACCTCCTCCCATCAGCACCACATGAAGCCCCCCCTCTCTGACGCCGAGCAGCCCGAGCATCAGGGGAAAGAACGTCTATTTTTGTTGTTGTCGTTTGAACGACAACAGCGTCATCCCGAGGCGTTGGCAAGCTAAGGCGCAAAGCTGAGGGCAACGTGGCCGTTAGGGGTGTTTTCTCTCTTTCTGTCTGTCTGTCTGTCTCTCTGTCTGTCTGTCTGCGTGGGCACATCAGACTCAACTCTGACGTGGCCGTGGGTGTGAGCTCGGATGTGGCCTCCCTGTGCGGCTCTGTGACAAACTGCAGGGTGTAAACTCACCTTCATCAATTCACACAGCATCCCTGCAGCTCTTAGTGCAAGATTAAATGGCAGTGGATGGATGGATGGATGGATGGATGGATGGATGGATGGATGGAGATCACAGGACATTCAATCTAGCAGCATCAGCAGCGCCGATGTACATCTGCACTCTGTCCCTGCA
The DNA here is from genome assembly GCF_046127955.1 of Nelusetta ayraudi. Classification (NCBI taxonomy): domain Eukaryota; kingdom Metazoa; phylum Chordata; class Actinopteri; order Tetraodontiformes; family Monacanthidae; genus Nelusetta; species Nelusetta ayraudi. Next base: position 9,323,012 of record NW_027466098.1, on the reverse strand, counting down.
GTGATACTCGGTTTTCTATTTCCTCCACACAAGCACTGTTTGTTTTAGGAGACAGATCCTCAGATAGTGGGTAATAAAAACGGGGCTGGGCACAAACAAACGGTGGCTGCCCAGCGAGGCCTGACCGGTATTGAAGTGTTAACCAGCCGTTTTTAAATTAACCGTTTCAACGCTTGTGAAGTTGTTGACGTCGGTGACGTCTCTCGCTCTTCTCTTCAGAGCGCCTGCTGCCGTCTCCCCCATCGGTGCTGCTCACAGAAGCCCACTTGTCCTGTCAAACTACACTCGGAGTTCAACTGTAGTTTAGCGCAAGGAGTCTGAGCCTCATGACTGGAGAAAGACGGAAATAGATTCACTGTCTTTTTTTTTTTTTTTTTTTTTTTTTTATCAACACAAAGCAATTACAGACATACAATTTTAAACACTTGAAACCTATTAAACTGCTGTGTCATCATTGGCGTCATCCTCACTGAAAACACACGTGGCACTTTCAAACACACACCACCGTGCGGAGGGAGGAAGCCATGACACAGTCCCTTCTGACGCGACCGTTCAGTGCAGGAAGTGGGTCGGACGAGGGCAGAAGCGTGTTTCGCATGCTTTGGCGACGGCCTGGAGCTGTGTGACAGAGGATGTCTTTGAAAACTGAAACCCACAGATTGATGTGACTACTAGAGGACTGGGGCGAAGAACGTGAACCTTCTGAATACAGGAAGGTGGCACCACGGTGCAGCTGCACTTTCAAAACCTAACGGTCACACAGATTGAAAGTGGGAAATGTCTTCTGTCTTTGAGCTGTTCGGCTGTTGTCCAGTGTGTAAAAAAAGAAGATTTGAAGGAAGCCAGAAGCCTGACTGTCAGGGGGGGGGGGCTTCCTTAAAAAGTGGCGGCGCCAGATGGCGGCTAACTAGGAGCAAGACCCTTATTGCTCAGTGTGTATTGTATGAAAACTGTTCTAGTGGTAGGAAAAGCAAATTACTTTTATTGCACTGCAAAAATACACTTTTATTAATGTATTCATGGGCAGCATGTTAAGCTTTCACCAATATAAAAATGATAAATAAAGCCAGATTGTACACACTGGACCGTTAACCAGTCAGTTCTTTGGGGTCGAAGGTCGTTCAAGGTGGAAAGTCGCCTGCTGCACGCCAGTGAACCGCCGCGTTGGGCCTCTGCTCTCTCCCAGATCCAAGGTTCCGCCGAGCACCTGACGAAGGTCACCGTCACCGTTTCCCTCGTGACCAAAGACCTCCCACACCGGCCCCACCCGCACTGCCTGGTGGGTAAAGACTGCCCCCACGGCTCGGGCATCTGCGTGGTCACCATCAACCCTCTGAACAGCAGGCGCCACAGGTGCACACCGCCTCGCAAGGCTCCCTCTCCCGCCACATCAAAATGAAGCAACAGAGCCAAGTTCTTCCTATTGTCATTTCTTATCATATTTTCAATGACCGCTGTCGTTTTGTTTTGTTTTCCGCCGGCAGCTTCGCCAACCTCGGAATCCAGTGCGTCAGGAGGAAAGAGCTGGACTTTTCCCTTCAGAAGAGAAGGAGTCAAAACATCGACCCGTTTCAGAGTAAGGCTGACGCGATGTCATCATCATTCTGGGATTTAGTTTGTGAATGTGTGGAACTTTTACTGCAGTAGTCCGCAACAGGAAGCAGCGAGTCCCATCTCAGCCTTTATGGTTGCACTGAAGCAGGTTCCCTCACACGGTTCCTGATGATGGTGTTCTCACACTGACTGATCAGAGTTTCCTGTCTGACCTGCTGCGCTTGTGTGCCCCCCCCCGCCCCCCTCCAGCCGGAGACTCCAAGGGCATCGAGGACATGGACATGAACACAGTGCGTCTCTGTTTCCAGTGTGAGCTGGAGTGGGACGACGGCAGGAAAGACGACCTCAGCCCGGTGGTGTCCAACCCCATCTACGACAAGAGTGAGACGTCACCACACGCACTCTCAGGAATCCCCCAGCCGCCGCGCTGCTAGCGCCTTCTAAAATAACTCATCTTTTTTTTTTTTTCCATTCCGTCGTTGCTTACAGAGGCCACAACCACCTCGCAGTTGAAGATCAGCTGTCTGAACCAGTACAGGGGCTCGTGTGCCGGCCAGACGGAGATCTACATGTTGTGCGACAAGGTGCAGAAAGGTGAGTTTCCGTACTTGGGTTTCTTGAGGGGATTCACACGGTGGGCCACCTGCGCTTAGCTCATAGCAGTGCAAAAATCAAATGGCTAATCAGAATAACAAAAATCAGAATTAAAAAAATAGAAGATACAAAAAACATTTATACTGTTCGAAAATCCTTTAAACTCCTCATAATTTAACCCATATACATATCTGCTTCTGCTTTTACTGTCCTATCCGTCTAACAAATGACAGTACCCCTCCTCTTCCATATACCCATTTAGAAAGAATTGTTTGTACTTTTAAAAAGAAAATGCATTTAAGTTTGTGCTTTGCTTTATTTCTTGCTCCAAACAAATTCCATAGTCACCCCACAGCTTGACATGCACATTCTTTTCAATGTTGTTCTTACAAGATATAAAATAATAACAAAGAAATCATCATAAAATCTCTTAAGAATTGTAATTTATTATTATTATTAGGAATTTTGTTTATATAGCCCAAATACATTTTACAAGTAGCTTAAACAGTTGTAAAGTAGGAAAATACAACTACTTCCAATACAACTATTTACAATGAATACAAAAAGAGTGACGCACAATAGAAGCAATTCTGAAAAGGTGTGTTCTGAGATTTGAGTGTTGGGAGGTCAGAGCAGCGACAGATTTGAATTTGGAGGGACTTCCAGACATAGTGCACCTGAAATTAGCCCCGATCTGAGTATCAAACGGTCACCTTTTGTGTTTGAACTGTACGTTGTCACTTGAAGCCAATGGCAAAGTATTTTTTTCTCCACTCAGTTCGTTATCGTTCCTCTTGCAGACGACATCGAGATCGTCTTCAGGCGAGACTCCTGGAAGGCCAACGGCGAGTTCTCGCAGACGGACGTGCACCGGCAGATCGCCATCGTCTTCAAGACGCCGCCGTACCAGCACCAGAACATCACGGAGGAGGTGGAGGTCAGCGTCTCGCTGCGCCGCCTCTCCGACCAGATGGAGAGCGAGCCCATCAGCTTCACCTACCTGCCCAACAACTCGGGTCGGTGGCCGAGGTCAAAGGTCGACGTTTAGGCGGTCACTCGCCGATCACGTTTCACTGACCGAGTCCTTTCCTTTCTCCTCGTCAGATCCGTATCAGGTGAAGCGCAAGAGGAAGTTCAAATCGGACATCAGCCTCGGAGAGAAACCCTGCCTCGCAGGTGAGGCAAGAAAACGGCGAGCCAGCAGCAGCGAGAAAAACAAACAACAAACACGTGTTACAACCGCTGTAAAAAAAGACGCGAGGTTGTCACCTTTGATCGGTGCGCTTCGCCGTGTCTAAAACAACAACAACAACAACAACAAACAAACTCACCGATACTGCATTTACTACCACTGGAGATTAACGTCTACTTGCTATCATAAAAATAGTTGACTGTTTAACCAGCAGGTAATTGAAAACTCATAAACACGCGGAGCAATGACTCATCTTCTCATCACACCTCCGTTTTATAAGAGGTGTGAGACTGTTGAGGTCCATTGCTACAAATCAACACAGTTTCACAACCAAGGAAAAAATAGATGCAAATGAACTCATCTAGTATATATGTGTTTTCAGTGGATACAGACCTGCTGACCTATTTCTATTACGGTGGCTGTGTCTGACATCACCATCTCCTTATCTATAGGGAGTTATATGAAGTTAACTATAAAGTGTATTCAAGAGTGGAGCCACTGTTGGCGCCAGTAATAAAAACACACAAATGCCTTTTTGTGACAATTTCATACAAAATAAGCATCTTCAAACAAACAAATTTGATTTTGATTTGAATACTTTATTTCGATCATGTAAATTATAAAAAAACAAATATACAAAAAAAAAAGAAAAATCATCTTTTCAATCTTTGAGTCAGCAATGCATGATGGGATATACTGCCGAGTTGGAGACCATTGGTTGTGTACTACTTTTTGGCAAAGCATTGTGGGATACATTGAGTTGACTATGTAGTGAATACAGATGTTCACTCACGATTTGGTCACCACTGCATAATGTTGTAGGCCCGAGTATATTGGTGTCAAACTCTGGCCCGCGGGACAAATTTGGCCCTCAGTGTCATTATATTTGGACTGCGAAGCAATACAAAATCACGAGTACAGCTCCTCTATTATACAGCACATGGAACCACTAATACTGCAAATCCCAGAACGCTCTGCTCAATCTGGACAGGACGTTCATTGAAGGATATTATTATGACTTAATTGGTTGATTGTTGTCATTTTATTTTTAAATGTATTATCAGCCCTGTGGAAAAAGGTTACTTTTGAAATTTAAATCAGAGGGCTGCAAATAAAAAAAAAAATTACATTTGATTTATTTTGATGAGCTTTTTTTCATTTGGAATTGGATTTTGCATGTGCGCAATATGAAGGTATTTATTGTATAGTATAGTTCGTCCATATTCAGGTTGAAGCAGAACATGTTTGGGTTCATAAGAAAAGATGCACTGTTCTATCTGGAGGAAGATTCTTTCAATAAATATCAATTTTGGCCCACGACTTTGTCCAAGTTTTAAATTTTGGCCCCACTGTGCATTTAAATCATATTTTTTCTTCTTCCTTCTTTTCAAAAAACCCTCGACTGCAGCAGAGACTGTGGCTGCGGCTGAGATGCCCTTCCACTGCTCGCCTCCTCCAATGGCTGCACCTTCGGACGAGAGGCTCTGCGGCGCCCAGCTGGCGTCCTGCTCCTCCTCCTCCTCGTCGTCCTCCTCCTCCTCCGCCACAGCGGCCGCCGTCAGCGACCCGTCTGCGTGCTACGGCGAGCACCTGAACCCCGCCAGCAGCGACGCGGAATCGGCCGACGCCGTCCTGAATCAGCTCTTCGAGATTCCCGAGATCTGGAAAATGCTCTGTGAGCCGATCTTTGTCCCGCCCGTGACCGCTGGGGGCGAGCCGGCGCCGGACAGCAGCGCCACCTTTTTCAACATGGACACGAATCAGAGCTTTGACATGTACATGCAGGACCCGTCGCATTACAACGACATGCAGCTCAACGTGGTGGAGAGCCAGAACCTGCTGCTGGAGTCGCAGGAGGGCCTGGCGGCCGTCCCTCAGGTGAAGACGGAGGAGGAGTCCTGAAGGACGGCTCGGGAGAGAGTTTGGAGCGTTGGGACGTTTTACTGCTGCTGCCCTCCTGAATTTGAAGTCTCTTATCTCCAAAGTCCTTGCTGGTCGAGGGTTTGAGCGACCAGGAGACGGAGGGCTTCTCCAACATTCCGTGCCGCGAGTGCACACTTGAGGTCAGACGGCGCCGAGCGGAGCCGAAAAGGTCCTGGTGGTTTTCTTTCAGCGTCAGACTGAAAGTTTTCAGAGTAGAGTAGGTGCGCTGTGCTGCTTTTTTATTTTCCTTGTTGTATCTCATTTTAATGTGACTTGACGCTGGCTGGCTTGTGTAAATTATATTCAGTCCACTTCATTTGTATTGCTTAACTTTGTAATGATGTCATTATCCTTTTTATTTCACGCTCATGCCATCTGCTTGTCTGTAGAGTCAATCTTTCCACAGTCTCAGATATTAAGTATCTCTGTCTCGCTTGCCATGTGGTTTGCTCTCAGAATGACTACTGCGTCCTTTGCTGTCTTGTGAAAAATAAATGGTACAAAGAGGCAACCGCACACTTGGCATGGCATGTCATGTCCTTGTGCTGTCTTCTGGTAATCATGGCAAATGTGGGTGTTCACCAATTGAAACAATAAATATTCAACATTTCATCAGGTTCCCTGACTAACTTAATATAAATATAATGATAATAATAATATAAAATAAAATGTGTGATAAGTAGCCCATTTAGATATTCAATATTGTGATTTTATTTAACAATTATTAAAAAAAAAAAAAAAAAAAAAATCTTGTATTGTGACCTTTTGCAACTCACCATCAAGCATAAAATGGTTTCACGGGACCGATGACAGATGACAGTTGATGTCTGAACTCGTCCATGCAGCAGTTTTTAATCAAGAACCACAACTTCCCCTTCTGCCAGGGGGGAAATGGCCCAGAAAAGGACCCTTTGCTGCTTTGCATGCAAGTCAAAGTGGCTTTGGAGGGGACTTGGACCCATGTAGCACTTGTTACCGTTTTACTATATATAATTTTTATTCATTTGTTTAATTGTATTTTGTAATAAGTAGCAGCAATCACCAAAACATCAATTACATTACATATTATTATAAATAGTAGTACTAGTACTCATAAAAGTATTATCAAATCCAACTTAACGCTTTTTTATATATCAAAGAAACGTCTTTGAAAGTCAAGGTTGGCGAAACCACTTTTTTTTTTCAAATTGCTCATGAGGTTTCTGCTGAATCTTGCGTAAGTTTTCCAGTAATCATCAACAACTGCTTCAAGATCTTGAAGTTGTGGTTTTGTCCTGCCTTCATCATCAGATGGTACAATAGCGAAACAAACAAAGACAGACAATGAAAATGTTTAGAAAAACGGAAATTTGACATGAGAGTCATCAGTTTGTTTGACCGCAGGGCAGACAGTAGATCAAAAGTATTCACCCCTCTCGGCCCATCCATTTTTGCATCTTTTGCACTGCCTTCGGTGGAGTCAGGAGGCCGCAGGTGTCACCCTTCAGTCTCCGCCCACCACCGTTGTTGACTTAAGCAGGACCTGACGGTGTGATATCGCAGCCAGCGGGAAAGTCCGCGCTTGGCCACCGTCCAAGGCTTTTTTTCTTTAGCAAGCATGTGCGGCGCAAACAGGAATACGAGTGACTTCCTGTAAAACTGGTGCTCGCACTGCGCGGGGACAAGTCGGGGCATGTCCCTCTCATCAGGCTGACATGGTCATCCTCTCCTCTTCTCTCTCTCTCTCTCTGCTGCCTGAAGGGAAGCGGTTTGGTACAGCTGCAAGGTTCCTGTAACGGTCTTTTGTTTTAACAGCCCGAGGGGGAGGGGGAGGAGGAGGAGGAGGAGAAGGTAGCTGCACACCAAAGTGTAGTGCTGGGTAAAACTATTGGGTGTCCGGGTCCTTTGTGACATCAAAGAGGGTCGGTTTACGCGCTGCATGCTTTTGCACACGGCTGAACTCGACAGTGGAGCAAATGGCGCAAACGTCACCGCATCAACCATGTCATCCGTGTTGTTACAAAAAGAATTAAAGGTAAAACTGAAGGCCATTTTTGCACAACATGGATCCTGATACAAACTGTGCTGTTGGTTATACATTTGATACTCGAGTAACCTAGCCAAGTAACATAAATTTTAGTGTTGCAACAGCAGAGTTCCCCAATTTGGAGTCAATAAAGTACATCTACTCTATTCTATTCATTTACGCTTCAGATGTAACATGGCAGATGTTATTTGCAGAGTCCAACTCTGCCAACAGCCATTATCTCAAAAGTGTTTAACAACAAATAAAGCAGCAAACCCTGACATGATAATACCGGAGACCTGAAAAACCTGTCTTCCTGCCGTGGATCCCCGACGCACATGGGAGCCTGAGTTTCCAGAACTACTGCGATGACCGGAATAACCTTGGACTGCAATCTGTTTTTAGCGAGCATCACGTAAGAAGGTTATTTCCACCGTGGGAGAAAGCAGTCTTTGGCATTGTAGTTGCTGCCTTCGCTAAGATTAACGAGAGAAATTAGCGTGACGGTTCCCAAATAAGGGCAAGTCAGGCGTTGGACTAAATCTGTTGTGTCCATATATAGTGCGTTTGTGTGTTTACAGGTGGTGGCTGTTGCTTTTTGTTGATCATCGGTCGCCTGGTTGCAACACCTACGGGGGTTCCCATCCTAGCAGGGACTCCCCATCTTGCTATAGTAGCGTCCTCTGACCACAAAGTTGACACCCGCCCTAACACCGCCCAAGCAAGCCCTGACAAGGTATCAAAGTGAAAGTAAACTAGAAACTCCCTCCTGCCAAGGCAGCGCGAGCGTACGAGCCGCTTATTGTAACTGCTTCGGTTGCAAGCAGACATCAACTCAAAGTGATGAAAAGTGTGGGGTCCTAAAATCGTACAAAACTGAGATCCTTACTGCGGTCTAATGGTAATCTATGTCTCGAGAGTATCAGTGAAGCGCTCAAAAATAACATCTTTCACTGATTTTGCCTGCAACACTTTTCAGAAAGTGAAAAAAAAAAGAAAAAAGATCTGGGAAATAGCCCATTGCAGTGCATAATAACTTTGACAGCAAAACAATGACCATGGCCTCCCCAAACTCCTCCTGGGCTGGAGTTTAAGCCTCCACTCCCGTCCAAGCTGCAGCACGCTTGGCCTGCCGGTACCCATCAGCTTGACAGGATTCATTACTTCTGGTTTCCAACACTAGGTTTGGAGGTTGCCGCTGACCTTACAACCACAGCTACGAGCAGCTGCGTTGACAATAGAGATGGAGAACACGGTCCATTCGGACTCAATGTCTCCATCCTCCCCCGGGATCTGGGAGAAGCTCTCCTGGAGGTGGGAGTTGAAGGCCGCACTGAACGAGGGCTCAGCCAATCGTTTCCAAAAGACCCTCACGATGCGCTTGGGCCTGCCGAGTCTCTCCGCTCTCCTCCCCCGCCAGCGGATCCAACTCACCACCAGGTAGGGATCAGTTGACAGCTCAGGCCCTCTCTTTGCCCGAGTGTCCAAGACACATGGACAGAGGTCAGATGACACGACAACAAAGTCGATCATCGACCTCCATCCCAGGGTATCCTGATGCCAAGTGCACCGGTGGACATCCTTGCGCTCCAACATGGTGTTCGTTATGGACAAATCACAACTTTCCATGTCTCACTGCCATTGCCCACGTGTGCGTTGAAGTCCCCCAGCAGAACAACGGAGTCCCCAGTCGGAGCATCATCTAGCACCCTTCCAAGGGACTCCAAGAAGGCTGGGTACTTTGCACTGCTATTCGGGCCATAAGCTGAAAGCCCTGTCCCCAACCTGAAGGTGCAGGGACGCTACTCTCTAGTTCCCCGGGGTGAACTCCAACACCCGGCAGCTGAGCTGTGAGGTAATAAGCAAGCACACACAAGCCCGCCATCGCTCACCACGGGCAATTCCAGAGAAATGGAGAGTCCACCCCTCTCAAGGAGCTGGGTTCCAGAGCCCAGTGTTTCTCAACCATTGTGCTGCGGCACACTAGTGTACCATAAGAAAATGTCAGGTGTGCCGTGAAAAATTATCCCATTTCACTTAATTGGAAAAAACAAACAAACAAACAAACAAACATTCAATTGTGGGGTGACTTTGCTTTAAAAGTAATGTGAGTTTAGTTTCCCCCTTCATTCCACCCAGGATATCAGCCATGTATGAACGTAAACAGGCCCAGGCTTCACACTGAGTATAAATAAATTAGGAGACTATATTGTCATTATTAGGCTAAAAAGTGTCATTTTATAATAGTTTTGGTTTGTGGTGTGCCATGGGATTTTTTTCAATGTAAAAAATGTGCTGTGGCTCAAAATAGGTTGAAAAACACTCATCTAGACCATGTGTCAAACATTCTGCCAAAGGTCACTTCAGTTCTTCGACTTTCTCTTATAAGCGAATTCAAAGCATCTTGGCTCCATCTATTGGAAGAGGGTAGTAATGCACTTCCTGGAACAGTCTTCCCTGCACATTTCAGGCTGATCTGGGACTTTAATTTTTTGGCCCCATAAAAAGAAACAGCAATAGATTGTATGACGTTTTCCCCCCAAATGTCGGACTTGTTGAGGTTTTGTTCTGTTGCCTGCTTTTTCATGCTAAACTATCATCAAATAGTCTGGTCTAAATGACATACTATATGATATGTTGATTTTTCACTTTTTGGACATGAAGAGATTTTGCATTGTAAACTACCATATAACATTCATCTGAGTTAGTTTTGGGCTGATCTGCAACTTTTAATGTTTTGGCCCCTGAAAAAAGAAACAACAGTTTATATAATGACTTTTTTTTCTCGATTTTCAGAAATGTTGAGATTTTTGTTCTTTCCCACTTTTTCGTGCCAAACTATTACAGAACTATTACAGAATTTCCTGTGTCTTTTGGGGTGATCTTGGACCAAAAATTGTTTCTCCCCCTAAAAAAAGACAGTGTATGGTATGACTCCCCCCCCACAATTTTCAAACATGTTGAGATTTTGTGCTCTTTCCTCCAATTTCATGCTAAACTATCATAGAACTGTAATTTCAGTGAGTTTTTGGCCGATCTGAGTAGATCTGAGTCGGGTGTAAATAATGTCTCTTATTCACTCCTTGGTCTTCCGGCTAACAAGGTGTTTAGCTCAGCGGCTGAGGTGTCGGAGATGTGGGTTCAAATCCCTACTGGGAGGTTTCATTAAAATCTACTTCATTTTGTGCAAATATGAAGGTACATTTACTCCTCTAAAGTGCACAGCCACAAAGGCTATATACCTACAAAGTGTTTACACCAGGATTTGAACCCCTGTTTTTTTTGTCCAAGAATATCCTGTCTTCAGTCTCCCTGACACAACATGTGACCATCACACTATTAAACTCAAGGCTTTACATGCAAGAAATCATCAAACTGATCTCAGCCTTTAGAAATAATGATGAAGAATGAAGTGAAAACAAGGTGTTAGAAAAAGTTCATACCTTATTTAATAGATATTTTCTGTACAATGGTCTGCTGCCACAGATGCTCAGGAAGGGTTTGCACCGATGGAGGCTTCTCCCATCAATCCCGATGTTTTGACCGTTAACAGAACCGAATCTGTAAAGACACCCTGCCAATTCCATCCCTCATAAAAGCGAGCTGGCCAACAATCAGAGGTGACAATGTTCAAGACTCACTGACTCCACCCACAGTTTTACAAAGTTCAGCGAGGTAAAACAATGTGATTTTTCTGTGAGAAACGCTGCTGCTGGTCATTTCTTCTCAATGATATGTGGTTCTGACAGTTTCTGAGACTGCAAATCCTCCACCAGCTTGTCAACAAAGACCTTGAATTGAGGCTCAGGCTCCTGAAAGAACATAAAGAGAACAAGTAATGGATTTCTGAGGCTATAACTACTATTGTCCATTGAAATATAATACACCAATGTTACTTCGACTATGGTGCAATTCTGAGCTAAATATTTTGGTTAGTAGCTACTTTTCATGCTCTAGGATGCAATCAAAAAAAATTAAGATTTGAAGATTTTAGTTTAGCTTTTAGTTTGTTTTGTTGATGGGAAGATTGTTTATTTAAGTGTCATATTTTATTTTTATGCAAAACTTTGGTGGGAGTAAATCAGTAGGGCACATAGGAGTTAAGAAAAAGAAATGACACATCATCACAATAGATTATATACTATTGACAAGCAATGATGAGGTAAATAGTCACTTAACCGACTTTACAAAATCACTGTGATCATAGGAAGAAAAAAAAAAGGGGGGGGGGTTACCTTGTGCTCCAGCTGTCTCTGTTTCTCCACCGCCTCCTCCAGGCTCAAACCCACCCACTCTGCTTCCTCCTCTGGAATCTCAAACTGCTGCTCAGACCAAAGAAAAAAGTGATTCGCATTTAATATATCTGCACTTTATTTATCTATTCATTTTTAGCAGTAGCTGTTACATATCTGTGCTATAGAAGCTGTAACTAACGTGTCAGTCTATGATCACCTCGTATTTGCTGTAGACTTTCTCTCTCTTGACGGGATCAGCGGGGTAGAGCTCCGTGTTTTTGCGTGCCAGGCGGAGCAGCATGGCCCTTTTCAGGTCCATCCCCAGTTTGGAGTTCAGGTCTTCCTTCTGCGTCTGACAGAAGATGGATGTCACTTACAAATGCAGGCGCAGCAATTTCACCACTGGTATACGGGAGTGGCATCCTCTTACTTTAAGAATGTAAAAGTCAAATCCGTAAGCGGCGTCGATGAGGTCCAGGGTGCGCGCAGTGACTGTGATGGTGAACTTGTGGTCCAGGATCTCGCTGTATAGTTCCCTCTTGAACAGCTGTGGTTTCCAGGTCTTTCTCAGACGTGTTGACAGCTACAGAATGAAACCAAGAGGTCAAAAAAAATGTTGCACAAAACCATAACCAACTTTCAGAAATGGGAAGTAAGGAATTGCAAATACTTTGTTACTGTACTTAAGTAGATTTTTCAGGTATCTGTACTTTACTTTTCTTGAGTATTTCTTTTCCCCAAAACTTTTTACTTTTACCTCCTACATTTGTACACAAATATCTCTACTTTCTACTCCTTACATTGGAAAAACATGCTTGTTACCTTTGTGTTTAAAAGATACAAATTCTGTTTCATAGTAATTCACTTATAATGTAACATAGTTGTTTTTGCTTGAAGTGGAGCAATTTGAACTGAAAGTGGAGGATATTTTAGAGGGAGATTATTTAGAGTATCCCGGCTTTGGGGGTCACTGTGCAGTGTTCAGTATAGAGAAAAATAAATATAAACAAAATATCATTAGTTATTGTTATTAAAAGTTTAAACATCCCATAACGGTTCACTGGTAGTAAGTATTGATTACAGTTTGGTTGTGCTGCAGTTGTTATATTATATATATTGTTATATTATTAGCAAAAAAAAGAGTAGAATCAGCACTTTTACCAGAGTATTTTCTTTTTTTTTTTTACACAAGTATCCATTCTTTCACCGAGGTACAGAACGTGAATACTTTTAACACACCTGCCTACTGCACATCTGTCCATCTATCTGTCACAATGGCATTTTGTACAAGTGATTGACAACTTGAGAAATCACTGTTCACCATCTTCCCAGAAACTCACTTTGTCGTTGTTGGCGTATCTGTAGCCGGTGATCCAGCCCTCTCCTCCCCACAGGCTGTCCTGCGACTCTGGAGGGTAGTAGATGGGGACGGGGACGTCCTGGAGCCGCTCCTTCTGCCCTGTCACTGGGTTGGCACGGTACTCGACTCCCAGAGGCCTCCAATGGACAGCAGTGGGTTCCTTGGTTTCCAGGGACTTGAGGTAGTGTTTGGGCAGCCGTGAATAGATGCCATGCTTCAGCTTGAGGGCTTCCCAGATTTTAGGGGGGTATTTATGCAGAGGCATGACAAACTGTCTAGAAGGCAGACATATTACTGTTAAGAGATACTCTGTTTTTATTGACCAGAATGCTAACGATACAAAAAAATAAATAATTCTAAAATCTAAAGCATTGGTGCCAAATTTGGCCTTGCAGTGTCATTATATTTTGCCAATACAAAATTGTTACTAGAGTTGGCCACAGTATTATTACTAATACTACAAATCCCAGAATGCTGTACTCAATCAGGACAGGACCTCATTGAAGGATATTATTATTACTGAATTGGTCGATTGTTATTTTATTTTTTAAATGTATTATTAGCCTGTGGAAAAAGGTTACTGTTGAAATGTAAATCAGAAGGCTGCAAATAAAAAAGACGACATTTATTTGTATTTTATTTATTTTGATTAGTTTGTTATGTTTGAAATCCGATTCTTTCATGTGTGAAATATCAATTCGTTTATTGTACAGTGTTAAGCTTTGCTTGTTCCATATTTAGGTTGAAGCAAAACTTATTTGGGTCCATATTAAAAGGTTCACTGTTCTATCTGGAGGAAGATTTTCTTTCAATAAATATCAATGTTGGAGGTTAAATACAGACTTGTGAAATCCTGCAGGTCCGCCGGAGAACACACGACATACAATGTCCTGTCCTATGAGACTGTGGGCTCTTAAATTATACACAACGAAAGCCGAATTACAATATTCGAGGATTTAAACCAAAACAGTTGAAGAGGCGGTGCGAAACTGACTTAAAACGCCGCAAATGTAGAGGTTTGCCCCAGACTGCCTAAATATGCCAACAGAGGAGTTGAGGACAAGCGTTCAAGAGCTCTGACAACGCTGTGATCAATCTCAAAACATACATTAACACAGTGCTAAAGAGATTTACGAGATGCAGACCAGATAAAAAAAGAAAAGAAAAGAAAATAAGGTATCTTACTGTGTTAGACGACGCCAGTGGGGTGTTTAAATCGACGTTGTTCCAAAACGAGGAAGGCAAGGACATAACGCACCCTCCGAAACATGCACAGCCCAACTTCCGCATTGAACGCCCCGCCTACGTCTTCAAGGACGATGATTGGTTTACAGACAGGAAGCACTCGGTGATTTGCTCCCATGACACGTCAATCAACATATATCCCTTTTCTTCCTTTAAATTACTTTTTCTTAAAAGTAAATCAGCGACGGCCGACCATCCTTGACAAGTCCGTTGCTAAAAAATATACTCCAAAGGATTTACTAAGTGAGAGGTTGACATCGTGGGAAAATTAACTAGGATGGAATAATGTTTGTTGTTTGTGACGTTTCATCACCCGGAAACAGTAGAATATAATACATTTTTCTAATAATTGTTTCAGTTACACGCCCGAAAGGTGGAATTGAACCACTCTGCCGCTAAGCAGCTACAGGTTTGAAGCCTGCACCCCGGACCACCGAGGCTCATCCGGGCAATTGGAAAGAGCCTGACAACACGATTATATACCAACGTCCAGGTGACTACATTCTGTATCATGGTGCCATCTAATTTTTTTCCGTGACAGTTTTTTACACTGTAGGGAGTATATACAGATACATAACAAACATTTAATTGCAGAACTGAAGCAAAAACATTGCTACTGTAGTACCAAATAAGATAAACTATTATCTGGACTGTTCAGTCTTATGCAAAACAGATACATTGTGATTGGCTGCTTTTGTACAAAAAAAGGTGGAGTCAAGTGTTGCGTTCTCCTGTTAGGCACATTCTTAGTTCACCTCATTTTTCATTCTTGTAACAACAAAGTTACTGTCATGGTAGCCACAGACCAGTGTTGCTGAGCAGACATTTTTTGACTATGTTGCGCCACTGTTTTTCTTGCAGTTACACGTCAGTGTTGACAGACAGCAAGACAATATTGTTTGGCATACAAACAATATTGTAAATTGTAGTAAAAACAACAACATCTTACTTTGTCATTTATACATATCTATGTTGTTGTTGTTTTTTTAAAAAAATACACACTCTTAGTTCTTAAGGAAAAATTGTACCACTGTGAAAAGTTAGCTGAACTTTACACTTTACTAACTACACTGAGTACGCTATAGTGGAGGTCAAAGGTCATTGTGATTGTTTAGTGTTTTGTTAGCAACATTTTGTCTATCTCAATTTGTGCTGTACTGTCTAAAGCGGTCCTAAAAAATTATAACTCACAGTAAAAGGTCACAATCGGACCATATGAGAGGTGAAAACAATTTCTGAGTGAATTCAATTTGTCTCATTAATGTTGCATTCAAACAAATATGTCCAACTGAAAAGTATTATGTCACACCAATTTTAATATGAATAGACCAGATACCAAAAGCAGAGGCTTGGAATTTCAATGATAAGGAAGTGGAGATTTATTAACTCGGTAAGTAAAAAACTAACATGATACAAGCTTGTGTCCTGTTGTCCCTGAAATTCATTTATCAAGACACTTTTTATTTTTTATTTTTTAAAGACTACTTTAAGAATGTACAATACAAAAGGAAAGTAGACTGAATGTGCTTGTCTTGTGTTCCGGTAGTTATCAACATTAGCATCAATTGTTAATGCTTGAGCAATTACTTGTCTGTGATCGAGGTTGTAACAGGATGCAAGTTGACAAGTTTTCCAGATATCCCGCAAACAGGAAAGCCTAAATAAACTTGCTTGGGTTAGGGTTATTTAAGCAACACAGTATCTATACAGTAATGTAAAAACCCACCACCCCAGCCTTTAAACATTTTCAATGATAATTAGTAATACACAATAGAATACATTCACATACAATACATTTTTTAAAACACACATGGCTTTATGGTCTTTCAATACTTGTGTTTGCTAAAGATAAAATGATGTGATACAGGTCAAACTCAGTGGCCCACCCTGACAACCCCCCCCCCCCCCCCCCCCAGATTAGACGCACACACTCAATCCAATCTGGATGAACATGAAATAAAAAACACTTTTAATAGGAGGGACACTTCAAGTATTATTGAGTGAAGGTACTTTGTCCCCACCTGGTTTACATTGGTGTGTTTGGTGTGTACGTGTGCTAAATGCTACTATTTGGTTTACTAACTGGTATGCCACCAATGCTAATTTGAATTGTGCAAAGTCTTTGTCTTTTCATCTTGAGAGAACAGGCAACGTAATATTTGCTCCTTTTAACACAGTAACCCTCAATATTTAATAGGAACTATCAATATTTATTCAATTTCCTTCTGTGAAGTTGTTTGCCATGATCAGTGTCTGAGGCTCTTCCATTGCGTCCTGGGCAGGAGGAGGAGACAGAGTCTGTGTTTCTTCTTGTAATGAAGAGCAGCACATGAACCCGGCGCAGGTTTTAGAGCAGGCCAGGTGACAAGATTGTTTAAGGTCTTCCACGTCGGCTACAGCTGAGGATTGACAAGAGGGGGAGCCCGAGCAGGCGGCAAACTCTGGCTGGATGGTGCAGCAGTTCACCCCGACACTCTGTAGCACCTTAGTGACCCCTGACATCAGATCGGCACACCTGTGGACAAAATGCTGTTGTAATTTGGATGCAAGCCTGACATTAACTGCAAAATATATAAAATCTATATAAATATATAAATACAATAACAACATATATCAAAGTTAAATTCAAGACAGAATAGAAAACAAATGTTTTTCATATTCAAGAATGTACCGTCTATAATACAAGGATTATACACACTGAAAGAGAGTATGATCAGCAGCTCTGATATTGAGTCGTTATGCTAAACTTAAGACCCCTCTATGAATTGTTCCACTGCCATTTTGGATTTGTCACCATATTCCAGTTATTCAGAGACAAGAGATCCCCTTATTTACAGGATAAAAGCAGTTTTTCTTCCTTTTTGACCCCACTGTGATGAAGTTGTTGAGGGGCTGAGGTTGGGCTTTGAGGTTTGTCAGACACGCTTTCAAAAATCTACTGAGCTCAAAATATTCATTAATTCATTCAGCTTCTATACCCGCTTATTCCTATTCAGGGTCACAGGGGTCTGCTGGAGCCTATCCCAGCTGTCTTAGGGCGAAGGCAGGGTGACACCCTGGACAAGTCGCCAGTTCATCGCAGGGCCGAGCTCAAAATATGCATAACAAAAACGTATTAAAGCAAAGGAAGAACTTAATTGTAACGTGTCCAAAAACAGAAAAAAAAATCACAAGTGGCGATGTGCAGTCAGTGCAGATGAACAAGTGACTAGTGGTCCCTGCCCATATCTGTGGCCCAATTAACCTGCGATTGTCCAAATAATGCTAAACAAATACAAAAATTTCCACAACCAAAATAATCCAAATAAAGCCAAGAAAGACATTTTAGATTTAGAGATCATATAAAATAAAGCTATTCATGTCTCCTCACCTGTGAGCTGCAAACTCAGCGTGGCAGTGCACGTGGACGGACGCCACCATCACGGACTCGCTCAGCTGCCAGATGTGGAGGTCGTGCACGGCCTGCACCCCGGGAACGCTCCGGATCCTCTGGCCGAGGTCAGACACGCAGACGCAGGGGGGCGTGGCCTGCAGCAGCAGCAGCCCGTACCTGCGCACCTGGAGGGAGCGGCCGGTTACACAGCTGCTGCGATCAAAGCAACGGAGGCGTTTTTTTTGTTTTATTTTTGATCATTATGTTCAGCCTGACCTGCAGCATCGCCACTGCTGTGAGCATGATCACAGCCAGCAATGAGAGGGTAGGATCCTGGAGCAGCAGGAAGGCGCAGGCTCCGGAGCTGTGCTGACACTTGGTGCCGACTGTCAGCATGACCAGGCTGTGGGCCAGAGCCAGGAGGGCACTGCCGAGGGTTTGCAGGATGAGAGCCAGAGACAGGAGATACTGTGGCCACTGGCGGTCTGGACTCGCTCCGTCTGGGGGATGTAATGAGTTGCCTGGTTGGGAGGTACTGGGCGAAGCGCGACCGCCTGAGGGAGAAGACGCGGCGGAAAAGGAATTGTTTGATTTTAATTTGTCCGTGTTGTCAAGCAGCCTTCAGTTATCTTTTTATTTTGAACTTGTTTTCTCTGTAGATTTAAAGGTCCATTACTGTGCAAAATTCTCATTGCAATTTTTTTGATACCAACAGCGTGCATCACTAGCCTGCCCAGATAGACTCCCTAGATATGACACGGTCAATCTTTAGCTTCATTTGCTAACTCTGATCTTCAGTGATTGTGTGATAAGCAGTGTTATTGGGATAATTAAATAATTACTTCATAATAATTGTTTCATATGTAATCAATTCATTCATTCATTCATCTTCTATACCCGCTTATTCCTATTCAGGGTCACGAGGGTCTGCTGGAGCCTATCCCAGCTGTCTTAGGGCGAAGGCAGGGTGACACCCTGGACAAGTCAAGTAATCAATTGCTTTACTAAGTGATCTACCGGTAGTTACATTACTCCATTTCTCAAAAAGTGGTTTAATTCAAGTGGTGGATTACTTAGTAATAGACCACTCGTTAACACTGGTGATAAAACACACAGTTCTAGAGTCTCGCTCTTTTGGTGACATAATCAATAATATCTTGGTGATAAACCATGAGTTTGACCCACCCGCAGAGACCACCTTATTTTTCCCTCTTCTAAAACAAGTTCTGCCAATAAAATCTTAAAGGTATTTTTAATTATTAATTCTATCAAGGTGTTTCACTGAAGGGTCTAGGTTGTGCGTGGTCTATAATTTTGCAACTATGGCGACCTGTGACAACGACGCCTCTGGAAAAGTCTGTCATTTCTTTTGAACGACTGTCAAAGGCATACCGCTGCTTCCCGCTTCACTCTCTCTGCTCTCCTCCGGAGCCTTGCCGTCCTGGTTCTCTCCAGCATGTGACGTGGGGTTTTCGGGGTCAGTGTCAGTGATGCCCGAGGCTCCTGGGTTGCAGAGGACAAGGGCCCCATTGTGAGGCGCGTCGTTCGCCGCAAGTTGGTCCTGAGCAAAGTTGCGCTGGTCTTCCTTAGCCGAGTCGGTCTGGCCGTCGGCTTGTCCTTCAGCCGGGAAGATGGGAGTGGACCAGAAGAATGAATAACAATCACACACATTGTTGCAGCAAAGGCGCACACAGCTGAGTATACATACGGAGGGGAACTTCAAAGTGAAAATGTTCAGCGTGATATGGTCACCTGAGGATAGTTGTTTAAGTTGTCAGAAAATATGTCAATATCTCTATTTTTTTTTAAATTGTAAATTAACTTTGACCTTTGACCTTGGCTAGTGAAATTTGCACAACCATGTCAGGCTATGTCTGTGTCTGATTTTATTCTATTTATCTTAATCTAAATTGAATGTTATGTCAGTTCATCTATCTATCTATCTATCTATCTATCTATCTATCTATCTATCTATCTACCTACAAACCTATCTATCTATCTATCTATCTATCTAATAGATCTATCTATCTATCTATCTACCCTATCTACCTACAAACCTATCTATCTATCTATCTATCTATCTATCTATCTATCTATGGTTATATCAGTCCCTCCAGAAAAACGCGATTATGCGATCGCATAATTCCTCGCCTAATCAGTCAAAGTCTGCGTAATCATGCGGGGGGTCGCATTTTTCCAAAGACGCCGCACTTTCGCTGCATAAATCTCAGATTTCTGCGCAAATTGTGCGAGGTTTGCATCATTTTATAATCCCCGCATTTTTTGTGTTTACTTCACTCAAGCGCAACCATTTTCCTCCCGTTCCTTTGAGAACGTTATTAAAAAAGCGAAGAAGAAGACGAAGAAAAACAAGACAAAGAAGAAAAACAAGACGAAGAAGAAAAACAACAACCAATCAAAACCTTGGTCTTCCTTTACCACAACCAACGAGTCCACAGTGGAGCATTTGAGAGGGAGGAGATGGCAGGGCTGGGGGAGGAAGAGGTGGTGGTGGAAGAGGAGGTAGACGAGGTGGGGGAGGAAGAGGTGGTGGTGGAAGAGGAGGTAGACGAGGTGGGGGAGGAAGAGGTGGTGGTGGAAGAGGAGATGGGCATTGAGGGAGAGGGGAAGGAGGACAGGGTGGTGAAGAATTGGCTAGTGTTAGAGGTTAAGAGGTGAACATTGTAATTTTGTTGGAAGATTGCACTTTTGGTACAGTCGCAAGTACTGTATATCAGTTCCACTTTGCAATAAGAGTTTACACTTTGTTCAGGTATGCACTGACTTCAGCAGAGGTTTTGCTACCTCTTTGAAATACAAAGTACATTTTATTTTATTGTTTCAATTTATTGTTTGCCCCATTGTTTTGTAAGTATGAGACATCTCTAAGGTCTGAAATAAAAGAAGAGAACTTGTTTATTCTCAGCCCTTTCTGTGATTTAGTATTCTTTATAATCATAGGAGGACATTAGATATGACTCTTTACATTAAGGTAGTAGTAGCTGGTAAGAATGGTGTTGGAGAGCCACTTTTTTTAAATTGGTTTTCATCAAACCACACTTCTTGAAGTTCCCTGCAATTTTGGCCATTTTCTGCAATTTTTGCAAGTTCCCGCAATTTTTGCAAATTTATGCAATTTCATCGCATAAAATTGCATTTTTTTTTTGAAAACGTGCCGCATAATCAAGGATTTTTGCCCGCAACAATCACAAAAGATCCCCACATTTTATATATATATATACATATATATATATATATATATATATATATATGTATATATATATATAACTAGTATATACAAAGTATACGTGCAAAAGATTTGCATAATCCGAAGTCCTTGCACTGTGACTGTTTGTTGTGGAGTATTTGTGCGATGACTGACAGCAGTTTCGCCAAACGCCTCGTGAGAAAACAATGCGTTGACGTGCGACACTTCACGCACACGTTACCTTTGCGGCGTACATGGAGGGTAGATTTACCTTTGGGAGTCTGCTCCCTCTCCCAGCTCCACCAGAGCACCAGCATCTTATGGAACAGACTGCCGCCGCTGACCGCCGCGAGCAGCAGGTGGTGTCGTACTGGCTTCGGTCCCAGGAAAAGGCCGATGATTTCCAGGAGGCCCGAGACGCAGAGCGAGGCCAGGAAGAGGGCTGCGAGGAAGCCCCCCACCACCTGAATCCTACAGCCGCTGTAGGACAGACCACAGCCGAGGGGCGGGGGAGGGGTCTCAGCAGGACCTGGGTCTCCCGAGGCCGTCCCGGCGAGAGGCTCCGCTGGCGATATGGCAGGTGGGCCGACCGGAGCGGGTGCCGAGGAGGGCGGGGCCTGAGGTGGAGGTGCAGGGGAGGCGGGGGGAGGCGCTGCGTGGCCATGCCGATGCGTCAAAGCCTGGTGCACCAAGAACATGAGGATGTAGAAGGTGTGGAAGCTGTCCATCAGGAGGATGAGCGAGTGGCACAGCTGGCTGACGGCCACCTCGCACGCCAGCAGCAGGACGGTCACTCCCAGAATGCACCACCGCTGCGCGCCCATGGCTGCAAGTGAGACTGTAGAAAGCACAAGAGACTGTGCTTTCAGCAACTAAAACAAACATTTTACATTTCGCATGTAACTTCAGAGCTTGTAAGATGATTGTTCTTCTTGTGGTTTGCTTAGACAAATGTATTCATACAGGACATTTCAGAAAGGTGATGTAAACACTTTTTTAAAAAAAGATAACGGGAGGTATATGAGGCAAATATGAACGTGTATGTATAATATGAAACTTGCAAGGATGAGCAAACCAGTGCACTTCAGTGGAGGTAAGGTATGGTAGAAACAGGAAATTGCACATAGTTCACTAATGTGAATTGATTCCTGAACATCCTGGACTGCCCTGCACCTTCTTCTGAGTTGCACTGCTTAAACCAGACCAGATTACCACACAGCCACTGCAGTGATGTGACTGAATGAAGAAACACAAAGTGCAGCCACGATCACCGTCAATTGTGCCTAAAGCAGCAACTCTATGCAAACACCACATAAGTAGCAGCACACTCTCCCAAATAAGATGCAACAGGCGTGGAGTGCTTCGGTGTGCTGGCCTACCTCAGAGAAGCTGATCCTCGTCCAGGCAAACGCAAGTCGGGCCGCGATCCGTCGCACTGAGATTGAGAAGAATTTTACTTCTTGCCCTGAGCGGCTGTCCCTCTCTCTGTCCAACCTCACTCCTCCTCCGCTCTAATCGCTGTCATGTGAGGGGTGGGGAGGGTAGTGGGTCCAGGGGGAGGTGTCTTTGCTGAAACATCACAGAGCCTGTGCACCCTTCACGTACTCTCACTGCGCACAGCGAGGGTTGCATATTGAATACAATGGAAAATTGTGCCTCCTGTTGAGTGCATGAAGAAATTAATCTCGGTTTATGCTCGTGTGGCCACAAAATTACCAAAAGATACATGCATACATTCATTTTTGCTGGTGATGTTTCAGCAGGGCTCAATTAGTTTATGTAATATAATGAACCAACCTGATGCAAGCACAAGTCTCACTGTTGCATGTGCAAATGTCAAGCTTTGTTTTTTTTTAAGCCCCTGCTGAGTCCAAAGGCTGTTTTCGGTGGGTGCACTGCAGATTCTCTGAACAGCTGTCAAGGTCGGTAAACATTCATCTGTCTATATGACGCATTAGTGAACAGTGGTTCTCAAACTTTCTCTGTTATGCCCCCCTTCAAAGGAAGAAAAAAAAATAATTTTAATCCCTCCCACCCTGACAAAATAGGCTGATTTCAACTGTCTTTCATTCCATCGATAAGTTGTGTTTCAAGATCATCTGAAATGCTGCAGATACGTCTTGCATAGTTGAAACCACATCTGAGCTGAAAGGAGTTTGAGCTCCTCTGCTATCGTGTGTGGTTTCTTGCACTGTGCATTTCTTTGTGTGACTTTGTGTGACAGCAAAAGTGCTTTGCTGTTCACTGATGAAGGTTTTTACAAATTGCTATATTCCTGCTGGAGGTATTCGCCGAGTTTTCTCTCGAAAAAACTTGTTAAGGTGACTGGGGTGTCATCTCCAAGTGTCTTTTTGGTTTGTTGCGTCTCACAGTGTCAGCTGCCAGAGTTTTCACGATCCGACACGATCACCGTGAACCCAAGAGCAAGATAGGATTCGTCACATTTTCTGATTTTGCTTTTTGGCTGATTACTGCGAGCTTTTTTTGGCATCACCTGTTTTTCTTTTCGACTGAGTCACGTATTTGTCCATCCTGTATCCTGTATCCTGAACCCTGTTTTTAATTAGCTACACTCTGACTAAATACTTTTAGTTAATTGTTCCGTCGTGGAAAACGGTCCAACGTCAAAACATCAGTCCCACCAACCCTCACCCTACCCTGTGTTTCGCGCCTGCCACCCACTTTGAGAAACACTGCGTTAGGGGAAGGCTGCCAAATGCAGAAACCTTTAAAAAAAAAAAAATGTTCGCAGTTTTTCATGGACAAACAAATTACAAACATAGATGTCTACCGGCACCACATCTTGCCCAAGGCTCTTCAACAAAAATGAATTTAAATATTTTCAAATAGAATGATTTAATTAATTATTTCAGTGTTTTGACATTTAAACAATATTTAAATGATCAGATACAGAACAGTAAACAGAAAAGTAGTCAGACAGGAACCTTTATCATATTGATCAAAATTCAAGTTGATGTTTTGAGACTGTTATAAAGTAGTCATAACAATTCTAAGATGAATTAGTGAAAGGTTTGTGAAACCTTCCACAAATTCTACAAAAGGAAATTCCACAGAAGGTCTGAGTGAAGTTTTTGCATGCTTGTAACTCTAGCTGTAATTATTCAATGCAAAATTGGGGTTAACATGATTTGAAAATATTCCCTTTAATACGAGAATGAGAACAATTGACATTCCCAAGGGTCAATCAATGCACGCTATGCTAAATTATTATCACTGAGCCTCAAAGGTAATTTTGAATCTTTTACTCCTTCATGACTGTCAACCTCTAGAGAAGATGCTGGCGTTTCAGCTGTTCAACCGCCCAGTCTTGTATTTACAGCATGAGCTCGTTCAAGCGAGGTGGTGGTGTGACCTCCCCCCATCTGCGAGGCTCATGGCCCCACAGATTACATGGTGGCCCCGTCAGACCGTGCTGTGGTGTGCCACTGGTGCAGAGGTTAGTTGCACTCCACTGGACTGCAAACCAACATCCCAGATCGGTGCTGACACTGTGGATAAATCCCCTCTGTTCTGCCGACATGCCATCAAGCTCCTGAGGAACGACTAAGCCCGAGGATAGAGCCCCGAGGGTAAGTATTCACTATCCCCTGATTGAGGGAGGGAGGATAACTGAGGGGGATAGTTGTAATTTCATTGAAAAAGCACATTACGGTGGTCTGAGCCCCAGAACTTCTGTAGATTTTCCTTAACAGTATTAAGATATTATGTAGAGTTGCAAGAAAGCTTGATTTCTTGCAGATCCATCTTGAAAATCTCCAGTCGGAATTCTTTTCAGCGCACCACAGTATAACTGGAAGGTGCAGTTAGTGTACCATGGATGAGTGCAAACAGGAACTTACTATAAGATCCTTAACAAACAGACTGAACACACCTAAACATAGGTGAGAAAATCCAGGAATTTGAAAGCTGAACTCCAAACGTACTTGCAGGATGCTGTGTACTACCCGGTAATAAGTGGTTTCATGATTTTCAAATTTTCGGGAAACTTCATCAGAAAACAAAACAAACAAGAGTGACAGCAACAAAAAAACATCCCAACCAAAGTGAGGGTGTGAACAGGAGGTCGGACAGGGTTTGAGTCCGGAGTGGGAACCGAAATTCTCCTCTGAAGACATTCCAGAGTGCACTAATCCAGCCCCACCTGCTAAAGCTTCAGTTAACAAGGACATTGTTCAAAGAAGACATCCATACTGTAAGTTTCTTATCTCACAATGAGGCCGAACAGCCTGGCGGCCAATTCCCCTCCTCACATGGAAGCAACATTTGAGCATGTGATTGTCCACCTCAGGCTGAAGAGCTGCTGAATGTACAGACATCTCTCTGTGGGGTCGTCTGTCTCGTCTCTCTGCGTGCTTGTATGTCATTATAGAATAACTTGTGTTTGTACAGTAAATCTACTTCCGAGTCGAGTCCATGTTTAAGTCACTGGCTCAGGATTTTTATTGGTATGGGCAGAAGTGCAGGAACATAGAACGTGTTTTCCTCCTGCTCCATCAAAGTTAACTTTACTTCACAAAGGAGGAATTTTTGGGCTCATTTATATGTGAGCTCAGAGAAATATGTTCATACTGCTGCATATCTCAGCACAGTCAAAAAGGTGTACCTGCATATAAAGTTTTAATTACCTCTCTGCACGTCAGATTTGCCTATTTTGATGTAAAGTGTTGTTTAGTGGCTTTTGCTGTTCAACGTAGTTATCCTTGTAAAACAAAGTGTGAAAAAAAAGCATGTGATCCATTTAAAAAAAAGAAAGAAAAAAAAAGAGGTCCTTACATAAGAATTTGCAAGTTGCCGTTTATGCAGCTGATTTTATTACAATGCTGCATCCACATCAGTTTGATTTGAGTTTAAAGTGCTGATGGACATACATCACTTTAAATGACATGCAGATGCAGAGCTGGTGATGGGTTTTCTGAAGAACCGCCACATCACCGTGGTGGAGTGGTTTTTAGTCCCTTTAGATCCTGGGAGCTATGTTGTTGGGAGAATTTTGCTGCTGGTAGGGTCTCCCAAGGCAAACATCCCCATAAACATAAGAACAAGGACCCAGTGTTCCAAGCCCTGTCACTGGGGCCCCGCTCCAAAACTAGGCCTGGGGTTGGGCTCAAGCTAGTGAGTGCCGGCCTGAAGTGGAGAAATGGGTCTGCCTTCCGGTGTGGGCTCACCACCCACAGGAGGAACCGTACTAAGGCAAGCACCTTTGCAGCCTGATCCCTGGTTATGGAAACTGGCTTTTGGGACATGCAATGTCACCTCTCTGGCAGGGTAGGAGCTGCAACTGGTGGAAAGGGTTGAGCGATAACAGCTAGATATTGTCAGCTCTGGTACCTGAATCTTTCACAGGGTTTTTGGAGTCTTTGCTATGCTGGAGTTACATATGGGGTGAGGCTGAAGGCGGGTGTGGGCTTTTTAATAGCTCCTTGACTCTCCACCTCTGTGCTGGGGTTCAAATGGGTGGACGAAAGGGTTGCATGCCTGACCCTTTAGGTTGAGCCATCGGGTCCTGACTGCTGTCAGGGCATATGCAACACACAACAGTTCAGAAAACCCATCCTTTTTAGAGTCCTTGGGGCAGACACTGGATAGTGTCCTGACTGGGGACTCCACAGTCCTCATGGGGGAATTTCATGCCCATGTGAGCAATGACAGCGTGATCTGGAGGGGCGTGACTTGGAGGAATGGCCTGCCCAATCTAAACCTGAGTGGTGTTCAGTTATTGAACTTTTGTGTGAGTTACAGCCTGTCCATGACATCATTTTCCAACAACTGGCAGTCCGTCAGTGCTCCTGGCACCAGGACGGCCAAGGATGAAGGTTGATGATCGATTTTGCAATCATGTTATTGGACATTGGGCTGTATGTACTGGACACTTGGTTCTACCTGGTGGTGAGTTGGATCAGGGTTGTGGGGAAGGAGGATACCAATACCACGCAGACCTGGCAGACCTAAATGAGTAGTGGCGGTCTGATGGGAAGACGAACCTGCCAGTACCACGCAGCTCTTTAACTCTACCTTTGGCAGAGCTTCAACTGTAATTCGATGGCACTGGGGGATACAGGATCTTAATGGGCCTTGTTCCACACCGCCATTGTTGAGGCTGCTGTTGCTAACTTCGGCGATAAGGTTTCTGGGGCTGGTCCGGGACACAACCCTTGTACGCAGCGGTGGTCAGGGGAGCCGTCAAGCTGAAGGGCACACTTGTATTGTAGAACTCTGGGGACTACTCAAAGCTACCAAAGGGCAAAGTGTTTCACAACAGTAGAAGTCAATGAGCCAAAAACTTGGGTGTGGGAGGGGTTTGGTGAAGTCATGTAAAATTACCTTCGATTTGGTCCAAGGAGATTCTTGCAAACTGTCGAGTGCCTCAGGGCAGGGAGGTGGCAACTTCCTCACAGCATATATCGTGTGAGGGGTGGTGGTAGATAACCTCAACTGAGGATATGGTTTGGTGGTATAAGGAATACTTTGGAGCCCTCCTCAATCCCACCACCATGTATACTGTGCTGGAAGGATGAGGGAGCATCTAATCTCTGGGGTAGAAGTCACAGAGGGCAGTTAAACAACTCTGTGGCGGTGGAGCCCTGGGGGTGGATCCAATCCATCCTAGTGGCTCTGGATGTTGTAAGGTTGTCCTAGTTGACACGTCTTAGCAACATTGCGTGACCATCAGTGGAATGGCAGACAGGGGTGGTGTTTCCATCGTGTCTACTCCAGGTTGCTGGGGAGGAAGGCTCGGTCAGTTGCTGAACAGACTGCAAAAACAGGAGAAAGTCCAAGGCACTCTCATAGAAAAGTTAAAAAGTCTTTATTTTAGCGGCTTGGTTACATTCAAAACCATCAAAAACTCTTATGTGTTTTGGCAATCAAGTCTTCCT
This sequence comes from Nelusetta ayraudi, assembly GCF_046127955.1. Taxonomy (NCBI): domain Eukaryota; kingdom Metazoa; phylum Chordata; class Actinopteri; order Tetraodontiformes; family Monacanthidae; genus Nelusetta; species Nelusetta ayraudi. Next base: position 9,295,427 of record NW_027466098.1, on the reverse strand, counting down.
CAGAGAGGTTCTCTCTGGGGCTTTTCTGACTTTTACTCTTCTTGTTTTTTCCCCCATCCAAAGAGCACCTCTAACTTACAACTGCTGAGTCTTGCAAGCACTCCTACATTGACTTTTCTGTTGAACAGACTGTTTGGGGCAACGGCATTGATTTACCGGGAAATTTACTTCCCTACTCTCATGAGCGGTCATGAGTTTGGGTGATGATACAGAGCTGGCGATGAGTTTAAATATTAAAAACATTGATTAAACTAAACACACACAACTGTGCAGTTTAAAGAGCCAGAGGCTGCAGACATGGCTGGTTAAGAAAATGATTCAGACACGACATGAATTATTACATGCACTTTATTTGAGAGGAACAAATTTTCGCCATACATATCTTTGTGATTACCAGCACATTTTCTTTTAAGTTAACAATTCATTATTAAAAATTTCTAAAAATTAAAGCATAACAAACAGTGGGGGGTGAGGGGAGCAAACTGTGTTTGGGTGAAGAGGAGCTGCTGCTTATTTTTCAGCAGAGAAGAAAAACAAAACAAAACGAAAGCATCAGCTCTCTTCACAAACAAGTTTCACTGCCTTAGTCAGAGGCAGGAGTTTTACTAGAAAGAGTCACCAGAAACTGCTGCTGCTGCTGATGATAATGATGCTTGGACTGTGAGCTCTGATGGGAAACGACAGGGATCCACAGCGCCCTCTTGTGTCCACCGTGCAGAACAGTGTTGAAATACAGTCTGCTTGGAGCGGATTGCTGCCTCCGTATGCCCAGTCACCCTGACTGCTGTCTTTGTTTTTCAACCATCAAACCCCCCCCCCCCACCCCGAAAAAAAAAAACAAACAAAAAGAAAAACCCAAACTAAATATTTTCTCTAGCTTTAATCTGAAATATACATCAAAAATATTTGGGCAAATCTTTAAAAGCAACCCAAATGAAAAGGAAAACGTGAAGAAAAGGTGGGCAGGGGGGGTAATCAGAAATATTTCTATAAAATAAATACAAAATATCTGATTTCTCAAAGCAGCTGAACAAGAAAATGGGAGGATGTGGAGCAGTGACAGAAGTGTGATGGCACAAAGTGAAAGAGAAGGCTGAGAGTGGGAGAGCGCGACAGAGGGAGGGTCCAACACGAAGACGAGAGGCTGAATGGTTCAGCTTGTAGTGTGTGCAGCTGCAGTGTGTGGAGGCGAGAAGGTCAGGCTCTGAAAGGCAGGAGGACCTTCTGACATTCACAGAAAAAAAAAAAAAGCTTTTCAAGTCAGGTTTCCTCTGATACAGCTGCAGCTCCCCGACGCCACCAGAGGAGGGCGCCAAGAAAGTGACGGGAGCGCGTAAGAACAGACAGCGGGGAAGTGAGGTTTCCTTTGCTTCCTGGATGGGGAGAACGATGAGCAAAGAGTCGGGACATCCTCGGCGTCCTTGGATACACAGACAAAAAAAGTGTTTAAAGCCAGCAGGTGCACTCAGCAAGGCCCCTCCCCCACCCACCACTGCCACTCTGTCTCCTGACAGTCAACCGGACACCCCTCTTATCTCCCCCAAACCATTGGAAAAGTCTCTGAGTCCTTTCATTGCTTGTTACAGACCCCCCCCCCCCCCCCCCCCCATCCCCACCCAGCGAGGTGGCAGTTCCTGGGTTGTGTCTTTGGTTAGTGTTTGATCCTGCCTTCTCCTTCTTCAACCTCGCCGCTCACTGCTGCTGCTGCTGCTGCTGCTTGTCAAAATGCGACAGAACCATAATAACGCATTGATCACTGTGATTTTGGTCGATTGTGTTTTATTGATTGAGTAGTGTGGGCGCAGAGGTGCTTCCTCACAGTCGCAGCCTCACGCTAAAGAGTTTTTTTCTGTTTTGTTTTTTTTTGTCCTTTGCGTCATCCGTAGATTACTCTCCTAATTTCGCAGAGGTTCAGCTTTTACACCAGGGGTTGGGGGGGGGGGCCCTCTGTCCTTGGTGGGGAAAAAGGGTCATGATGGTGGAAACAACAGTCAAAGAAATGACAAAAGCGTTGGGCGACCGGTCACAGCGAAGCCGTCTCGGTCCTGTTTTCTCCCCGTCCGTCATCAGTTCCCTGCTGAGAGAGACAAAAACGCACTGAATTAGCGTGAAATCGACACAACAAGCGAAAAACACGACGTGAAAATGAGTTTTTGCGCTTCAGAAACCCGTTGCAATGAGAAAACCTTTGTTACGCTGTAACGACCAAGAAGAAAACTTAATTCGGTCAAGTTGCACACACTCAAATTCTGTCCGCTGTCTGATGCTGACTTCTGTCAAGTCTTAAACATTAGCCAACCACTATGTCATGTTCTAAAGCCCGCTGGCTTCAGCTGTATCCGCTTTGCCTGCCTCTCGTTTGCTTGTAACTTGTTCTTAATTACTGATATTCTTTCTGTGTGACCAGCGAAGATGTAGACAGAAGATGTAAATAAGCTTGTACTTGTAGGTACTAATGTTTGTTCATAGGTTTGTCACTTTGAAAGTGTATATATGTTCTAAGTAAATAAAGGAAATACATTCTCTGCGTAGTTTTTCTATTTTCTTATAATTTATCTAGGCTAACCTGGGCCCTGAGTTCTAATTTCATTAGAACTATTCAAAAATAGTATGACAAATAAAGTTCTTTGAATCCAAATATCTAATCAGCCAATCACGTGGTTTACCTCACAGCCTCACGGTGCGTCTCTGCCCGTCTCCAAACTGGCTTCCAGCAGCATCTCCTCCAATTCCTGCCCGCAGCTGACGCTCACTGCGCAGAAAAAAGAAGAAGCACGGAAGCACAGATTAGTCAGGAGGAACTTCCACTATTCTACTAGCGACGGCCGCCACTCACCGTGCTCCATCACACAGCTGGCGGGCTTGGGGCTGTCGCCGTCGAGGAGGTGGAGGGAGAACTCGGGCTTCAGCCCGTTGGGCAGCGCTGAGGCGACGCCGCCCTCCTCCGGAGCCTCGGCGGGACACTCGGCCTCGTCGGCGGAGCTCTCGTCCGGGGAGTCGGAGGCGGGTTCGGGACCGTTCGAGTCGCCCCCTGCTGGAGGATCCGACTCATCGACGGCTTCATCTTCCTGTTTCTCCGCTTCTGGATCTGCTTCCTCTTGGCCGGCCTGATTTTCATTATCCTCCGAGCCTTCTGCTGTGTTTTTCTCCTCTCGGTCCATCTGAGACTCCGGTGGCGAAGCAGATGCTGAAGGCTGCTTCTCCGCTGCCTCTGTGGAGACGCTGGTGTGGTTGGGGCTCTCTTCACCTCCTCCTCCGCTCTCCTCTCCTTCTCTGCGACCCTCCTCTTCCTCCGTGGGCTGCGACGACTCTGAAGTCGGGCCGCACGTTCCTTGACTTGGCTCCGTGTCCTCCGGGGCTAAAGTGCTAGCGGGTTCTGCGGGCTGCGGCTTTAGTGTGCGACTCTGCGTGGGACTTGAGGGCTCCTCGGTTTTACAGTCAGTCGGAGGGGACGGCGCCTCCTTCAGGTCTTCCCGTGTCAGTTGCGTTTGAGATGAAGGCGACGCCCGCTGAGTCGCGTTTGCGTCGGTGTGTTTCTCTGAGCTCTGACGGGGAGCCGCAGCTGCGCTCAGCGGGGGTTGCACCTGCTGCTGCTGCTGCTGCTGCTGCTGCTCAGGCGGGCTCTCCACGCGGGTCACCATGAAGATCTTGTGGCCCCGTCCTGGACTGGAGACGGATATGCAGCGGCCGGGAGACGGAGGTGTACCGGGAGGCACCGGGGATTCGGTGACAGTGATGCCCGAGATGGCGCTGGGCCCGGCCGTGGGGGATGGGGAGGGGGAGGGGGAGGGGGAGGAGGAGGAGTTGTGGCTGTGGACGGACAGCGCCGCTGGGGGTGGAGTCTGAGAAGCAGGCTGGCTGAGAGGAGCAGAAGAGGGCTTTGAGACCACTTTCACTTCCTCTTCCTCATCCTCAGTGTCTGAGTCGGACTCGGCGTCTGCCGGAGCGGCGCTCGCCTCCACGCCCGCTTCCGGCTGGCCGCCCGGCTGTCCGTCGCTTCCCGCCGCCGGCCCGTCGCCTTTCTCTTTCCCCTCCGCCGCTTTGCTCTCCTCCTCCGAGGCCGCCGGCTCCTCCTCTTCCCTCGTCCCGTCCTCGGTGGCGATCTCGGCCATGGACGCCGACTGCCTCATCTTCTGCTCGTTCTCCTCCTTCTCCTTGGCCAGGATGAAGTTCCTCTTGCAGCCGTTCTGGATCTCAGCCAGCAGGGCGCGCTGGGTCTCAATGAAGCTTTTTACCTGAGTAGACGAATAAAAGCAAAGCAGACAGAAAGAGAAAAAAAAAACAATACATATTAATTTCAAGGTCCAATCATTTTCAGGACTTTAATGGCATCCTGCATCCCAGCGGGCAACCTCACATTATTCATGCAGTAAAAATCAAAAAGCAGTAAAAATTGATTTCTGGTGAGTTCAGCGACAGGTCAAAGACACATTTTATTATTGGAAAACATTAGCAAAGTGAAATTTTGATGATTGAGATTCTTGAAAACAATCGACTGCACTGCGTCAGTCTACCGTCTTGCTCGATAAGTCACAATTCCTTGCAAAAAAATGTTTTTCTCTTTTTCTCAAAAGGCAGAGAATCACTCAGAAAAGTCCTTCTATAAATCACCTGGCTGTGATTACAAGGTAATCTTTAAATATTTTGGCCATTTTTGCCGTTGAGACAAAAACACGGGATACACAGACACCCGGTGTATCCCTGTTTCGGGCCCGGTTACCGACTCTTGGGCGCCCCCTTTTCCCGTGCTCACTGTTTCTTTCTTGGGCTCCCTGTCAAGATCGAGGCGCAGCAGAGAGGTGTTGACTTTGAGGGCGAGCGACAGGGCCATCAAGCCACCTGTCTTGATCTCGTTCTCCCTCAGGTCCAGACGCAGCAGTCTGGGGCTCTCGGCAATGAACTCGGCCACGGCCACGGCCCCTATGGTACACAGAGAAACGGGGCACTAAACAACAACAGCGCCGCAACATTCCACCCCCGCGGCAGAGCCGAGCGGGAACCGGTGCCCACCTTCGCAGGACAGCTTGGTGGAGGCCAGGCCCAGTCGGAGCACGGAGCGGTTGGCAATCAGCCCGTCCTTCAGTTTGTGGACTCCCTCGTTGCCCACTGAGTTATGGCCCAGATTCAGAGTCTCCAGACTCTGTGTGCATGGCTGAAAGAAAAAGAAAAAGGGAACGTGCATTGTATTAATATCCATCCATTTATTTTCTGCGTGTGCAAGGTCGGGTAGAGGTGGCAGCAGGTTTAGCAGAAAGTTCTCGCCCTCCTTCCTGTTAGTGAAACTTTCCAGCACTTCTAGCAGGAACCCAAGATTGCCCCAGGCCAGCTGGGGTGAGAGTGCCAGGTCTAATCTGGGGCCTTCAGACAGACATGCTAAAACTCAACTAGCTTGTGTGTGTGTGTGTGTGTGTGTGTGTGTGTGTCCTTCAACAACTCCAGAAATATAACCAACCATAACATGCTTCGTTGTGCCCATAAAAGCCAATGTTTATGTTAAGAGGTAACTCTTCACAGTGTTACATTCATGTTGTTGGACACTTCATGTGCCAAAGTAGCTTTTGGACAATGTCAGATTTTATTTCATTTTTTATTTTACCACAGCCACCTTCTTTAAAAAGTAAACTCTACCACTCTAAAATGTATTTTCTTTTTTGACTGACTTTGACTCTTAAGTCCAAACAATAAATTTGCTCTAAAAGTCAGACATTTTACAGTAAACAGTTATTTCTAAAGGGAAGAATTGGCTGCGGGGAATGTCATGGGATGCGTCTCACTGCGATGCTTTCGCTTTATTTTTTGCTATCTGGTCCAACATCTCGCATGGCGCGGCAGATGGAGGAGAGGAATTTCTCAGACGAGTTTGTGTTTGTCTAAAAATATATTAAAAAATAGCTGACTGGCCAAAATGGGGATGAACTGAGGACTTAATCGGTCAAACATCAGCAACATATTAGCTAAGTTAATATCTTGTTACAAAATCAAAAAACACGAGACAGTCATTCGCTAGTGTTATTTATGTCATGTGTGTCAAATCTGACCCCCAGCTGCAAAGGCTGAGGCTGTAATGACAAAGCAACAGTGTAGGCAGCTGAAACGCAAAAAAAAAAAACAAACAAAAAAAACAACCAACGAGGTGGCGATGGAATAAAGAGTGTGAGGCTGATGACATCATCAATCACCATCCGAGGCGACCTGAGGCGACACCCACACTAGAGGCCTCGCATTAGTTTGCAGGCCCGTGATGTGACTTCAAAAACATCTCTATTGTTGAGTTGTTTCCGTTTCAAACAAGATGCTGGAAACCTCGCAGCGCTTGCTTTATTTTCCAGGCAGACCATGAATGTTGGGAGACCAAGGGGTCTCCAGAGGAGGAGAAGTCACTGCATGAAAGACTATCACTTCTGAAATGTTGGCTACGCCGCTGTTAGAGAACAAAAGCAGGTTTACAAAACTATTGTTGAAGCAGTAATATCCGAAAACAATTTACTGCAAATCATTTTCCTCAAGCTACTTGTTCACTTCCTGAGCCATCAAGTACTAAATGGGCCTCAAGATGACGTTAAATTGGTTTGCACGGCTGTTCACTGCAAACCTATAACAGCGCTGCTGATGCTGCCAAATCCTGCACATTTGTATCCTAAATTTTATTTTATGTTCTCCTCCGTGCTTCTATGGTTAAAAAACATGGCAGATACCAGCAGACTTTAGGTTGGACAGACTCCCTCTTTGGTTGTGAGGCAGTAACACACTGAGCGCAGGCACTGTGTTTCTACTGCTTCTAGAGAATTTTACAGACTGGCTCTTTCTTAACTAGCTCAACTCAGCCAGATGACGCCTACCTAGACAAGACTGGGCAGACCTCTGCAGTCATAAAAAACAGCTAGTATATATGTGTTAAGTGTCGAAGACTGCTTTTATTGTGTGTGTGTGTGTGTGTGTGTGTGTGTGTGTGTGTGTGTGTGTGTGTGTGTGTGTGTGTATACCAGTGCGGCAGCAAGGTAGCCCATGCCGTTGTGTGTGAGCTGGTTGTTCCATAGCACCAAGGTCACTAGTCCTTTCCTCTGCTCTTTGAGACCTTCGCACACGTAGGCCAAACCTGTCACGACACACAAGACAGACACACAACGCAGCATCTTGTGAGACATTTTGCAAAATTCACCAACAAAAGTGAGACGAACGCAAGACTTGACTTGTCTTAAATTTGGTCCGCTGCGTACCTGAGTCGAGGATGTGGTTGTTGCGCAGGTCCAGGATCTGAATGTTGTAGTTGAACTTGAGCAGGTTGCCGAGCTGGGCAGAGTCCTGCAGGCCGTTGAGCTTGTTGTCGGCCAGGTACAACTCCCGCAGGTTCATGTTCATCTTCAGGGCGGTGGCTGTGGACGACAAAGGGAATGAGAACATGTGGGGTGTGCCATGCAATATATAGGGCTGCAACTAACTATTATTTTTGATGTCGACTAATAAATCGAATATTTTTACGAGGAGTTGATTAGTCATGACTTTCTTCTTTATTTTCACCTCTATTTTCGGACTTCTGTTCAACCTAACCTACTTAGATCACACCTGCGTTATACTGTTGTACTCTGACAGCATATGTTTTTAAACAAATATATATAAAAAATAATGACCTACAAAGCATTAATCTGTGACATACTTGTTATATTTTACAACGCAAAATATCATAGGTATGTTAATTCACGATTTAAAGGTTATATGCAATGTTTATAAAAGTTAAAGAGCTTAAACCGTTTTCTTAGAAAAATATTGTTTACTTACTTCATTTACTTTACTTAAAAACAGTTTACTTACTGAAATATCGAATTAATATGCCCTAAATAACCCAGTTCATAAGTAATAAGGGAAAGAGTGTTATAATTCAGTATAAACGCTAGCATCGACAGGGGCTGTAATTCATTATTTACTGCCGTAAAGTACCAGTGAACTATCGTTCGCTAAGCTATCTTGTTCCATGATTTTCCGACGTGCGATGTACTTGCGTCATAGGCTGATTATGAATTAACAAACAAGCATGTCATTTAAAAAATGTCTCCGAAATATCTGTCCTCGACGTTATTTGCGAATTCCTTTCTGCGGTGCGTGACGATACAGCGACTACGGGGTCTCGGCGTCTCAGGTGTTACGTGCTAACCCTAAGCCATGACATGCTAGGTGAGCTTCACAAAGTTTGTACCTAACGTGTTTCGCTAGTTCATTTTCTATGAAATATTCCTAAACATTAGAAACTTTGGGTCTTTAGTTATCAAGCCCTTTCAGAGAAGAAGCCGTTCTTCTTCCCTGTTTTTTGCAGGATGTAAACAATGAGCGACACCGCCACCCTCAGCGCTCAGTACTGCACTGCAGGTACAAATGAGCACGTTGCGGCAGGAGTGCGATTGCACCATTCAGCAATTTACAACAATAACACAACGCGTCGGTGCTTAAATTTTTCGCGTCGATAAAATTATGTTGTTGACGTAATCGATTACGTCGACTAATTGGTTGCAGCCCTGGCAATATGTTCTCTGAGGGCGTCGTGAACGTCTCACCAAGCAACATCAGCGGTCGGCCGGACAGGCCGGCGTTCTCCAGGTGAAGGACGGCCAGGCTGCCGCTGATCCTGAGCGCTCGGGCCACAAAGGGGGCCGAGTGGTCCAGCAGGGGGGTGTTGCGAGCGTCCAGGTGCTGCAGCGAACTGGTCTGTGAAGGACAGAAGCAGACGTAAAGGAAAATGAACAAGTGCGGACCGAAATCTGAGCTCAGAATAGTGGGAGGTAACTGGAGGTGTAAACCGTCTTGGTCTGACGATTGGTGATAACAGAAATGAAAGCACTGGTGATGGTAGCTGAAGCGAAAAAAAAGGCGAGGTGCCTTTTAGAACATCTGGCGTACAAGTACATGTCCTTCACATCTTTGACCCTTTTATCTTCATTCCTGACAAAGTAACCGCTCATTAGTGATGAACTGCTGTGAAAGAGGCCCTTTATCATCCCCAAACACGCTGCAGTATCGTCTGATGAGCAGGTGTGAATGACAGAGAGGTGATCTGTTTGCACAGAGCAACCAAAACAAGACACAGATTTCAGGTGTTGGCACACTCTGGTCAGTGCATCAGCTTGCTGGGACCTTTCTCCAATTGGTTTGAAGGTTTCTGCCAACAGTCTGTTTGACAAAACTGCCCGCAAACTTCTTATGTGTGGGGCTTCAAAGGCCTGACTAAAATAATAGAAGAGGTACACACTTAAATCTGTTTAGCAGGGGAAATTAGCTGCTCACACCATCATACTTGTGATTACACAATGACTTTGTCTCTTTGGTGTTCTGTTTCTTTCGATCTCCTCCAAATCATTCTGTAAAACTGAAAATGTATTTTTTTTGTTGAGTTCGTAAAGACACGGTACAGATTGGTCACATATTATAGTGAGCAGCGTATGTCAGTCATAAATTCCAATAATTAGGATCCCGGAGTAAATAATTTCCCCTGCATCATTTCCATGAAAGAAATACTCATTTCTAACCAAATGCCTGTTTTTACAAATGTTACTGTGCGCAGGTGTGGCCAGCAGCCTCTCACCTTTCTCATCATGTGAGCCGCCGCCTGCCATCCTCGAGTGCCGATGTGCTTGTTGAAGGAGATGTTGAGGTGTGTGGCCGACTCGTAGTACTCAATCATGTCAAAGAGAGCAGACGCGCCCTACAAGCGTGAAGGCGGGGACACACACAGTGAGAGAGAAGAGCATGGGAATAAGATGTTTGTCATTTTTAATAAAACTCCAATCCAAAATCCAATGAACGCAATTTTACCAAATGACAGGACGTGAAAAAAATCTCAAAGTACAATTTCCACCCCAAAAATCCATTGAGTCCACCGATAGATTATATTGCCTCACTTGAAAAATGTGCCTCATGTAATCGAGGTAATGACCTACAATTTAGTGTCTGAAAAAAACTGTCAATTTGACCTCTGACCTCTGCCATTAAGCCTGTGTGACAGTGGCGCTGTTTGACAATTGAGAGCAATCCGCCCATAATTCTTGTCCAAGGTCAGAGTGAATTCCATCGCCAAAGTTACGTAATTTCAGAGACTCCAGCTTTGTGACGTGTCCCTTACACATGATGTTCAAAAGAAAGGAATAAACTGAAAGTGAAATTTTGAGACAGAGTTAGAAAAAACAAACCGATAAAAAAAAACCAAACACTGCATGTACAAAAGTGGAAAAACTCCCACTTTTTTCATTTCCTTTCTTTTTTATTTTAGACCCGCAGAGGTTTGATTTTTTCCTTTGGGGAACTTCTCCTTCCTTTTAAAATGTTACTGTGATTGTTTAATGGATGAATGGCTTAATCTCTGGAGCACCGACATGTTTAACAAAGGAGCAGTGCAGTGAAGCATCAGGTGATGCAGCACAAGGCCAAAGAGAGCTCATGTGACCGCAGCCCTTTAATCTTATTCATGTTTGGGTGCTGCTGCTGGTGCTGCTGCTGCTGTTGTTGTTGGTGTGTGTGTGTGTGTGTGTGTGTGTGTGTGTGTGTGTGTGTGTGTGTGTGTGTGTGTGTGTGTGTGTGTGTGTGTGTGTTTTTTTTTATATAAACCATATACCCTAAGGGAAAGACGTGGAAAGTAGCTTGTAGTAATGAGCACTGATGGGAGGTGATAAAGTTTGACAGCATGCCTCCCTAACCTTTCCCGTGTGTGTGTGTGTGTGTGTGTGTGTGTGTGTGTGTGTGTGTGTGTGCTGAGGACGACACTGCCGAGTGTACACATGTGTGTTTATCTACTGGGCGGGGTAGATGAGTCACAGCCAGTTGAATAAAAGCTGGGCTGTTGCTTCTCTGCGAGCTCCTGAAAACATGTGAAGTCAACCTTTGGTCTGGCAGGAGTCTTTCCATACAAAAGACTGCAGACACGCAGCTCTGGGAGGGGAAACGTCCCGCCGAGTGCCTCCCTTTGACGCTTAAGAGATTAACTGCGCTCTTGCGTCCCCCATTGTGAGCCTTCATCAACTCAGAATTCAAGTGAAAAGCGGGATTCTTGCCTCAGACTGAGATGCAACCGTCTGACTGTCTCAGTCATTGACTCATGTTGTGTTTATTCACATTTCCGGGTCGGTCTTTACACGCTTGGTGGTATTTTAGGGCAGCTGGGACTTTATAAAGTCACCGCTTCTCTGTTTGCTATTAAAAATAAGCAGGAATTTATTTAGTGATGAATGAAAAGGTTAGTCTAAGAATGTATAAACCTCCACTACCTCTTTTACACCGACTAATATGTAGTGTTACTCTACAATGACATCAGAATGAATGAATCAGTTTCCTCTTCTGTGGAAACTCAGCAACGCCTTCTGGTAAAATTCCATGAGACGGTTTTGGCTCAAAAGAAGGAACCCAACAGGGCCGATCTTTATGCAGACAAATATTATAGGCCGTTATCATGGACCAAATAGTTGGCTGGTGTATTGGTGCTATGCAGCTTAGGTCTCTCACAAAAATGATTCACTTACTCATGTTTCACTTATTGAGAAAAAAAAGCAACATCTGGAACTTAACATGTTGGTTTTATCATCTTGACGCGCAGAGGTCAAAGTCGTAAAAATACATCACTGTACTTCATCCACCTGTTGAACCTTTTGTTTTGACCCTGGGATCATCTAGCGGCACGCCACTAAATTATTCAGTTCCTATGTTTAATTTAGAGGAGCGCTGAACCAGAGGTTGCCGTCGAGATAGCCAGACAGACTCGCAGCCGCTCCATACAGCATGTCCACCCAGGAGGAAAAAAATAAATAAATAGAAACTGGTCTTGTGCGTGTTTGTTACACGCAGTCCTGCACAATCCACTCAGAGTTCAGTGTGACAGAAAGTGGTGAGGGCCTGCGCTGCGCTGCGCTGCTCTAAAACGCCTGACTGTCTCTCTGTGCGTGTGCACAAGCCCAAGCCGCTCAATTGTGTTTACATTATTGGACATCTGGAGTAAAGTGAAGAGCTATGGCAGACACTGCACATGCCACCAGAGCGTCGGGAGCGAATGAAAAGGATCGGAGTGCGGCCGAAAGCGCAACGCAAGCGACGAAGAGTTAAAAAAACAAAAAAACAACAGAAGTAAAAATCAACAGGTAGGAATATATGAGTTCAATTTTAAAAGAATTTAAATACATCTTCGTCCAGGTTGGTCTGCTCCAAGTCGATCACTTTAAACTGGACCCTCTTCAGAATCTCCTCCAGAGACTCGCACGCTTTGTAGTCCAGCTTCTCTCCTGATGACATTAAAAAAAACAAAAAAACAAAAAAACAAAATCACATTTAAACTAAATTTTTAAGGTTACGTTGAGAGAAAATCTGACACAATCAAAACAAAACACATCATTTTACTGATTCAGTCAACGACAATGACCGCGCTACAAACCTTTGAGATCCAAGCATTCATTTCGCTGCGTCAAGTCTTTCAGTTCCTGAAAAAACAAAAGCATCAGCGGTCAGAACGTGACAAATAGTCTATAAAAAAACACCAACTAGCAAACCTCATGCGTTTTGGTGATTGAAATATGTTGAACAAAATCTCGGCTGATGTTTCTGGACTTCTCGTCTTCTGAAACACCTGTTGATGACCACTGGCACAAAGTCATTGCATTTCTTGCTGCGTTGACTGAAGGCTGCTTTGCTTGCAGGGAAGCTGAGGCGGCGGCGGCGGCGGCAGCAGCAGCGGAGGCGGAAGGAAATATTTGGTTTAAAACAGCTGAGTGTGTTCAAAGCCACCGTGGGGTGGTTCTGTGCAGCTCGGTAACATTACCCAAAAAAAAGAAAGAAAAAAAAAGAAAGAAAAAAACCAACACACTCGCAAAATGCCACATGTGCTCGAACAAGGTGCGACGCTCCAATCATTTCCGTGCGCCCACTTCTGACTGCGCGCCATTTCAGATGAAAAGGTTGGAAACGACGTTGCACACCTGCGCACGAAACAGCGTGTGCCTTCAAAACTATGTAGCGGACAATCCCCTCTGTCGTCGACCACTGGCTGCATTCAGCCTGAACCCCGTAACCCCGGCCACGCTGCCATTCCACACACACAGAGATACAGCGGGCCAGTGGCAGTGAGGGCTCGCAGCCTCCTATAAGGCCTTAATAGCCTAGTCTAAAAAAAAAAATACACGCCAATTACAAAAGTGCGACACGCTACAATAAAAATAATATGGTGGAGGTGTTTGTTTTTATTCAAGATAAATAAGCTGTGAAACTTAAAAGTGGCGATGCGTGGTCTTTTTCCACCACAAGGGAGCGCAGCTGAGCAAAGCGTGTAAACCCCCCCCCCCCCTCAGACACAGAATTCCACTATCATGAAAAGATTTTTGTCCAATTTTTTTTCCCCACCCAAAGCTACTTAAAATGAAAGTAAACCATCTGCACGCTTAAGTGGTTGAGTTCTGTACTGGATGCAGGTCCGTCACTGACAGCGGTCCTTCTGGAAACACGGCAGAGGAGGCACAGATTCACATGCACTGATACAGAAAGGCCGCCATAGCAACAGACAGAGAGGACACACACACACACACACACACACCCCAGAAGACACAACACCACTATAGCGTCACATGACATTTTTTATTACTGTACATCTGACAGAGTGGAAAATCACAAATGGCCTCTTTAAGCACCGTCATGTGTTTTTTTAAACCAAAAATCTCCTAATATTAATCTAAAAACAAATTCCAATGCGTTAAACACACACACACACACACACACACACACACACACACACACACACACACACACACACACACACACACACACACACACACACACACACACACACACACACACACTATCTGAAATCAAAATTGCCACTGAGGACTGAGGATGGCTCTATCAGTGTAAATGTGTCTATGATGGACCTGCGAGAGCCTAAATATAGCGCACGGCATGCCTCAGATGTGGCACGGGTGTTGTGCCGTGTTGTGTTGTGTTGTGTTGTGTTATGGAGCGACCCCTTTGCTTTTGGATCTTTAATGCCCCTGCTGCGCCTACAAGAGGAGCTCAGTGCAGAAGGGGCTTCCACTCGGCAGGCCTGCGAGGGAATCATCTCTGCAGAAATGTGACACGGGACTACCAAGTGTTCGGGCTGCGAGAAATCTGCTGGGAGCCACCGTATGGCACGCACTTAACATGGAGCCGCTAAATAGTGACCCTTGTAAACACTCGGGAGCAGAAAGCTTTCCAAAAATGTACACGGCCATTGCGGGGGTGAGGGGGGGGGGGAGAGCCTCTGGCGAGCTGCCACGTGTGCGAGCAGCAGCTCGACTTAATAAAGAAATCATTTAGAGGTGGTGGGGAGCGGGCGAAGGTCCTCCATTTCAGCCACCGGCCATTTTTTTTGGGGGGGGGCGGGCAGCGGAGGCGGCGGGTCTATTTATGTGGCCGGTGGTGTGAGGGTGACTCGGCAGAAAGGAGAAGGCGGGGTTCGCTCCGGTCGGGCCACTTCCAGCGGAGATCAATGGCGGCCGTAAATGAGGATGGCGGCGGCAGTTTAGCACAGAGCCGTGCTTTTCCACACGGGGCTGAGATGTTATCACAGCTCCTCCCACGAGCCCACCAGGTGGACACAGGCCTCCACCTTTTTTTTTTCCTTTTCCCCCCTCCTTTGTTTTTCTGTCTTTCTCCTCCGGAAGCACTCGACTCACCGACGTGCGATTACCGTATGCGCAACTTGGACGCGGTCTCTTTCGCACGGGGATACACGCCCGCGGGTACAAATGTGCACGGGAGGCCCCGTCAAGGGTTCACGAGGGTGGGCTGCAGGGTGACATAACCCGCAGGAGAAAGGCTCGTGTGTCCCTGCCGCAGTCGGCCGACGCTGCTCTCGCACTAATGTTTCCCACAAGCGACCGCAAAAACCAACAAAACAGTTTATACGGAGCTTCAGTGAAGGCAATGAAACGTATCTACCGACCCCTTTTATCGTGTTAAAGTGGAAAAACACAACGGTAGCGCAAGGGTTTTGAACACATTTCCGAATAACGCGCGGATCATTTGCGAAACTCTGTGGACTTGTGAAGCTGTTAAGCTACGAGCCGCAGTTCCACTCCAGGTGAGAAGCACCATTGTTCTGAACAACCTGGCGAGTTGTACAGAGCGCCGTGTCGTTGCAGACTTTTTTTTTTTTTTGGAGAACACAAATGAACTAAATAGGTTCTCGTTGTGTCCTCGGTTATCCGCAAACTCGTAGTAGCGCCATGCGTTGAAGGAGCTCGTGTCTTGAGTGCTTTTGTTTCGGTGGTGGGGGGGGGGGCAGACGCTCGCATATGTGCGCTCGCATTGTCCAGGTGTACACATGACGGAGAAATTCAAATTCTGATCGCATTATCTGGGTGCCTCAATCGGATTTCGCAAACTCCGATCTGAGTCAGGCCAACGCGTTTGCACGCACATCAGTTGTCCGATCACAATCAGACTGAGGAAATAATTCGTTTTTTTCCCCCGAGTGTCATGTAAACGAACTGAGTGTGTTTATGTACTTGGAGAGCTGAGGTAGTGAAACTCTACTGGCGTAGCTGCATTACGATAGCAGAGCTCCAGGCCGGTGCACCTTGAAGTGATGAGCCTCCAAAAACGGAAAAAAAGCAGTGGAAAATACCACTATGTGGTGGTGTGGCTCATTGCTCCACTCAAGTCTGTGCAAACTCATAATATACAGTGAGTCACACACACGGCTTGGTCACAGGGTGCAATCACAACCACCAGAAGCCAACAAAGCCGAGCATGTGACGGGCTACAACGCTTCAAATATAGACTGTTGCTGTGAGGACGCTTTCACCGGGCTCAGTTTTAGGGAAATCTGTCTGGGCCTCTGAGTCGACGGCTGACTGGGGGTAAGAAAAAAAAAAAAAAAAAAAAAAAAAGTTGACAACTGACATCCACGATATCAGTCAAATTGAAGGAACTTCCGCTGAGGCGTTTGTTATCAACAAGCCAGAAAGCCCATTTCCTACTCTTCCTGAGAGGCTTTGTGACCAAACATCAAGACTTCAACTCTCTGTGTAACAATGAGTGGAACTCCTTCAGGAGGTGTGTCAATATACAATCCTTTAGTTCTTAACAAGTTTCAAACAGAGAGAGAGAGTGAGTGAGAGAGAGAGAGAGAGAGGGAGAGAGAGGGAGAGAGAGAGAATATTCCAGCAGGGAATTGAAGATCTAAACACACACGACTGCGAGGGCTGAAATCCCCCGAGGCCTCCTTCCACCACTGGATTTGTAGAAGTGCTTATTCAGAGGGATTAGGGGGACACATGATAGCGCTGGCCGACAGCGCAGATAACAGAGATGCGGCTGCCTCGACACTTGTCCGCCTCCGCTCGGTAGGTGCGACAAATGGCGGCGATTACAGGTGGAAACGGTCAGCCGACACGGGGCAGAGTTTATTTTTACTCCCCGCAGTTGTACACAAACATCTGCGCTTTCCGCTCCTCAAATTGGAAAAGCATCCTCGTTACTTTCGTGTTTAAACGATACAAATTCTGTTAAAAGTAATTCACTTATTACATTACAGTAGTTGCTTGAAGTGGAGCTATTTGAACGATGCTGTTGTGTAATTCAATATTAAAAGTGGATGATATTTTAGAGGGAGATTATTATTTTTTTTTTTAGAGCACCTCGCCTTTGAGGTCACTGAACAGTACGTTTTCAGTACAGAGATATAAAAATGTTGAAAATAACTCATTATTGGTATTAAAAGTGTAAACATCCAATAATGGCTCACTGGTCAGAACTATCACTGATTGCAGTTTGGCTGTGCTGCAATTGGAAAAGAACAAAACTATCGTGCTGGGACAAAAATAGAACTTTTTTTTGTTTCTCAACATGAGTATCTGTACTTTTACTTCAGCACAGAACGTGAATACTTTGCCACCTCTGACCGATGGATCTTTTGCCAGCACGTCAAACTCTCCAACCACATCAACAGGCTTCTTAAAGTGTTGTAAATTATCAGGGGAAAAAAAAAAGGTTCGAAGTGAATACAGGAAACAAACCGTGGATATTACACAATGACCAAGATTGTCCTGATGAAATTGTCGGGCCACCAAATTGCCTCCGCCCAGTTGTTTCCCTTGTGGCTGCCAAAAACAACGCGGTAAGCAAGCGTGTCGACTTTGTTATTCAGTCTCTCCAGAGTATCAAACGAGTTGTGCGAGTTCGACCTCAACGGTTTGGAACTTGCACAACTTGTACCCCCTCTTTGATCCCGTCTCTGCCAACGCCTGAAAGGGACGAGTGTTTTGTGTGGCAGGATGAGACGGGACGGCCAGCACTGCACCTTAGCAGACGCGACACAACCACCGCGTCTCCATCCACGCAAACAGGTTTGGCCCTCAGCGGCACAGCCCGGCGTCCCGCTGGTGAAGTATTTATCAATCTAAAGTGTTGTTTTGCAGCCCAGGGGGATCGGCTGGCAGCGGTGCACTGGAGTGAGAGACCGGGGTGGAAGCCGGTTGCAGGCTGTGATGCTTTCCCACCCTGCCAGAGGGATTTGAGAAGGGATTATGACGTCTATTTAAAGTATACAGCCGCGTTCATTCACATTTTACTCCCCGCATTGTTTCGCCACCTCGGCGCGTCTTTCTGGTTGGGTGGAATGAAAAGAAAAAGGATCCAAATGCACTTAAAAGTCTGAAGGAAAATCTGTTTAGGCATTAGGGCGGCGGGACGGTCGGCCTCACCTGGATCTGTTTGAGGACTTTGGGGATGGGTTTACAGTTGAGTTTCTGACAGGCCTGCTTGTAGGAGGAGAGGATCTCCTCCAACGTCACGTTGTGAGCTGCGAAAAACAGAGCACAGCAAACGGGTTAGCGAAGATTTGTTGCCTTGTAGGCGGTGACACCGAGCACCGCTTCTCACACGCACACAAGTCCGCTTATTTCGATGGCACAAAGCTGTTGGCAGGAGCTATTAAAATCACATTTGGGTTAGCAAAAAGGAGGCATTTGTTCTTTGTGTGTGTGCGTGTGTGCGTGTGTGTGTGCGTGCGTGCATGCATGTGTGGTCATATGACTGACCAGGCTACTTTTCTGGCTGAGAGAGGAAGTGAAGTGCTTGAGACAGGAAAAAAAATATTTGAGAAAGAAAAGATTAAAAGAAGGAAGAAACAGAGGCATGATTGGATAAATACAGAAAAAGCAGAATCTGGAGTTACATAAGAGGACAAATAGTGAGTGTGTGAGTTTGATGTGAGATCAAAGTGTGTCCACAAGTCACTAATGGAGACTTTTCTGACTTAGTACTGCACTCTGGTATCAATACATCAGCTTAACATTCTCATGGCTCAGGCTTATTTCTTCTCTTTATCTTGATGCTGAGAGTCTCTTGTTGAGATCCATCACACCAATTGGGACAAAGCAACACATATACACATATATATAAAAAAAAAAAAAAAATCAGTTGAATTTAACAGCAGCAACCAGTGCATTCAGAGTACGAGCCTCTTGGTTTGCATAATTGGGTCAAACTTAATAACCCGCCATGTGGTCGGCCAAGGAGACATTTAAAGGTGAACTGCGTGGGGAGCAGCGCGGTTCTCGATAACCGTGTTAATTCCCCGACCAAAAGAAAAGTCCAAATGTCAGACCATGGGCAAAAGGATTAGACATGATGATGCCGCAGCAAGTCTGGAGGGAACTTCAACTTCACAGGCGCGAGTGTGTGGCTAACAGAGCCGGCGCTAAATGAAAATGAGCCACTCCACCAGCGTGATAGCAGATTATATGGAATAAAACAGCAGATAAACGCTGGGTGTTAAGTACAGAATACACATTTCCACACTTCAATTACAGCTGGCGCTTTCCAAGTCCGCCCTCCTCCTTTCAGCCAAAACAAATTCAAACCGCTGGAAGGTGAAAGTCAGCCCTCTTCCATCCCTCAATCATTAAACCTGAACACCTCAGAAGAAGAAAAAAAATATTTCCCAGTGATTGAGAGTGAGAGAGCGAGTGAGTGATGTCTTTGCAGCAGGTGCACAGATTCACTTCAGGAGAGTGGCACTAGTTCCATTAACTCTACACTTGAACTTATTGAAATGATTTGACGGGTTTGCATTCAGGGTGAAAAAAAAAAATCAATCTGATTTCATCTGTTTAACATATGTACAGTGAGAGTGGAACAGTCAGGCGCAGTTAGGGTCTAAAACTTACTTGAATGATTGCTTTAAGCAATAGTGTTTGCACTTTTGCTGCAAGTGCAAAATCTGATGAATTTGTATCTCGGGGCAAAGAAAAACCAAAGGGGAACAAGATTAATGTTGAGCAACCAGCTGAGCTGCAACAAGCACGGGCATATACTCTTTGTACTTGGGAATAAAAGTATGTCAAACTTTCCAACGGTAACATTACACGTGGTAGGAATATTTATCTCTACAGTGCACATGCTGTAACAGAACACATCTAAACCTGCTACCTTGATTGCGCTTGGAGCGGAGGATGAGGTCAAGGTTTAGTTGTAAATTCACATGTCGGTTTCCCTGGCTGACAGCACACAGCAGAGCGGGTTCAAAACGACGCCTGGTCCGAGCCTCTTTCATTTTAGACGTCACTGCCATTCGATATTTCAATCTCATTTTCTGCCGTTTTATCTTGACGCACACATTTTCTACAAGATAATAAGGTCACATTTCAGGCTACCAGAACAATTTCCAGCATGTCATAATAGCGTTTGGCTTCCTCGGCGTGCGTGTCCTTTGATTCTCGGGCAGATGTAATTAGAACACATTCTTGTGGCTGCCATTTCAAACTCGTTCAAACGTTGGTTATTCATCAACAAATAGGGGACATTTTAATAACTGTACTAAAAGAGCAAAAGTAATGGATTAACTTTAAACGAAGACATGCAGTCATCACTTAATATGGGACACATTTTAACAGAAAGAAGAGTCATTTGATTACCACAATAAACAACAGAAACTAATTCATTTAAACTGAGCAAGAGGCAGTTCATAAAAGGTCATTTTGCCAACATGAAACCAACTCAATACACTAATTCAATATCAGCATAAGTTTTAATTATACAATAAGTCAACTTAGTGTCAATGCTCACAACTTGAAGTATTATTAAATATAGTGGTATATATAGTGGTTACAGGTCAGAACACGTTGACCCAGACCATCCATACAATAAGAATGACGAGACTCACACGGAGCAAACTTACTACAAAGAACCCCTGCAGAAAGCTTTAGCGGGTGCTGCTGGATAAAGTCTTTTCATATCTTGCTTGTAAGTGCATCAGAGAGTAGCTGCAAACACCTTAAAACATCCAAGGCAACATGTTAGGACCCTGCCTTCTTTACAGTCCTTTGGAAAAAAAAAAAGAAAAAAAGAAGGAAATGTTGAAACCAAACCTGGAGGGCCTGTGAAAACCTGCTACCTATCAAAGAAGGTCACGCTCAGCATATTTGAAGCTGCTTTTATATTAAACTTCCGGGGGATACGGGGGTTGGCGGATAAGCGGACAACTCTCAATTGTATTGCGTGGCGCTTTTTCGGGTGACTCGAAGTGCAACAAATGAGGGGAAAAACACACAGACTTTTGGAAAAATAAACGGTTCCTCCCATTTGTTTCGACAAGGGCAAAACAAGCAAGTGAAAGTTGTGAAATGTTTGCAGGTCATCCGCGCAAAACGGATCACTAGTTGCAGAACAAATAAAGTTGAGAGCGTTGTGTATCACACTGAATAAAGATGTAATTTTTTTTGGTCTCCAGTCAAAGCAACACGAGTCGTCGTTTTGACTCGTTCAACTGTTTCACGCAAGACGGAAGAAGACGACGATATCAATATCGGTTTTATTGATTCTGGATAAAATATCTCTAAATTTGCCTCAAATCTGGTAACTTTTTACTAAAATGTGCCCACAGTACCAGCAACTAGGCTGGACCATACTAGACGAAGATGCCAAATGCAATGAAGTGTGCTTAATGTTGCAAGGACAATATCAGAAAACTACTACTACTACTGGGGATGTTAGCAATGAATTGATTATTGATTAATTGTCGATTAAGAACTTAATCGATTAAATTAAATTAGTTGCAATTAATTGAACATTTTTTACATAGGTTTTTTTTTGTTAAATGGCGTGGCGTATACCTGCATACCTAGAACGAGTTACTTTCAAACAACTTCAAAAAAAAAAGAAGTTGAGATGTGACCCATTAGAAGTCAACTTAAAGTCAAAAATGGGTCACGTTGGGCCGTCAACATTATTTATTGTTAAATAATGTGTTCCTTAAGCATTTTCCATTGTGAAATTTTGGTTCTCAGGAAAAATCGCCGCTTATCAATCAATGGTTAATCGATCGATATGGTCAATCAACTAACGATTAATGAATTAATCGATAACTTGCATCCCTAACTACTACCACTTCTACTACTACTGCTACTACTACTACAACTAATCCCCCCAAACGGCAGGAATTCATGCAAATGTTGGGTTAACAATGTTCACAGCATATCAATGCCACGGTCCAGCATCCAGAAATAGATGTGAGCACGTTGGTGGTGGAACAAAAAAAAAGAAAAGGCACTGCCAGCTCCAAGTCAACGTGCATGTGTCAGCGTTCAAAATAACCCCCGTCTTCCACTTTCTAGCCTCCTTTGCCGGCCATTCCGCACCGCCGCGCGTGCAGACGGCGACAACGGCGTCATTCACACACGACAGCTGCCCACCTTGACGGTCAGAGGTGGCGGCGGGCGGGGAGGCGGGGACTGTGCTGCGGCTGCTTGAGGCTTCTGCTCCTCTCAGCCAAAAGGCACGAGAGGGTAAACAAACACACAGAGGGGGAGAAAAGCGCTGAGTCGCAGGACGGGGTCTGTGCTTGTCTTCCGTTCGCAGCGGGAGAGAGAAAGAGAGAGCGCAATGATATACTTCAACCCGTGACTTTAGGTTTGAGCACCGGGACGCGCAAGCACCTGCTGGACGTGGCTGGCTTCACGTGGTCTCTGATGCCCGAGTTGCATTGTGAAGGTCACAGCCATGCACAACATGACAAAACAATATCCCCCACATTAATATTAAAGGCTCCATTTACCGCAATGAAGACAAAAATAAATAAATAAATAAATAAATTTAAAAAATCAACGTTCTTGGTGCTTCGTGATAAGTATAATATAAAATAAATATATAAACTCTAGACCACAAAATACACAGGCACGCCTGGATAAAGTGTAACACTCAATTACACACAATTTAGTTCTGTTTGTTAAGCGGTGAGTCCTCAATGTGAGCAGCACCTGCAGAATTCTGATTTCCCAGGAACTTCTTTTTCTTTCTTTCTTTTTTAAAAAAAAATGAAATAGAAAAGCTGGTTCATAGTTGTGCGTCAGACCGAGTGCACTCTAACTTTGGACAGCGCGGCGTAGCCTGGTGCGCACTGAGTCAGAGCAATGCAAGCTGCAAACAACTAGGATTTCCTGCAGTACATTTCCAGCCGGTCTGAGCGCTAACATGGAGCGGGACAGAGGACGCACTGACCACAAGTGATTGAAAATATGCACGAGTACAACTCGTCGCCTCCCCCAGTTGAGCAGCAGCACCGGAAGCTCCACATGCAAGAGGAGGGAAGAGCAACGAGACTCGCACGGCGAGCCTTGATGTGTTAATGGAATCTATTAAACAATTCAAAAAGTTAGCTTTTCAAATGGAAAGCCACGATGCCTTTATCTAATTTATTCTTCTGGCACCCTTATAAAATGCTTTTGTACAAGCACGACAAGGTATTTCAGTTCTGTCCATGTCCACCTAACACTCAAACATCCAAGTTCCTGGTGTGTTTTAGCTCTAATGACATTAGCAAGATTGCATGCAGTTTAGACTTCAGTCGCTAACAGGATAATCAGCCTTGCCGTAAATGAACCGTCTGAACTTCCCATACATCATAGCTTGCCGACACCCATACTGCATGTATCTGTCAAGTTGCAGTACTTAAGCAGGCATGATTATCGACGTCTGCGATGAAAATCGAGATTACAAATACAACATATATTATAATTTGATTTAAATGAAAAGTTTGCAGATGTTTACAGGTATGATGAGATGAGATAAGATCCTAATAAGATGACTTGGCGCACACACACCGAGTGTGATGAGGTACAATTCCGAGATAAGCCTGAGCTCCAGCGAGGCGATGAGCAACAGAGGGGAGGACCGGTAAAGAGGTGCAGGGAGGAGACGCACAACAAACTCAGTCGTTTCAGGATATGATAACTTTCGCCAAGGGCCTGGAGGGAGTGTCTGAACAGGGTTATAAAATCAGCCGAATAATGTTATCTCCTTCAGAAATATGAAGACTACTTTTCTTATAGTACGTATAAAAAAAAAAAAAGGAAACACAACTAAGCAAGTACGTCATGAAAAGGTAGCTCCGAGCAGCCGGCTGTATCTGTCTTTGTCTCCGTCTGCCAGCTGATACCACTAAGCTGCACAACTTCAAGTCTGGGAAGATGAGACAGCCAAGGAAGAAACAGAAATGTGACACCGCACCTACGTTCTACTGTTGCTCTGACTGCTGCCTCCTGAACCTCAAAGGTTTGCTTTGAGTGGCAGCTCTTACATCTCAATGGAACTAATGCCAAAGCTGTTTTTTCGTGGCAGTCGATAGCGGCGGTGTGGATGTTTTAAAAGAAAAAAACAAAAAAACACACACAAATGAATTAAGGGCACCTTTGCAAAGGTACAGAGTGAAAGTCTGTCATTTTCTGGGAAAATAAAGAGAGATGAAATAAATGTGAAAAAAATACTGTGTCCACATTTTTTGTTGTTGTAATACCTAAATGTTAACAGGTTTACTTTCTAACTGGCCACCATCCCAGAGCGTATTGCATAACAATGTTGGTACTGAATGTTATCTATGTTCCTCACTGACTCTCAAAGTTCAGGAGATGCCAGGTTTTGGGTTAACGTTGCCAAAAAGCATAAAGGTTCATTTTGCCATTTGTCCCAAATAATTGATCACTGGTTAGGGTTTTGGTTTGATACAAATGACTTAATAACTCCAACATAGGCATCTAAAACCATTATTTCAGTGCATGCAGTCCAAAATATGCATTAACTGATGCACATGAAGGCACTCCTTCCTAAGTACAGGTGAGGCCATTTGAACAACAGACTTTGTACCGACTGAACTAAAAAACAAACAAAGAAATCTTTATTTCCTCCATTGGATCTACATCTGCACCACTCTATTTCTACACCGGTCAGCAGATTTCAGTCATACAAACAGCTTGCAGCCACGTAGACCGCTGACAAATTTTCAGCTGTGTGTGTTTCGTAAAGTCCTGCCTATCTAGGCTAACAGGGCAGTAGACTTTACCCCCAAAGAAGCCCAATGAATGTAGGCTCCTATCAGACTCGCAAGCCTGGCAGGCCCTCTGAAAACTGATATGGAAGCATTGAGATCAGCACTGTATGTCAAGACATAACAACACACAAAACGTTTGTGAACTGTCCTGTTGGATTAAATTCAACATTAAATTCTGCTAAAAAAAAAAAAAAAAAAGCAAAGGGAAAATGTTGCCCTAAACTAACTGCAGGTGTAGTAACAGAACTATTTACACTCAGGTAAAACTGATGCCTTGAACATTGTGCTTCCAGGATATTGTGGTTTTAACCCTCCTGTTATGTTCGTTTGTCAGGAACAGCAACGATGTTCCCGGGTCAATTTGACCCGGTGCATTTTTAAGTCTCCTGAAGATGTCAGAAACAAAAAAAAAATCCTAACAAGCATTGTTGATATTTTAAACTAACTCCATTAATAACTATTGTGTCAATATTTAGTGCAATGGTGTTCCTTACCCCCTAACAGGTAATGGTTGAATTAGGAAAACTCAATTGTTTTTCATTAATATTCTTTTTCTTTCTGATAGACTTTTCCAGTGACTGAGGACGGGGTAGACCTGAAGATTTACCGCATTTTGCGTCAAGCAGTGGCCGCCATTCTTATCTTTAAGAAATCTCCACTACCGTGAAGACAGCAAACATACAAAGCTGAGAATCACTTACCAAGTCAGACTAATTATGAGCTGAGCGACCAAAACAGGTTTGTAAGTTACTGCCAGTTTTATTTTATTTCAAACAAACAACATTTCTTGAGAAAAGGCCAGAAAGTACTGAAAACAGATTCGATGTAGATGTGGAAAGAAACTAACTTCTCATTTGGCCGCTATGAGAGCTGAGTTTCTTGGACCAGCCCTGTAAAAACAGTGCCATATCCTGCTTGAGCTTCCTTTGGAAGTGTTTCCACTGAACAAACAGGAACAGAAGTGTAAAATGGCACACCTTAAGGAGTGGTAATGGGATCCACTCACAGTTTTGCATACAGTAAAGGTCTGAGCCTATATTTAGATGATTTGTGAAGGGAAGGGCTAGCAGCTTTGCATTTACTGTAGAAGGGAGCACTTAAGTTGGCCTTTGTGCCAACATCATCAACATTGACCATTTCTTGAACACAGTCATGCACTAGTCCCAAAGAGCAACGTATGGTATACCAACATTGTTCTGAAAAACATCCAAAACAATCTATTGTATTAGTTTACCAACAACTAAAAGTAAGACATTAATTTGTGTTTAAACCAGTGGCAGGCTTATGGTTGCTATGAACGGATTAAGAGGCTGATCTGATTGTTTAAGAGGCAAAATCTCGAGACTCGACACACCTTTCATGACCTGGCGTTCGCAGCATCCAATCAGGATCCTCAAAGCATTTCTTTTTTTTTTTAAACCAATGAACAGATTTTTGTGTTCACAGCCAAGAGGGTTTGAACCCTAACGAACAATTATGATCAGACGTGTTCATACAGGCGCAACTAAAGAGATAAATACATTTTCAAAATGCAGACATGCAGAAACAAGCAAAGCAAGCAGCACTACCGTGTCTCCAGGGGTCCTTGGGCTCGACTGCTCCCGAGACGATGTCCTCATCGGAGGGAAAAGTCACTCTTTTGCCACTTGGCTTGTGTTTATCCTCGCCCTCTTCCACCACGGGGTACAATCCAGCTGGGTCTGTGGATGATGGCTCTGTGCTCCCCGTCTGGCTCACATCTGACTGGTTCTCTGCCGCGCTGCTTGCTGGGGCATCCTGAGACTCAGATTCAGGTTCTAAATTATTTTCTGAAAGCGACGTGTTTGTGGATTCGGCCTCCAATACTCCACTTTCGTCCAGACTCAGGTCCACACCGATGTCCATATCGCCGCCGTCGTCCCCTCCCTCCACGGCAAACTTTGCATTTTCGGCGTCATCCTTCATTTTGTCCACCACGATATTGTCCTTGAGCAGCTCGTCGCTTGACAAAATGACATCGGAGGGCTGCACCAGCAGGCTGTTGTCCTGGCCGCTGCTCTGTCTATTGCCATTGACTTCATCAATTTCCAGTGTATTTGGTGCCTGCTGGTTGTCCTCCTCTCCGGCCTGGAGGTTGTCAGTGAGCTGAGGCATCTGGTGCGTTTCTGAGGCCTCTGTGGGAATGATGCTTTGTTTATCAGTGTCACAATCCGTCATCAATTCAGAGATCCGTGGGATGGCAGCGTCAGAGTTGTTTGAAGTATTGTGGTCCACGTCCACAGTGCTCTTTGTCTTGACATTGCACAAATCTAAACACTGCTCCTCGATATTCATGTTTTCATTTCCGATCAAACTCTTGACTCGAACTGTGCCAGACAGCTTACATATGAAGTTAAATAGTAACCAGGAGCCAACCGACAAGGTCTCTTGTGTGTGACTTTTTTTTTTTTCCTTTTCCACAGAGAAGATATGTATGTGTGCAACCGACCTGATTTTCTGTCAGGAAGTAAATTTAAAGTGTAATTTAAATATTGCTATGTATATATATATTTATATATATATATTTTTTTTTACACGTGAGTTGTGATTATGTGGCAAACACGCCGTTAAAACCAGCAAAATTAAAGCGCAATTTTACACATATCTCAACACATAACGCGTGTGACACCAAAACGATTCTGATAGTGTTTTGAATTTAGCAGCTGACATAAGGCATAAAAGGCTAGCGTTTACTATTTCCTGGCAAACGTCTCCTATTGCTCCAAATGGGAATCCAGGAAAGCTCACTGTTCATCAGCACATAATCGGAAATAACATGGAGCACTGGGACAGCTAACCGAAACAAACGAGTCATTCAGGGTGCCTCCATTACGTCGGCACAAGCGATCTTACAGCTCGACAACAAACCGATTTATTTGCATTAATCTGACAAAGCTAATGTTAGCTAGCTGGCTAAAGTTGTTGCCCAGCAATGACGTCCAGGCCCGTGTTCGGTCGCATGCCTGCTGCTTCTTTGCGCGTAGCCGTCTCTTTGTTCCCGATAAAGTCCATTCTCTTCTGTCACGAAATTATATTCCGGCGGCTGTCCCTCTTCTTGTTTCCCCCTCTGTCTGTGTGCTGCAACTCGGATCACATCACAATCCTTGGAACGGCAGCATTCGCAAAAAGAACAGGCGTCACACACTGCGAGCAATTGGCATGTTTCGGTGGCTAAGTTATCGCTACCGCCGGAAACTGTCCCGAGGATACACCTGCCGCAAATGAAAAGGCAAAACATAAAATTGGAAACGTGTTCTGACCGCACGAGTCTCGTCCGTGTCTCCCTTTCCGGGATAAGTACGTTGAACCTGTTTTTGTCTGGCGTTACCATTCGCTAGCTTGTTGGAAGTCCAACAACTGTTTGTTGTTCACACGTATTACGTCAGCACGTCGGTACACTCAGGGGTACGTTCAGCAAAATGCAGCGTTGGAAAAGGTTTTTAAAAAAGCGTCAGCTGTTAAAAACACCGTGAATGAAATGTACCGTAATTGAGTTTCCCTACAGTTAGAAAGATTCTTGTCTCAGTGTTTAAGTGGGAACCACCTTTTAAGAGTTTCTTTGTAACATCTTGTTTTGCATGTAGGCCTTTCCAAACGAACGGCTCGACGAGGGTTTTTATTTTTATTTTATTTATTTTATTTAAATAAAAAAAAAGCTCTTGGTATTGTATAAGCAACTCAAATGAAAAAAAAAAAAAAAAGTATTTTCATGATGAAATGGTAAAGTCCATGTTATTGGTTTTGATTGAAACGTAATTCCCAAAGCACTGGTCATTTTTTAGCAAGACTAAATTTACTAAATGTACATTTGTGAGCTGAAGTTTGAATAAACAAAAACCCTCAGATTCCCACCTGTACTCTGACGCAACGAGACATGTACTTTAAAAAAATACTTTATTACAAAATTTGACAACATTTAAAATTCTTGAGACTGAACATCTTTCGCAGAACCAACATCCTTCGGCATCTTGGTCTTTTTGGGGAGAAGGCTTGCTTGGATGTTGGGGATCACGCCACCCTCTGAGATAGTGACTCCTGCCATCAGTTTGTTGAGTTCCTCATCATTTCTCACAGCCAACAAAATATGACGTGGTGCGATGCGAAGCTTCTTGTTGTCACGACTGGCATTCCCTGCCAGCTCCAGGATCTCAGCACAGAGGTATTCTAGGACCGCAGACAGGTACACAGCAGAACCGGTTCCAATCCGTTCAGCAAAATTGCCATTCTTCAGCAGCCTTTGGATTCGGCCCACAGGGAAGGTGACTCCTGCCCTGGAGGACTTGGAGACTCCAGCCTTGGGTTTGGTCACGGCTTTCTTTCCACGGCCGGACATTGTACGTCTGAAAAATGCTTAAAGCCCTTTAACATTAGTGTAAAATCATTTCTAGAAAGATTTGATTTTACGGTTTAAGTCAATGTTCTACATTCAAACGTATTCAAAAAAAGTACTAGACATCGCACAGCTGGTGTTGTGCCAACTGGAACATTATTACAACAGTCAATTCAAAGTCTTTCCTTAAACACACCCCCACTAAATAAACTAATTCTGACAATCAGCCTGCGCTGACACTTACCAGTAACCTGGCAGACTTGAGGGCAGCTCTTCACTTACTTCACCCTAGCACACTGCTAATAAACAACATCCAGTGATTGCCTGATTGTTTGCACCTGTCTACTATTTCCCGTGACGAGTGAAATTAACTGATTGTCTACATAAGTCTACAGAAATCATAGATATAGAGATATAGAAATACTTCTAGTATCACAAATCAGATGAGCGCAATATCATTTATTATTTGTGTTGAAAATGTTGAAATAGTAAGGTCATTTCTTTGGTTATTATTAAAATGTTAACCATAATACTGATGTAGCGCATGTCCCTGTGATACTTTTGCTTCAAGAACATTTTCACATCTGTTAGATGTCATACGTGTGTACAGGCCCGTTGGTGCCCTGGAACAGTTTGTCCCCTCTCATTCATTCACTCTTTTTTTGTGTGTATGTGTTTTTTTTTTTTTTTTTTTAAGAAAACGTATTGCACAGTGTGACTGTAGTTAGAAACACGAACAGCAGATGGCATCACAGACCTCACATCTGTCATCACATCAGCCTGCAGCGTGTACTGTTTATAATCCATGCATTTTTTATATACCAAAAGTCCTACTGCTGGACGCCTAAAATAATCACATAGAATTTGTAATTAATTCTAAGCGATTTAATGCTCATGGTCTTTCACACGGTACACTAAGTTCCTATGTTATCAATATGGCCCCCAGTTCATCGTAAAAGCACTGATTTAAGTCGTGCTTGGAAATGGAAACAGACGTAACTGTCATGTAAAACTGTCATGATCCGTTTTAGTCTATAACTATAGGGTGCATGAACTTGATTGTAACATCCCCTGTAACTCATCTTGATATGACATCTTTAACTTATGTGCAATAAATGTTGCTGTTTTTGTCCTCATGTTCAAATTTAGAGGCAGCCCACCCCCTGCCCCCATTCCACACACACACACACACACACACACACACACACACACACCACCATGTTCTAACAGTGAGAGATAGAGGAGGGTGAGAGAGACATTTTGACTGTTCGTATTCACTTTAAAAAATGGATGTGCGCCAACTGCCGAGCGGCTCCAAGACAAATTAAGCGGGGACCTGACCACGCAGGTTGTCCTTGGTAAGGTTGGATATGATTTTGTTAAACCCCCCACCCCACATAACACACAGGGGACACTGGAATGGAGGGCCTCTCTGCAGTCTGACGACAGGATATGTATGTGTTTTTAGGTAAGCAAAGCAGGAGACCCGACTCAGCTGGACGCTGACCGAGTCGACACTCGTTGGAGGCCACAGTCAGTCATCATCTGAGATGCCATCAGTCAAGCAAACCACTTCTTCTGCCCTTATAGATTAAAGGCTTCTGTATTTATTAGCAACAGTAGATGACACTCAGTCTGAAAACTCATTAAGCGACAAAATGAAGACGCAAAAAATAAATAAGACGAAACAAGTGACTTTTTCAATTGTGTCCCCGGGACCTGAAAAAAACAAAACATCACAACTACAGGATATGGAATGAGTTTAATTATTAATGACTTGAATGAACCATAACACTGCTGTTAATACCCAAAGTGCCAGAGGAGTATTTATTCAGCATTTCCAATGGACGATAGCCTGATCATCATCCAACACTTCTTCCTCATTCATAAATCCCCGGATGAGGGTGACATTAACCTGTGGAGGTGCTTTGAGAGCAGAATTGAAGCTGCTGAGGTTGTTCATGTACTCTTGTAACTTTAAGTTCATAGAGAGACCATTAATAGTAGATGTCAGCACAGTAATTGGAGTGTGAGTCATTCCCTGAGTGAATCCACTTTAATTATAAAACCTTATGGACCTCCACGGCGAGGTCTCAGGACTGGAGCTGTTTCCGATAAAGGCAAAACTATAATCTGATTAAAAACGAATGTGTGACATTAAAGGTCGCTTTTCAGTTCTTTATATTTAATGTCAGCCGCGTGCTGCAGCAGCCGTGAACAACTGATCATCCAAAAAATCTTTTTACGCCCATTCGCCCCCCTGCAATTTACTCAGATTTAAGCACTCTGATGAAACAAAAGGCTTTGATGCGTCTTCCTTGAGTATGAAAGGGGACACAAACAAGTTGTCCCGCCGCAGGTATCAGTGACCTACCGCTGTGCCATCACAATTGGGTGGTTTTGAACCGTGCATGTATTACGAGGATAGGCGAGGATTTTGTTTTCATTGTTAGACAACTGTAAAGTGAGTTGTGTGTGATATTGGACGTTCACTCTCTCCATCTCTCCAACCTACTCACAACAAGTGAGCGGAGCTGCCACCATATGTCCATACCACATGTGCTCATAAAAAACATATCTTACATTAAATAGAGAGTTGTGACTCTGTGTGAGGTACAAAGCTGGGGCAGTTTAGCGATCCGGCCGACCACAACGGGAGAGTGTGAAATCCCCGGGCCACGCAATGAAAAGAAAGTGCAAGAACAAAGGACAAAGAGATCTTTCCATCATCTGCCAGGCCGCTCATCCGCTCATCCCACTTGTGTCACACTCCCATTCCTCCTTTACTTTTAATTCCCCCATCTGTTTTTGCCCTCCTTTGCTCCCTGTATCTCTTTTTCTTCCCAGTCGTAACTGCTTTGGCTCCCATTCACATGACTCTCCGAGGGACAACTCATTTTTAAATATAGTTCATGTCCTGTCCCACTATTCCTCTCTTCCTCTCCGTTTTTGGTACCTCATCATCCACAGGACACACACACACACTTCATTTCTCCAAATATTAATTTCCGCCATGTCTGTGATGTGTTTTGGGGGGTGTTTCCTGTTCCCAGCCCTGCTGCTTCCCTGAGAACCGCCATGTAGGAAGTGGCACTCCTTTCACTCCCCACCGGCCCTCGCCCTCACACCTCCATAGCCTTCCAACCTCCCACCAACATTAAAGTGGAAAGAGACGGGGGGGAAAAAAAAATCAAAATGGCCAACGTCCATTCAATATTGCTGGTGTCTAGATTCTGTTGGAAAAACAAAAAGGAAAACTGTTGTTGCAACAGGCTGTTTCCAGGAGCAAATTGACCTCTTCAGTGGCTCGGCCCGCGCAGCCCAGCGCACTAATAAACTCTGCATATTACTCTATTTCACAGCTGGAGGTTTCGCAGAATTTCTCTAATTCTTTTGACAGAAACGACTCCCGGATGCCCTTCGTAAAGTTAAGACTTGTTTTTCCCTTCCCAAACACAGACATGTGAAGATGAGTCAGTGCGGACTGGAAGTTATCAGGTTGAAAAACAGTGTTTCTTTCTCCCCACCGCCCCCCCCCCCCCTTGCAGTCTATTTTTAGATCACATTCACAGGGACAGTTTCGAACTGTTGGCAACCATGCGTGTCTCAGGCCTCTGGTGGTTTGAGCCGATGATGTGGTGCTGAGAGGCCAAAGCAGTGGGACACCAGCACCATATGTGTGACGGGAAAGCTGCAAATACACACTGGGTTTCTCTGGTGTTGTGTTTTAATTCTAGCTTAATGGTAATGATATGATTCTATGATTCCAATTAGTGTTGGGGTAAAAAAAAGACCCACTTTCTGGAGGACAAGTTCCTTACCTGATGCATTTTCAGTTGCAGATGCTTTAACTTCTTGTGCCATTTATTAAAATGTCTAAAATAAAGAAACAGCAAAGGAAAAAAAATACAATGTAATGAATAGTAGTGCCATACAGTTTTACTCAAATACAAGTCTCTGTAAAGGTTTAGGTAACGTAAGTAAGTAGATTTATTTTTCTAAACTTGAGTGTGGGTTTAACCACCCTTTAATGGTCATTTTTATTATCCTAAAATGGTAATAATTGTAAAATATAAATCTGTAAATGTTAAAAAGTTAACACCATCTGACTTTCCCCCTCAGATGCTCCTCTTATTTTGTGCATTCGTCTGTGGCTGTTTGTACATGTTGGTGAGGCTCCAGTAAACTGTGGATCGGTTTGTCTGATTCTGGCAGCAAAGGCTATTGTTATTTGTGTTATTGTACTGTTGCCATGTCCAAAACAATGCTAGACGGAGTGGATGAGGGGGACAGAGAGGCGGCCAGCAGGATTCCTGACGGATGAAAGCGGCGATTGCTAAATTTTGGCACAGGGAATCTCTGGGATGCTCTGAAATGTTGACTTTCCAGCCACAGCTTGGTGGTATCCATTCATCATCATCATCATCATCATCATCATCATCATCATCATCGTCATCATCATCATCACCATCATCATCATACTGTCTGTGCATCTTTGTCTAAATCAACAATTCTCCTCAGTTCGATTTAAATCCACACTGCCATTGACTGACAAAGCTTAAAACTTTCTTTGTATAGTACGTTTCAAAACAACAATAAATGATTTAAAAAATCAATTAGAAAGAAGAGAGCCAACCAATAGTGATTCAGTTAAGCAATGATTTTTGCCTCGCAATGATGACTGTTTCTCCTAATCTTCTGATCTTGGATAACTACAACATTTCTGTATACTTATCACTAAAGTTCTGTCAATTGGTCCTCTGAGCAATTGGTTTATGACATATCAAATTGTGCATTTGGTGCTAACACAGTCGACTAGTTTTTTGTTAAATCGGGGACGCACTATGATTCTGTTTTGTCTCTGTTCTACCATCCAACTAGCTTTTCTGTTCTTTCTTTCTCTCTCTCTCTCTCTGTCTGTCTGTCTGTCTCTCTCTCTCTCTCTCTCAGAAACACACATGCAAATACACACACACCCCAGATTTTGACACAGACCAAGTTTTGGAAATCTGCATGACAACGCAACGAGCGAGTTTTGTTATGTTCAGAAAAACAAATCATGAAAAGCAAAATCCTGACAGTGCGATCAGCACTGGGCTTGTTTTTTTTAAAATCCGGAAAATTAATCAAAAAAAAAAAGTTTGCATTTTGGGACAGCCAAAGATCAGTAGCTGGTGAAAAGGAAATTTACTGGATAAGGAAATGAAAGCAGTTTATAGGAGGTCATAACTAGCATTGCATTTCAGCAAGTGGTCATTTAATAACCCTCAACCACTTGCGAGTGCACTGTGAGAGAACTGGCAAAGCAATACACAGACTTTTGAGCGATATTTCGTGACATTACTGCGATTTTTAAAGAATGGCTAGCTAAGAAAGACAGTTTATTTGGTATACATCTTTCTTGCTATAAAGCTAACCACCGAGAAAAAAAAGTCTAATTCTACAGTCTCATCTAATTCCGCCGGTGCGTTTTTTACAGGAACACCTTTAATTTGTGATTTATGACAGACCCAGACGAATCACCTACTCAGTCACTTGTAGACTTGTGCCAGCTTGCGGCAAATTAAGTGGTTGGAAATATCTGCTGATCTATTACGTAGACGGAGAGCCGAGACTGACAGATGAATGAAAGAAAAAGATTCAGAGTGTTTAGATCCAGGCAGCTCTGTGTAATCTTTGTCGGGGGCTAATAATGCCCAACATGCTATGTCCTCTCCTTTTTGCACACCCTGTAACCTTTCAAGTGTGCTGTTAATGCAAAGGCCGGCAGTGCAGTTTAGCACATAAGCTTTTGTCTTTTATGGTTTGTGGTTCTATGTTGGCATTCCGTCCCTCGCCCGAGCCTCAGCTCATCACTTCACTTTCAGAACCTCAACGAGCCCACCAGTGTAGACTGTGTGTATACAGTATCAGTCTTTTCATCACTTGGTCTTTACATGGTTCCCACCCTTCCTCCCTGAAGGCTTGCAACTCCGTGCTGCTGGAAACGAGTTTATAATTTCAGGGTGAAGCAAAGGAGGAAACCGATTCCCCTCCAAGCCGTTCCACTCCAATAATTTTGTCCAGATGAGTGAATAATTGTAATCTTACCTGAGCTGAGAGGCCCGTTGTCCCAGACTCACAATTGCAGAGAGTGTTTATTGTAACACACATTATCAAACCTTAAATAAGGCACTTCCTGGCTCGACTGGAGTTGCGGCTCTCTGCAGTCAGCATACATACTGTGAGGTCTGAAATAAGCATTAAGTTCAGACATGTTTGATCACGAGCAAGTTGTCCATTGGCAAAACTAAAAAAATAAAAAAAAGATTTGGAAAATCTAGTTATAATTGGCAACATATGTTATGTCCTATTCAAAATAACAAAGGAAAGAAGAGAAGAAGCCGAATCAGCAACGTAGAGACGTTTGCTTTCTGTTGAATTGTTATTTATCAGGCTCTTTTGTACGTGGGGCTAAAGATGTTGAAATACAAGAACATAATTTTTTCACACACACACACACACACACACACACACACACACACACACACACGCACACACGCGGTAGCCTAACTTATCTTGTCGTTTTGTACATTGATTCATCAACGTGCGTAGGCTAAATACCTGGCGAGGCAGCTGGTTACAGTCTTTATTTTATCATTTGTTTGGTCTTGCTGTCAGCCAATTGCTGACTTGCTTACTTAAGGTCTAAAAAATTCCGGAGAGAAACAAAATTCTTTCACCTAAAATAAGCAGATCCGCCCGACGACCGACCACACAGACTTGCCACCACAAGACGAGGAGAAAGCCGCCTGATTGAATAAAGAATACTGAACAGCAACCAGTGTGGCCCGTAAACTGAAACACCAGTGACGGGAGCGAAGGGAGGGAATGACGGTGGGAGACGGAGGAGGTGAAGAGCAGAGGAAGCCGAGGTGGAGGAGAGAAAATGTGAGATCGGGCCCAAATCTGTGGGGAAGCGGTAGCGCAGGCCGGACGAGTTCACAGATGTTTTAAAGTGCTAATCTAATCTTTATGCCAGGCCTTCCCCCTCCGCTCTCCCTCTCTTCCCGCTCCCTGTCTCAGTTTTTTTTTACTTTTCCTCTTTTAAATTTTCTTTGGAGGAGGTTGGAAAGGCTGCGGCCCGCGTTAATGCATCTCAGGAGCATCATGTACCGCTGCTGCTGCGGCAACGCTGACGGGCCCTGGTTATTCATGGGCCTGCAGCAGGGCCTGAGAGCAGACTCAGGCACATACAATACACATCTGCTGTGGATGAGTCTGAAAATGTGCGACATGGAAATGAATTTGAAACTGTAAAACCAATAAGACAGCGATCTCACGAGTTTAAATGGTCCCATAATGTGCAACGTTCAAAAAAATATGTGCCTGTGAACTTCCTGTCATGTGGAGGTGGAGGTGTTGGAGGCAGGACCCAACAGTAGACATAGTCGGGGTTGCAGAAGAACAAAAAAACTACAGAGATTGTCCTCAATGGTAGAAATGAAACAAACCTGAAACAGGTGGACTTAAACTGACAACTTGATCAGAACTGACCAAGCAGCAGGACGAAGGCATGGAAGCGATAACATGAATGATACATAAGACAACTGAGCTGAAACAACGACCAAACACAGACGTGGGCCGGTGGGTCCTCCGAAGGACCCGGCAGATAAGGACGAATCCAAACCTGCCTCGCCGGTAACCGCATGGGACGGTCTAGCCTTCGCCGTACTTCCTGGTTGCATCACGGCCGTTCCCTACTGCTGGCCAACCCCGGAAGTGACGTTTTTATAGCATCACGCTAACCATTGGTTCGCCATCCAACCATGGCGTTGGTTCAAATAAGTAAAAACCCAATGGTAAAAACGTAATATTTTATGTGAAATTTGGATAGTTCAATTTATACGTCGTGTCTTTGCCAGTAAATGCCGCCATTTTATCTGACTTCCCTGAATCCCAGGATGCTTAGCAGCAGCACGCAAAGCATCCTGGGATACAGAAGGACGCGAAGGGTAGTAGCGGTGCATCCTTCGAATCGGCTAAAAGTAGGGAGAAAAAAGGCGTGAAAACTGAAACAGGAAGTACAGCACAGAAAATACAAGGAGAGATGGGACTTTCAAAATAAAACAGGAAACACTAAACAACAGACCGTGACACGTCACAATAATGAGAGAAGTTAGCCCTTTAAATATTTTGCTCAATCCTTTTCACGGAGTGCATGCAAAATGCTCAGTTATGGAAATAGGCTCTTTGTGATGTCACAAAAAGCACTGATACCTCTCACAGGTCTTCTGTCGCTCCACTCTCTGAGACCTCGTTCTCACAAATAACGTCAGTTTTAGCAGGAAGCTGAAATTCTATGTTCTGCTGCAAGCTTCTTAAACAAAACTAAATGTAAAAAATAAAATTATTTTTTTCAGATAAATAATCACATAAGGCTGCTCAGTCAGAGTCCATCAATGGATTTCTATACCCGCTTCTTTTCCAAAGGGGTTTTTCTAAATCTATTCTGTCTATCACAGTGCAAAGGCAGGGTACCAAGGGCCAGTTCATCACAGGGCCGCATTGAAAGACAAACAAACAAACAACTACAAACATCTACGGACAATTTAAGAGTTCCCAGGCAGCCTCATATGCATGTATTTTGGACATTGGGAGGAAACCGGAAACCCACGCCGACATAAGGAGAGGACATTCAAACTCCACTCAGAAACGCCCTCGGCCCCGAGGATCAAACCCACAACCTTCTTGCTGTGAGGCAAACAATGATTATGGCAACGGACCTTTTTCTTTGCCCTAATGCTTTCGTCGCCCTCTCCTCGTCCCTGGAATTAGGAGGGAGGTGACGTGTCAGACAGTGGCTGCCTCCGATTTCCCCAACAGAAGTTAATCTCACTTTGTGGAGTTTTACAGCGGGGCCCAATTCCTGCGGTCCGGCCTCCTCCTCGCAGGCGAGACAGAAAACAGGGAGCTCGCTGCCAGAACTATCCCACAGGCCCGGCCGGCGGGAAATACTGCCGCAGATTAGACGTGCATATGGAAGTGAGATGAGAAACAAAGCACTGGTTCACTTTAATGCACGGAGACACGCTGTATATGCTGCGGGCAAACAGTTTAATAGATCTTATACAGTAGTTAGCTTTCCATTTTGCACATCTCACTTCACTTTTTGGTTTCCACTATTACTACTTGAAACCGTTTATTTTAACAGTGGTTAGGAGTGAGGAAGTACAAATGCTTTGTTACTGTACTTACTGCACCGTACATTAGTGTACTGTCAGAAGATTTTTCTGGTGTCTGTCTCTACGTTAGTATTTCTTTTTCTGATGTCTTTTTACTTTTACTCCCTACATTTGTACACAGATATCTGTACTTTCTACTCCTTACACTGGAAACACATGCTTTTTACTTTTGTGTTTAAAAGATGCAAATTCTGTTCAAAGTAATTCACTTTTATTATCATTTATCATAGCAGTTATTACCTGAAGTGGAGCTATTTGAATGCTGTGATTTAGTCAAATAAAGATGTGATCATATTTTATAGGGAGATTGTTTTAGAGTAGTTCAGCTTTGGGGCCACTGTTCAGTACAGTTGAGTACAGAGAAAAATAAAAATATAGAATAACATTAGTTATTGTTAATTAAAGTATAAACATCCAAATAATGTCTGACATGATGACTTTTCCGAACGTGTGCTTTCTTACTTTTACATGAGCAAAGAAGTGGATTTCTTGAACTTTTACGTAAGAACAGAATGTGAAAACTTTCGCCACCTCCGACTTTTAATCAGCGGATGTTTTTTCTAATCCTGGTGCTTCCCCCTTTTTATCACTTTTTATTTTTTTTCAACGTCCGGATCCTGCCACCGAGCTCGGAGCGCCGTCAACGTGCGATTTATAAAACACACACGACGACTCCAACCTGGCAACCGTCGGCAGAACCCTCCGATCACTCACGTCCCTCTGCTGTCTTTCTCGTTCGGCCTCCTTCCTTCTCGCCTCTATTTGGTGCTCAACATCTGGAGAAGAGCGATATCCTCAGAGTAAACAGAGCAACAGCTGTCCACCAGCTCCTGCCTCTTCCTTCGACATCGCTCTCCCCATCACACGGCGCCCTCCATCCCCAAACCCCCCTTCCCCCTCTGCTTTTTTTTCTCTTCCTCCTCGGCGGCTTGCATGTGTCTCTGTTTAACGCTCCAGTTGTTTTGTCCCTCCTTCTCTTCGCGTTATTCATCCTCTGGCTCCCCGACAGGTATCCAACAATGATGGATGTGTTTATGCCGCGGCCTGTCACTGCCTTGTGAGTCTTAACGATACGCACAGGAATGGACGTTGAATGACGGTTTGATGATGATGGCAGTGTTGCAAACGCAAGGCCGCATTCAGAGCCGGATCCGCGGAGGAAGCACTGCAGAGTCGTGCAGCGGCGGTAGTCTCATCTCGCCGATGAAATATTGGGCCATTGTG
Organism: Nelusetta ayraudi; assembly: GCF_046127955.1. Lineage (NCBI taxonomy): Eukaryota > Metazoa > Chordata > Actinopteri > Tetraodontiformes > Monacanthidae > Nelusetta > Nelusetta ayraudi. The sequence goes on along the minus strand of NW_027466098.1, from coordinate 9,256,309 downwards.
TTAGTTTAGGTCTAGTTTGTCATTGCCTGAGAAGGAAAAAATATATTTATAGTTTTCGAGTACTCTTAAAATGATGACTTGCAATTATGACTTTAAGCTGCACGTATCAATGTGAAATTTTACTGTCTTGTCTGATATCTACATTATCGAGGACATCAGTTTGTGTAACACCGTTACTCATCTTTACTTTTATAATACCCTGACAAATATATCAGGCTTTACGAAATTTGCATGCTGATTAGATGTAAATGCGTATGTGAGGAAAGTTCTTTCCCCGACTTGACTAGAAATATCTTTTTGGCAGCAGTCTCGAATGTTGGCAAACACTATCACTCCACTCCACTTTTGTGTTTTTGTGGCGTTGTGTTTCAAAGAACGAGTGATTAAAGTACATCGGAGACATCTCTAGAGGACAGGAAGGGGGAACGAGAGACGAATGCAGTTTCCATTCAAGGAGAGCCAGCCTCCACATTGTGCGGGACACCTGTAAAAACAGAATTCTTTCGATTGGCCGAGCCGCACGGGAAGACGGAAAGATGGAAAGACGGTGGAGAAAAAGGCTGACGGAGGGAAGCGAGAGACGGATCGATGCGACCGGTGCTAGCAGACCGCGGGCAGTCCGTTTGAACTGACATCACTTGTGATTGGGATTTTATATCTGGCAATGCGACTCGCGAGAATGCCTCACGCAGCTGGACTGAGGGCAACAGCTGCTCCTTATGCAACCCCTGCGCCGCGACATCAAACACACATGTGCGCCGAGTCGGGCTAGAAAAGGAGTGCGTTCCGCGGCCCTTTGTGGTTTTAGCGGTCAGGGTTCTGGCTCATGACGTGCCTGCTTCCGCACCGCAACCCTCGTGCTTCGACCCGCCGCACCTGCCTCGCTCTGCGGCCCAGATGTCCAGTTCTGATGGTGCAGAATTCCAGCTTGATCCGGTGCTTTGAAGCACGGCGGCGAAAACCAAAGATCCTCACTATCTTTCTCATGTTTCCCGCTTTGATAAACCATCAACTCAGCAGCAACAGCAGCAAACAACTGGGGGATAAGAACACATCTGCTAAAGCAATTTGGGACCCTATCATTTCATTGTATGACACACTCAATGTATCAAGCAACAATTTAGTGCACGCAAGGGTTTCTGACGATTCCGAGGGGGAATCTTTGTTATTCTTAGACGTCTGACCCCAGCCAGCATTGTATAAGTGACATCCTGTTGTATTTGTGCTGCAAGTAGAGAAGGTAAGATGCATTTGTAACACAAAGTTGTCATGTTTCCAAGTACTGACCCCCCCCCCCCCTTTTTTTTTGTTCAAATAGGGAACAAAGGGACAGAACGGCCAAACCACTGCGTGTGTGCTTGTATTCATCCTAGTTCAACTTTGTGTTGTTGTGTGTTTTGTGTCTGCTCCACATACACGGCAAACCTTTGGGGTAAATGGGCTGCAGGAACAAATGAAGGTTGTTTGATCAATCAACAAACCCCTTGGATCAGCCTGCTTGAGAGTAGTCATTTGGGCTCGACAGAAGATTGATTAAGGAGTCCTGACTTTACACATCGCTGTACTTCCAAGCTCAAGTCAATTAGCCATTAGATGCTAAATTTTTAGATCAGATTATAGAACATATCAAAAATAATTACAGAAACAAAACAATATGTTAACTTAAAAGATGCAATTACTTTTTGAAATTACAATACCTGAATAAAGACATTTTCATTTTGTGAGTGAACAAGTCAAGTATATAAGACATTTGAAAGAGTAACCATGCGTGCATTGGGTAACTCTAGGGGGAGCACTACAGACCAACAACCACCAAAACAGCCAAGAAGAGACAGGTTTGCAAAGTTCCCCTGTAACCTTTTGCTCCATATTGTCTGGATGTAATTATGTCAGAACTCCCCTGAGAGATCTAATGCAAGTCCTTGTGTGAGGAGACATCTGCAATGTGAGGTGCTTAGATTCCTCCTCGTCTCAAACAGCCTATCTGGTGTACATCACAACAAGCGTGGTCACACTGGGAGAATCCCCATTCTCTCCACGACTCCTCTGAAGACCTCATTTGGATGAAGTGGGTCAAGGTTGCTGCTCCTCACTTGACAAGATAAGTCATATCCTGCCTTTGTGCTGGATGACCTCACTATAAAGAAGTTATAGGAAGGGCGTAGAGGGGAAGACAGCAGGTTTAAAAGGTAAACATAGGAGCATTATGAAGTACATTTATGGGTTTGGGCTGCAGCATTGGATTCAGTGCGGGTGGTGGTGGTGGGTGGTGGCTAACTGGAGCTGGAACCGGAGCTGGGAATCCCATCCAGGGCCACAGCGGCTGTGGAGTTAGCTGGACTTGCTATTCCAGAGCTGATGATGCAATGCGATGATGATTTTTTTCCCCCCATTTTAATGTTCATGTTAGGATAGCTATTGGAATCACTGAATGCTGAGAGCGAAACACACCATGTCACATGAGCATTCAAAAGATAATTTATTGTATTACAAAATATGATAGAATACAGATGTATTTCTTAATTTTTTTTTAACTTTATTTCAGTAATTAAAATATTAACATATTCAAATAAGAAATACTTATTTGGTCTCATTTAATGTCAATATATATTTTAGCCACTAGGGATGAAGACCCCTATGACTTCTATTCCTCATTTTTGTGTGTCTGTGTTTTCTTCTTGGCTGGTGGTTTGTGTTTGTGCCGTGGTTCACTGTTTTTCTTTCCTAAATAGTTGTATGTACTTGATTTTACATTTTCTCTTGATTCTTATTCCTATTTATGTCTTCTAAATCAGGTCTGATATATATAATAAAGTTCCTTAAAAGCTTAGGAACGATTGACCAAGCATTCAAGGATCCACAAATGCCATCATCTTAATTTTGCTCACAATATATACTTTTTTCCTTTATTGACATGGAATGATTGCACAAAACTGTGTTTGTGTATGTTTGAGGCCTAGAGATATAAATAGGCGGAAAAAGGCAACAGAGAAAGGTAACGTGACAGCTTTTTGCTCGGTTTATTAGAGGTATATTGTCAAACATTTTACAAGCTGCTGCTTAAATGTTTCCATTCTGAGAGAGAGAGAGAAAGAGAGAGAGAGAGAGAGAGAGAGAGAGAGAGAGAGAGGGGGAGAGAGAGAGATGGGAAGAGAGAGTGAGAGAGAGAGGGAGAGAGAGAGAGAGACATAAAGAAAATGCAACACTGAAGACTGCTCTTGTAGCCACTGTTTTAAAGGCACTGAAGTCCTAAAATCTTCACACATGCAGACACAGACAACAAAGACACCTGCTGTTACACACTTCATTAGCTACGGTACACAGAGCACTCAGTCGACTTGTTAGTTAAGCTGCGGAGGCTGACCGGTGTCACTCATGTCTGCTGCCATGTTTCGGTGCACAGAGATGTATTGCAATGATAAGGCGAGAGGTTTTAAGTAACACAGATAGTTAATTCAACACATTTGTACGGATAAGAAGAAGCGACCATAATTTACTCAATGTGGACAACAGGCTTTTCAGTTGGCTCTGCCGAGAAGAGGTTCCTTAAATATTCTCAAGATTAAATACACCATATTGCTACTACTTAAATACATAACGTGTCTCTTAAGTTAGAATTCATTGAAAATATGCATAATCACAAGACAACCATCACATGGAGTTCCGTCATGTCAGCAAAAGAAATTTACAAAGAAATTCTTTTTGTCGTTAAAATAATTGTGATGCTAGTACATTCAAATGGAATAGCTTCTTAGCATTACTAGTGTGGTTTTTGAATAGCAAGTAATGTGGGGCCTGCTTGGAGGCGCAAGTCTGTGTATCGTTGCCGCGTTTGTGGAAACAGATGCGCGCAGCTCCGCGTTTCAAATACTGTAGTAACAACACTGCTGGGTGTAGATGCCGCGCTACCGCGCTCGCATTGCTAAGCGTGAGCTAATCTCTGCACCAGCAAATCTGTTGCAACTTTCTGCTCTCCAGCTGCCCTTCACACATGGAAGATGATTGGCAGAGACCTGATGGTAGAGCGCCGGCCTTTTCATGCATGCGGGAGTGGCCCAGCGTTTGATGGCGCACACAGCTGCACGAATGCTAAATGGGGAAAATGTGGGAAAGCAACAACTGACACTTTCCCTGTTTTGACAATCCAATTTTGAGATCTGTCCATGCTTCCTCTTCTCCACCACCCCCCCCCCCCGTTTTTTTTTTTTGCAAATATCTCGTTGAGATCACATCTTCATTCCCCAACTTTTTTTGATCAGTCAGAACATTTTTTTTTTTAAATGCTCCTGGTAATGATGTCTTATCAGCATTCCCTCTTCTTCTTCCACTGCTGCTACACGAAGTCTCCACATTTGCTTGCATTTCACTGGCCCCTACAGTCCCTCTTACTCATGCTTCGGTCCTTTCCCCATACTCTCAGGGAGCCCTTAGGTCCACTACCGGCAGCCGCAGCCCTCCACCACCATGTCCTGGTAGTTCTTCAGCACCACTCGGTCTTGAGGGTCCAGATAGAGCAAGGCGATGGGGCTGAGGGAGGTGGGGACACAGCACGCCCGGGGCACCGCTCCATTCACGGAGTTGACCAGAGTCTGCACCATGGCGTGGCTGGAGGAGTTCATGTGGTCAGCCAGCGGGAAGCGACACTCGCCCAGGCAGAAGAAGGCGTCGTAGCCGCTGGGCGCAATGATCCACTTGTGCCAGCCCACGTCGTTGAAATCCACGTACAGCGGGTGGCGGCGGCACCTGTTGCGGGAAAGCCGTTTCAGCTTCGCGGCGCGCCCGCCGTTCCTTTTCACCCTGGCGCTCTCGTTCCAACTGTACCCTCCTTTGTCCCGCCCCCACCCTGCCATGGCGTACCCTGATTTTTTGGACCTCCCCCAGAAATGGTCTCTCTTGCGGCTCTTGCTGCTCTCCCTGTTCTCCCTTTCTTTGGCCCCTTTTCGACTTTTAATCCGTTGGCCACCAACAGGGGTCCTCCTGCCATGTTTGACCAGGGGCTCCCCTCGCCCGTCGTGACTGTAGGTCACCAAGAGGGGTCTCTCTTGGGCCCAGCTGTGTTCATCCTGACCCAGAGACCTACACACCCTCAGGTGTCCCTCTTTGTGTTTCTCCACTTCCTCCTTACCTGCAGCAGCAGACGGGCTCTGGTTCAAGTCTGTGGTGCTGTTCTCAGGTCTGACCTCCAAGAGGAAGCCCAGGAAGCCAGTCCTTGCCAGGGCTTTATGCAGGAGCTCTGTGTTTAGGCTAAAAGCCTCCCAGTGACTGCTTGCTCTATGAGGGTGGAGGGCAGTGGTGAAATACCTTGTCTCCAGCAGTGTGGGCTCAGGGTCTTCATGGTGTTCAGAGAGGTAAATGTTCAGTCTGTGGGCCCCGGGTCCCATAGAAGCTCTGTTACTACGGAGGAGCCGGAGTTCAGCAGAGACCACTCGCTCATCCTCAGGGATCGAGGAAATATTGAAGGAGATGTGCACCCTCTGAAGATCATCTGTTATTGGGCTGTTGCCAAGGGGCTCTATGAAACAGGAAAGAATACAAGGTCACGCAGGAACTTTAATGGAAGAAACAGAAGCAAATTTTCAAAAGTAAGAACCAGTATTAGCAAGCAGATGAGAACTCATTAATACAAGTCATTCAAAAGTTCTAATCTGACACAAAAAAGTTGAAATGTTTTGAATTTTGAACCACCTCAAGAAAAATTGATTGGACTCTGAAAGGTTGTGATTAGTTGAGATCAGGTGGATTCCAACTAGAAATATTTGCGGTGTGTGCGTGCGTGTGTGTGTGTGTGTGTGTGTGTGTGTGTGTGTGTGTGTGTGTACGTGCGATCTTACCGTTGTGGTGAAAGCTGCGTACAGTGTTAGCCTGCTGGATGTGTTGTGTGGGGAAGCTAAATAAAGGGTCCTCTACCAGATGGTACTGCTGCTGGTGGAAGCGGTAGAGGTCCAGGATGTACCGGGGCACTGGCACCCCTGGCCCGGGCTCAGGCTGCGACTGTAAGCCCAGCCGACTCAGGAGGAGACTCTGGATGGTCTGGGCCAGGCTGGGCTTCAACGGGGAGCCGACCGGCGGGGACAACAAGGAGGAAGGCACTGGGGACCCTCTGCCATGGTCAGTCTTGCTGGTGTCTCCACCCTGGCGACCGGACGAGGCTTGAGGTAGCAGCAGGACCATGAGGAGCAGGAGGTTAGCAGGGAGCATGGTGGAACTGTAGGGAAACACGCATGTCAGCAGGGACGAAAGGAGCAAATGGGTTCGATAAGAGAGAGGTTGGATAAAAACAAGTGTGCCACATTGGTTCTGCTGGGCAAACTACACGTTTCATTCGGCAGAAATGTTAACGTCACGGTACCACGAGATAATATAAACTAATGGTTGAGAACTCTGCTCCAGGAGTAGCTCCTCTGAGGATTCCTCCAGACTCTATACATCACGCTTATGTCATCTGCTTCCTGGACACACTAGTTTCTCATTAGAGCGCCGCCTCCATTTGGGGAAACATTGCAGAAACACGTCCGTATGAAGTCGTCCACGTGCTGTAGAACTTTGGAACCACTTGATTTTTTTCTCCTGAAATTTATGGCAAGCCTTGTCCCCCTAAGGCTTGTATATCTCCTCAGCAGGAATAATTAAGCTGTCTCTATCTGTAATTAAATCATGCCGCCTGTTCGCGTGTTGAGGAGTTCACAGTGGGGCTTATTTGAGGCATTTAACATTAATCAAACTCTGTGGACCAACTGGTTTGGGGTGGAGTTGGACTCTAGAGGCGTGTCAAAACATTGGAAAACGTCATGATTGATTTTCTTTTGCTTTTTTTTTTTAATAAGTAGATTGAAGTTTGACAAACTGTTTATGCATTTCTGAGCACAGGCATCATTTCTTTTGCAATTTAAACTATGAGGAAAAAAGTAAAAGCTGCTATCAGGGCTTATTTAACTAATGTAATATATAATATTATAATGTATCATTCACCTTTTTTTCAAATTTGTTGTAAATTGTAAATTTCCGCCAAATTGAATCTATACCTTTATTTTTTGGAATCATAGATCTTTTAAATGTGTGACTTCTAAGAGAGAATTATGTGTGACTCTAATAATAAACTAATAATAACTTTAAGTGACGTTTCTTTGGATAAATGTCTCCCATTTTAAAATTATTTCCAAGAAAGTGTAAAGAACGTTAGGAAGACAATCCAAACGCACACTAAAACACTGACGTGACACCGTGGGTTCACAATTCCAAATTTGCGTTTTTATGGCCAATAGTACAACACTTCACAGTGGGAACACACAGGATGCACTCCAGTTATTGAGTACTCAGCAGCCAAGTGTGTGATTTGAGACGCTCCTGCAGCTTCTATTTCCTGTCTCCACTCTGCCAACAAACAGTGTTCCAGAAAGGCACACAAGACCGACACGCACACACACACACACACACACACACACACACACACACACACACGCATGCATAAAAAAAAAACAACAAAAAAACAAAAAGCAGGTGATTCAGCTTTATCTCTCGCCACGACAATTCCCACAGTCAGAGGTCGGCCCGGCTGCAGGTGTTAATAACTGAGCTGCTAATTAGAACCCTGAGAGATAAGAGCCCTGCAGAAAAGGGCGAGGAGAGGTGTCAAAGGGTCAGTGCAAAGTAAGGCCGCCCGAGATGGGAAAATTTGAGCTGAAAAATAAATTGGTTCACTAAAAAAGTCTGAATGTGTCTTTGTCAAACAGAAACGTCACCAAAAACCAAACACACACATATCACCGTCTCAGTTATCTCGTCCCTCGTCGAGATTGCATCTCCTCTCTGTCTCCTTATCTCATCTCTCCAAGGGTCACAAAATAGATTATGGGCTCTTTTGCAAGATAACAAGAGGCGTTTATGGCTGGGCAAACACATAATGGCACTGTAATGACCACTAATCTCTCCACGCTGTCAGAAAAATGTCTGAAAGGAGGTCACAGGTGTGAAGGCGTGTGCGCCCCGGCGCATGTGCAGTGGCGTTGGTGCGCTGCGTGCGTGCGTGCGTGCGGCCTCTCGACTCAAAGGGCAGCGGGCCTTGCGAGAACGAGCCGGCGCCTGAGGGTGGGATCGCCGCTGGCTACCCATTAAACTCCCGCAGCCCCACCCTGAGCTGTTGCACCTGAGGCAATGAGTCACAATTACAGATTGGGCGCTTAGGCTCGGGCGGCCTCCCCCGCAAACCAAGAGGGGGATTGTAAAGCAGGTGAGGGACAACCATGCCAGCGTTTTGCTGGTAATTTCCTTCAGCTGCAAAAAAAACTAAAACTAAAACAAAACAAAACAAAAAAAAAACACCGGGTCGACACTGAGGTTCAAAGGTCCGGTCGTCACACAGCAAGGCGTGTCGCAACGTTCACGCACGACACGGGCAACACACCCGCACCTTCCTGCGGGCCTGCGAGGCAAATAGTTGCTCAGCTAAAATGGTCTTGCGGCGAAATATTGAGATTTCAATTCACTGATCTGCTCATCGCTGCATTGATGGAGGCGTCGTTGATATTTTTCTCATTCACAGAGGGAATCGCCAATACAGCAGGATGCAGTACAATGGAAGCTACTAGATAACTAACTGTGATTATGTAATCAAAGCAAAGAACAAGGAGGCAATTCTCCCCCCTGTATTTTTTTGTTATGAGGGTGCCACCAATCAAAACTTGTCACGGAGATGAAGAGTGTCAAGGACCAAGTGGGATAAGAGAGAATAAGATCTCAGAATCAGCCTCAGCGCATGACTGTTTTCTCCCCAGATGTACAGCACTTGCAGCTCAGGCAAGTCAACAGATTGAACGTGACCTGACCCCCGCCTCCCACTCCCTCCCACTCCCTCCTGCCAGACAGCGGTGTGAACCCGGCACGCGGCAGGCGGCGAGCGCGGCCGCCTGACTGCCCCGTGCCCTTTTTTTTTCTCGAAGCGGCTAATGAACCCCCCCCCACCCACTCGACCGCCCGACGTCCGCCTCTGCCTCCTGCTTTTGTCGAGTTACAAGCCAAGGCCTCTCTTTTTTATCTGTTTATTTCAAACCCAGCTTCCCCTCCCCTCCTTTCTTCCCTCCCTCCCTCCCCCCTTTCCTCTGTGCATTCCTTGAACTTTGTCCTTTTCACTCTGCCTCGTCTGATTTTTCCGCAGAACATGACCGTGTTTCTGGCCCCAGTCGCCTTCAGCGTCGTCGATTCGCCTCTCGGCCGTTCTTGAGGTGTCCCTCGTCTTGGTCTCTCTTATTCAAACAAAAAAAACAAAACAACAAAATAAAAACTTCTCCCTCCTGCATTCCTGCATCAGGCCGCTGCAGCCTATCTGCCTCTCTCCCTCCTGCCTGCCACCACCCGCCCCGTACGCGTTACTCTTTTTCCGAAGCCTTTAAATGAATGGTGTTTTTGCGGAAGAGTGTCGTGGGGCTTTTGCAGGGCCAGGAGGCCGGAGTGTCACCGCAGCCGGCTGATTTATCCACCGCCGCTGTCTTCATGTTACGCCTGGTCCCTCAACTTTCCCTTCCTGTTGTTCTTCCTGTGTTTCTGTTCCCAAATTCCTCCTCGTCCCCCCCCCTCACCACCACCACCCCGCTCCTTTTCACTTCCAATTTTTTTCCTTTTTTTCTCTTTTTTGCGGCCGTCCCGTTCTCGCTGAACATGATACATGCGAGCACACATGCCACACGGTTTCCTCGCCCCGAGCGCGCTCCGACGCTTGGAAATATGTCATGCTGGACGGACTGGCCGGCCCCAAATGTGATACACAGCAGTGGAGCAACACCCGAGAACTCTTCTGAGGCTGCTGCTGCTCCTTTTCCAGACCTGCTCCTGCTCTGCAGAGCACAAACTTAACATACAGTCATCAGGATATATAACTGTGAGTTCCTGCAGAATTAAGGGCTTGAAAAGTCTCCAAAACCTTCTCATCAGTCATTCGAACAGTATTCCAGGTAGGCCCGCCAGGTGCTCTTTTATAGATTTCACCAGAGCGCCTTGCTAAGCGTTCATCAGGCCGCTAATGACCCACACGCGTCTAATACACACCCACGAGCATCCAACCACCCGTACGCACGGGATTTGAAACGCACGCTAGCTCTCAGGCTCTAACACACTTCAAGGAGGCGTCACTGTGGAGGTGCGGAGGGAAAATGTGTGAGAGCTTGAAGTGGACACACACACACACACGTTAGCTTGTTGGAGTAGGTACTTCCCAGCTGCAGAAACATCCCTGCAACCTGCTCTTTCAAATCAGGTGACCAATACACACACACACACACACATACACACACACAGACACACAGACTCACACACGCACATTCCTCTCTCCCTCTAGTATAATTTTATGTTCGGCTGAGCGGTGGATCATCAACAGGTTGCCAGGTTACAACCGATCTCTTCCCACCACCGCTGTCGCAACTCGCCCGGAGGTCCCGGAACCACAGGAGAGACCCCCCCCCCGCGCCGGGGCGACAACAGTGCGGCGGGGGGTGGGGAGGGGCATCAGTGGAAAGACTGACACGTCCGAGTGGTGGCCGCTGAAAGCTGCGAGTGCACCTCCTGCCGCGCGTCTGACAGCTCGGCCGCCGCGAAAACGCGGAACACAAACACACCTCCTGCTTTTCCCATCAGAGCGGCCGAGCCGCTCTCGGCGGCGGCCGTGCGCTCGCTTACGGCTTTGCTCTTTGAACTCTGAGCGGGTGCATTATTCACAGGGAGGAGGTCGCCCATTGGACGGGCGAGCGATTTGGATTGAGCAACACAATTTGCCAAGTTGCGTGCGCGCGCGATGTGCGTGTGTGTAAGCGCTGTTCCCCAGAGTGACTAATGGTTTCAGCAGTGGAGTTCCTGTTGCCCAGGGCTCGACTGTCACACAGATGCGCACGGGTGTGCGCGCGTGTGTTTGTGCGTGTGCGTGTGGATATGATACTCACGTCCAGGTGTGGTGGGATGTATGAAGAGTCCATGGTTTATCCTTGAGCTCCAGTGTTACGATCCCGAGGCTCCTGCTCCCACTCCTTCGGACAAAAATTGACAAGTTGGACTATTCACCTCTCTATCTCTCATTCCCTCTGTCTCATTTTCTTTCCTTTTTTTTTTTTTTTTTAACCTCCCCTAAGGTAACCGGAGTCTGCCTGCCCTCATGTCATGTAGGTGGACTTTAAGGCTCTCCATATTTCTCTCCCCACTCTCAGCCTCTCATCCTGTCGTCATTGTCAGACGAGCAACAAAAAAAAACCAAAAAAAACAAACAATCGTCCACGGTGCCTCCACCCTCTGCCTGCCTCAACTCTTGCCTGATTGGTGGGCAGCTCTTCCACCTCGGCTTGAACGCGAGAGATGCAGGAGGTAGGTGACTTGTGTCTGTCTGTCTGTCTGTCAGTCTTTACAGCATGTCCTGGATCTAACAAATCCCTCTTTGCTCCCAAACCTCCTCTGACTGCGCCTCTGTCCTTTCCTCTCCACTCTGTTCCTCCCTTTTGTATCTCCTCCCCTTTCTCTCTCTCTCTCTCTCTCTCTCTCTCTCTCTAGCTCTCTCTCACTCTGTCACACACACACACACACACACACACACACACACACACACACACACACACATTTTCTTTCTATGCCATTCTAGAAGTCCAGTTGGGGCGAACTCGCTCTAACTCTGTCCATCGAGATCCTCACAGCCACTTAGCAGGTCTGAGCACTTTTACAATATGTTATCTTTATCTTAGACACACACACACACACACACACACACACACACACACACACTCACAAGGCTGAACATACACTATCTAAACGCTAACAAGGCTAAAACGTCCAAGATAACCCTGAGAGCAGGCGGCCCGGAGGCAGACTGGTTTTTCCGCCGCAGGTCCACCGAACTCACCTGCTGCGCTTCTTTGGCAACATTGTGCGTTTGGGCCGAGGCGCTCGCCGGTGCGGCCTGTCATTATAAACGCGAGGGCCCGTGACTCTAAATAAGAGCAAAACAGATGCAGCCGCGAGACAAAAGTATGAATGGATGAGTCATAACGGCCGCCATGAAGTCATCTCTGTTGGGTTTTCTGATTGGATGGAAGTGGACGTCAAAAAAAAAAAAAAGGAAAAAGGCTGCACTTCTTCACGACGGGTTGAAGCAAGGTGCGTCTGTCCTTCTAGCTCTGAGCGGGTGGCGGTGGAGGCGGGGAATTTGTATTCATGTGGTGGGCCCATGAGAAAACGTCTCTTTAGGATGCATCGTCTCACATTGTGGATCTCATCTGGAAAATCACTTGCCCACGTCCCCCCCCCCCCACCACCACCTCCTTCCCCACCACCAGCTCCTCCCCTCTGTCCCCTCCACTTGCTCTTCTCATCCACACGCACACACACACACACACACACACGCACACAGACATCTTCATTCACAGACTTCATTCATTCTGTGGCTGGAGATTAATTGTGCCATTGCAGTTGTTTCTTTGAACACAAAACCACCAACACTTCTGTATTTTCGTTCTAAAAATCAGTGATGTACATTTCTATACATCCTTCTGCAGCTAAATCCCAAGGTCCAATGTTGCAAATGCTGCTAATATTAATGTTAACGTTACACTTAATGTCTTCCTTACAACGGCTGTGATCTCAGTGTGAACCAGAGCAGATCTTTGTTCTGGGTTACTGTTAAAAAAGTGATGGTATTATGGGGGGGACATGACCTTAACGTACATATAATTGATTATTATTCCTAAATTAATAGTATTGATAGTTATTTACTATTTAATGGCCTTATCCAACTCATGTGGTTGTCCGTCATGTCTTATGACAATAGATCCTCTTAGAAATGGAGAAGTCTGAGAGCAGAATGAGGTAACTGAGGTTTACTGGAGATCCAAAGAGCATGTGTGTGTGTAGAGGCTGCTTTTGTTGTAGCGTGGAATGACAAATAAAGAGCTAAGTCGTAGGCTAGGTAAATTGTCTGATTTATTGAAACGTATACATAATACATTGAGCTTGAGGCTCTGGTTTTCACCCGTGGCTTCCTCAAGTGAGCAGCAATCCCAGCCTCCAGGTTTCCCATCCTCTGGAAAAGCCGTCGGCAGCTTGTCCTCCTTACTTCCGACGGGGGCGGAGAGACACTTTTAAAGTAATACCTCACCCGCCCTCTAAGCAAGTCATCCATCCATCCTCCATCCTGGTGTTCCCTCCGCAGCAGAGTGATGGCTTGTAGGGTGGAGGAGGAGGAGGAGAGTGTCCCTATGTCTTCGAGAACATGGTGCAGCATGGTGATGTGTTTTTTCCTAGCAAAGTGTCAAAGTGTTTAGTTATTTTTCTTGATGAAACATAATTTTAATTGTATTTATCATTATTATTATTATTATTATTATTATTATTATTATTATTATTATTATTATTGTTATTATTATTATTATTATTGTTTTAAATATTTCCTGGTATGAAAAATGTGGAAAAAGTCTGACAAGTGCACAGTATAAGCATACAGTCAGCAGCCACTCTATGAAGTAAAATGTTAAGTTGGGTGTTAACAAAAATGGAGAATCAGCCAATGACATGGGTTTAGTCACTCAATGCATTTAGGTGTATGGACGATGGTGAGATGATTTGCTGAAACTCAAAGGAGATTCAAGTTACTTTGAACATGGTAAACATGGTTGTTGGCGTCGGATGGGCTGACTGTCAGAAACTGCAACACATATCTTCAGCCACATTTTATTTGGTAGTTGGTAATCTGGTAATCCAACTAACAATCTGTACCTAAGAATGTAGCCAGGTTGCTTAGATTTTGTACCTCGTGTACAAGAACTGGAGAAAATTAAAACTATCATAGTTCAGGTTAAAATTGAAATCCAAGTGTAACATGTAAAATACAATCTGGATCTATTATTTTTGAGATTGTGAGTGTGTTTTGTTCATAATTATGTGATTTAAAGAAAAATTGACGTAAAAGGTTTATGGAAAAGAGACGCAAGTCAATGCCACAACCAGGACCTGTGTCTGTAGCGCCATTTAATAAAGTTATAAACTTGTAAATGCCTATATATTTTTTTTTAATTGCATTCTTAGAATTACTAGACATTACAGTGCATCATGGTTTTGGCTTTGCTCATCCCAGTCCTACCGCTGTCAAGCTGATTAATTGTGCATGACGCCACAACTGCCACAACTGCCACTGCCACTATTTTCCTTCTTCAAAAGAGGGACATGCTTAATCTAAATTGGGAATGATCTATTGATGGGTGGCACAGAGGCTCTGTTCAGGGTACTCAGGCTCTCTTTTATATTCCAAGGCTATCTTGATATTGTCTGTGGGTGAAAATGTTTGTATTAATGTAAAGGTGTTTGTTGGTCTGTCTGCTTTGTTTCTGAGACAAACAGGTAAGTTATCCGTCCCTATTTTAGCTGGGATAAGCCCAAAGGTAACTGCAACCCTGAGTGCAAGACAAGCAGTGAGAAAAAAACTGGATGAATCGATGGATGGATGTGTAGTAGTGATCTTAACTCAAACAGTTCACAAATAAGCTGTCCGAACGGCATTTAGACCTGAGGAACTGGGCACAACGTCTTCTGCAGGCAACCTACAAGGAAAACAATCTACACAGTATCTGCCAAAATGGGAACATCTGGGAAAACGCCAACAGTGGAAAGACCTACTTCCTTAGTTCCCCTCGGACCGGAAGCAGCTGATCAGTCCGTTGGGTTGTGGCTTTGCTGCATCTTAATGCAGTCAGACAAGATTTTTTTTTCAATCAAGCCTTTCTGATGAACAGAAAACACAGTGAAAGAAATTTACATAAAAAATATTTATTTTATTTTTTTTCTCCTTCTGAGAAAACACCGTTCTTGAATTCATGCTCTCATGATGGCTGAAAGGCAAACTTAATGACTCATTTGTTTGGAAAGATTGAATGAAATGAGAGCAACTTAATAACATGAAATGTTGAATGAGTTAAAAAGACAACACAGCATGGAGTGTCGTCACAGGTGTCCTCGACCCAAGGTCAAGTGGCGCTTTAGAATTTAAGGAAACAATGACTCTGCCGGCCTTAATGACTGCAGTCTTTCTCTTTTTCTAAAATCAAATCTTTGTGACAAGAGCACATCAAGCAACCGGGTGAGTTATGGCAGAGAAGTTGCGCCGCTTTAAATGTAAGCTAAGATTGATGTGTGCACACTTAACGTGATCAGTGCCTCACCAGTTACCATCCTGAATGACAAACAGAAGGACAGTCAATCACTTGATGGCTTCATTTTGCCTTCGTTATGTATATTACGGTGCTACACTGCCACGCCCTTCATTTGACTTTAACTTGACGGCAAAATTAAAGATTTGCACGTGCGGAAAAATACGTTTTTTATTTCAACTTTTGATATTTAGCACTGCTATCCTGCCAACATTCAACAGACAATAGAATTTTCAATTGGACTGAATATACTATATTAAAAAAAAAATCATCTCAATTTCCTTTACCAAAAAGAGGCTCTCAGTATGAGAAAAAAAAAAATGCTGCAAGCTACTCTGAAACACCACCGAAGAAGACCAGCTGGAAGAAGGGATTTGGATTTGGAAACGACTGCTGCAGGCAGATCAGCTTGGCTGATGATTCCTCCAATTATCCCCCGCAGGTTTTGCCGAGCCTTTCCAAACTGTTTTCAGGTCTTCAGAATCCACCTTGCAGTTTTGACCAGGTTTTCACAGTTTGGGTTATGTGTGAACAGCAAGTGCTTTATCGTCATAATAAAGGAGTGTTAAAAACTCCAGAGACTCAAATCCAACTTTTAGATGACCAAGTCATTGTAAGATGCACTCTGTGATGACTGCAAATGACTATGTACTTCACGGATGTTTTGTCCGTAGAATCACCATATTGATTTTGTCATTTTCTAACTGCCTTTCCTAAGCCTCTGCAATAAATAGTCATTGTAGGACCTGAGGCGAAGGAATTTTCTTTGGAGACTTCCAAGGAAACAAGTCAGCTGTGACCGCAGTCACTGTGCAATTGCAGGTTTTGGTGTGGATTCATTCAACATGCGTAGTTCTGATAGACTTACCGTTGCTTGGTGGAATGTCTACTTTGGACACTGGATTTGCCAAAGTCATTTCAGGAAACGTTTTTTTTGCTGCAGTTCCTTTTATAGCAATATATCCTCCCTCAATGTATCCTCCCTTGCCGATTGAACCTCTTTCTATTTGAAACACGCTGGGTATGCAATGCTAAGAGAAATGCTACAGCTTCATATTTTCAAGATGGATGTGTTAGCTTTCTAACTTGAAATAATTAGCGACCCAGCTGCATTGCGACGACAACAGAAGGTACAAAGTGGGACAGTACAGCAACACTGAGGGGCAAGATGGGAGGATGTAATGGCTATTCAACCTAATGTAATCAAACAGTGTTTTTCTTTTAGCTTATAATTAATGTGTTAAATCGTAAAAACACAGCTTGATTTTGCAAAACAAGGGCTTGATTTTGCAAATAACCATCTTAATATTATATTTGAAAATTATAGCACAGAGGTCAGAGACATAACCGCACAAAGAGAAAGTCTCTAGATTGCCAGCAGATGCGTCAATAAATACTTGGAGGCTTGGTTTTAAGAAGTTGAGTGGGCCATCAGGGGAATGACGCTGCAAAAACAAAAAAGGGAAAAAAGAAAGAGGATGATTTGTGAGGGCTGCATGCTGGGAAGGACAAAGAGACGTCAGAAAGAAGAGGGAGTGAGACAGAGTTGAAATTTCTTTTAATGTCCACATGAAAGAGTCCATTCACACACACACACACACACACACACACACACACACACACACACACACACACTGGCAGTCGGACAAACAGGGTCTGACATTTTTTTTCATTATTTACCGGCAAAGAAAATTCCACTGTGTGTTTTTAGCGATAAGACTTCATTCCTTCTGACTCATGTCATTGTGTCTGGAGGAAGAAATGTGATGAATAAATGTGTGTTTATGCATGTGAGTCCCAGTGTGTCTGTAATACTGGCCGCACACAGTGTGGGGTCCAAAAATGTTATGGGCAACATAATGTCAAGCGGTCTTAATTTTAAGTTGGAAACTTGATTTAAGGGCTGGTGAAGTAGCGGCTCATGTTGGTTATGGTGACAGTCCAGGAAATAAATGTAGGTCTATGCAGGAAAGCAGGAAGTGTGTGATTATGTGATGCCTTTTGTACGTTGGCCTGAAAAGGTCAAAAAATGTCCAAATTAGCAGACAACTTTAAATGCAGACAATGCGAAAACATGTACAACTTCACAACATATAGCACACAGACAGTCTAAACAAGCAAAAGCAACACGTTTCAGCATGGACGTCACTGGAAGCCAGAATAGAAAAAGGAAGTAAAAGAATTATTCTTATCTAACGCTCCCACACAATAATACCCAGTTTTACATTCTTGCTAAAACTGAGGCTTTGTTGTACCGTTGTTAGCTTGTAAGAGGTTGTAGAGCATCATCACTGACATTATGGACTGTGCATATACACAAGGAGAGACTCTGAAAGCTGAACAAGCACAGGCAAAGTCTTTTCTCATTGTTGATGCGATTGTTAGAACAATCATAAAATGAGCCTTGACCCTGATATGGGTCCTTTGACATTCCTTCACAATTGTAAAAACATAACTTTCTAAATTAAAGGTCGAGCCTTGAACATATCAAATGTCAAGCTTCATGAATATTACAGCAAAAAGAAGACGAAGAAACCCAGAAAGTCAGTGAAAAGTAAAGTGGAAATGTGTACGCTTCAGAGAGAGCACGCTGATGGATGGTAATAACAAGGTCGCGTGTGTTTGTGTGCGTTTGTGTGTGTGTGGGTGTGTGTGTGTGTGTTTGTACTCTGGTGGCCTCTGAATTACTGAATGAATCTTAACAGCCGCAGTAGTAGTTTGGGGAGTGTGTGTGGGTGTTTGAATGAAACACGGCTCCGTCCTCTGGTTAGACGTCCTTGAGAGAGATAATGATTGCACGGCAGCACCCTCTCTCTGTCTCACACACACACACACACACACACACACACACACACACACACACGATAGCAGTGCACTGGATAAAACTATCTTTTTGCTCTGACTATAAAAAAGAGAAGTAACCTTGCGGGGCTCTCAGACAGCAGGCTGCACTCTGTTTCACCTTATCAACATCTATTCAAATCTATTAAAATCTAGAGACACCTGCTATAAAGTAAAACTGCCATCCCACAGTAGAATTTTACCATCCACGTCGTTAGAACAGTCCTGTGATGAAGGAGACCTGACCGTGAGTGTTTTATTTCTGGAGTCGCAGTCTTCTGGATGTCTGTGCATCAGCAGCAGTACCTTGGTCACTACCTTCATTATTCCAAAAAGAAAACGACAAAGCAGCACAAGACAACCAGACAAGGGCTCCAGCGCCTTGATTCACCAGGGACACTTTGCCAGAATCGTCTTCGTTGACTTCAGCACAACTTCCTCAGCGACAGACCTCAAGCGGTACGGGTGGACTCAACTGCATCACCCACACTCACCACCAACACCGGAGCACCGCAAGGCTGTGTACTGAGCCCCTTCATCTACACACTGTACACCAGGGGTCCCCAAACTACGGCCCGCGGACACGTTAGCGTTGCGCGACAGCGATAGCGTGCTCCCGCTCCCAACCAGCACCCCCAGCCCCCCCCCCGTCAACGAACCGTGGCCCGCCGACATGATGCAGTTCCGTCATGTGGCCCATTGCTAAAAACGTTTGGAGACCACTGCTGTACACCAATGACTGCCATCACCCACCATCACCTACCTCAAATACTCAGACAGCACAGCTATTCTCACTCTCCTCACAGATAATAACTCCACTCTGGACTTTCATAGCACTATCACCCACTAGCACCCAACCTAGCACCCAACCTTACAGACATAAACACAAAGGCTGTTGCACGCATTGCATCCTCAATAGAACAGGACATTACCCACCCCCTCAACCACCACCTCATCCCACGACCCTCCAGACACAGATACAGGACTACGCGTTGCCGAAGGAGGTCCTGCCTAGCCAGGAGCCTAATTCCTTCAGTCATAGCGACTCTGAATAACAGACCCCAGAGAGAAAGGAGATGAACTGCACTATGACACCTATGTCTATGTCAATATGTTCTGTCTAATGTGTGTTTGTAAGTGTAATGATGTTTGTTCTGTATGTTGGTCAAGCAAAGAATTTCCCCTGGCGACAATAAAATCTAAATCTTGTTTATTTTTAGATGGCGGCCTACTTTGGCAATAATTTTGTGAACTTATTTAAAGATCACTATTAGTGAGATAATAATGGGAAACCTACATAAAGACCATAACTGCAGCATTGTTTTTATGTTTATTTGCAATTCACGTCATAAAAACAAACACTTGTGCGCACGAGGATCTCCGAGTCGGAGTTTTATTGACCACACCCTGACAAATAACCGCTTCATGGCGAGTGTGTCTGGGCTACATGCAGTGAATTGCAGGTTTGTATATGCATACGTGTGTGTGGTCAGTAATAACAGGAAGCCGGCCCTAAATGTTGACACAATTCTGCCCCTGTGATTGGTCATTGGCGATAAATAAACAAACAAGCGAGCGGCTCACACAGCCTACGAGAGGGTGAGTACCCCCCCTCCCACAACCCCCCAACCCTGAGAGTGTAAAAATAAGGAATCCTGAAAGTCAAACAGGAACACCTGTGGCTCACCCCTGAGCATGACAACCCCGGTTGCGGTGCGTGCAAACAGTTTAGAGTGGGATGGAGATGGCTGAGGAGATAGTTTGCAGATGCCAGCGGGGCTTGAGGATGAGCCTCTCCTCAAGAGGTGAGCAAACAAATATAAGCAAATAGAAAACAGGGGATGTTGTAATAAAGTCAGAGGGGATCATGGAGGAGGAGAAAAAACGATGAATGAAAACAAGGTGTCTGGTATGCATTTGGCTGTGGTTTACGATGCAAAAATGTCACGCTCAATCAAAGCAGTATTTAAGGACTTTTGTTTGTAAATAAAATGAAGCCGAGGGTTAATCTTTAAGGAGAGAAACGAGCTTCACTCTACTATACTTCATACTAATGGATAAAACCAAAACAGGAAGTGTTCAGAAGCCAGAGTTTAGATTGAAACTCCTCATGGGGGCTGCAACACTGATTTTTGGGGGCAGAAACACATAAAAAGTCATTTACAATAAAAGTTTTTCTGAGGTATTTTAGGCTAACAGTTTGAGGCATTTTCATTGATATTTGCTCCTCATCTGGAAAGACAGAGTTGCCCAACCGATCGATGATATTAACATTAATTATTTTTTTTCATTTTATTTTGGGGCCTGTAGTCCTGCGTGGTTGGTGGGCTCTTCACTGGACCAGATTGACACTCCAGCAGATGCTGCACCTGGTCGTTTTTCCATCTACTATATTGTCTTTTACACATATTTGTCAATCCACGTCTTTATAAATGCAAACGAAGACGACTAGTAGTTCTTTGGTGCTGGAGGTGCCACACGCCACGAGGAACACTGTACATTTGTGCGAGTATTATTTATGCATCTCCTCGCCTACTCGGACTGTGTCGGCTCCAGATGTGCCGGGGTCACCGCAGGCCTGCCCCCTTCCTCCTGCTCCAGATGTGTTATGACACGTTTCCGCAAAACAGCCTGGATGTCTGAGAAGAATCAAAATGCGGAGGAAAAAGGAATCTGTACGTCCAGCGAATGGATGATTCATGCGAACACAAATCACCATCACAGGCTGGAATCAAATAATCAAGTGATTGGTCTGCGGGTCACCCTCTTTGGCAGGAAGTGGCTGTCCATTCCAGCCAGAACAGCTAACAGCTGTGTCCGTCGATATCTTCTGCGTTGAGAACGAGACGGATCTTTTAGGACGGAGATGTGCCAAGTTTTATGACAGGAAAAGGCCACTCAAGTCCTGCATTCTCTGGCACGCGCCGCGTTAGCACTTTTGTGGTGTCATCCAAGTGTCTGGAAGATTGGCAGTGCGGTTTGCCTCGGACTGACTGAGACGTTATGGAACCACGTTTATGGCCCAATTCGCACCGTGATCTTTTTAGCCAGGAGCCACGTTCATGTATCTACTGGTATCATTTGACTTTGTGTGACGCCAAAGTCTGGTGAGAAGAATGCGGGTTAGTTCCAATTAGGTTCAGAGTATAAAATCCTTAAGGAAGCCCGCCTGACAACACGTTTTGTAAATCCTCTGCCCCGAGAGCTACCAGAGGTGCAGATTGCACAATTCCCTTCAGAAGAACAGCATTCAGTCAGGCCGTATTCTCATTCAGGGCATCACACCAATGGAATGCAGTACCACAATCCATCAGAGAGTCTCCATCATATTACCCATTTAAAGTCACCGCAAAGGACTGGCTTGTTGACGGCCAACACTGTGAGCACTAGTAGTACCACTACGAATTGTACTGATGTTTATTTTATTTTATTTTATTTTTTTATTATTATTATTTATTTATTTTTACTGTATTTATCTATCTATTTTACGATGCCTTATGCTCTGTTTATTGTGCATTTTTATTGAAGTGTCTATTAACATCTGGCAAAGGGACTACTGATGGAAACTACCCTCAGTAAACGCGGGTATATTTATGTTTACAAGAAAATGTCGATTAATATACGTGTCCTTTTTTAGAAATAAAGAAATTGAAAATTGAAAATTTAAATTGTATTTAGGGAACTGTAAGGCGTACTTCCTTAAATACCGGGCTTCCGACAACTATGGCAGCGCAAGATGGCAGCTAACGAGGAGTAAGACCCTTATTGCTCTATGTATATTCTAATATGTATGAAAACTGGTCAAAGGGTCATAAAACCAAATTACCTTCATTGCACTGCAAGTATACACTTTAATCAATGCATTTATGTGACGTATGTTAAGCTAAGATATACAGACTGCAGCTTTACAGGATGGAGAAGAAGACGAGTGCAATGGTGCCTTTGGGTTTTGGGAGTCAACCGAAGTCAGAGAGGGATCAGGCCTCACTGTTTACAGAGGTTCCTCCTCACAGATAGCATCAGCGAGGATGACGTGTCCGAGCTAAAGCTGACCTTTTGTCTCGGTGGAGCGCGTGCACACAGGCACACAAAAACACAGTCGGACACAAACACACGGGCACATAACATATACAAATACGGTCTCGCTGTTCTCTCTGTATTCTGCTGCGTTATAAACACTGGCCAGAAGTGGAGCAAAAATACAAACAAGGGCAGCCTCACACAGCTGAGTTCAACAGGAGGACGTATATGAATGTCTCATAACATGGAACATTGGTTGCAACCGAAATAAGCACAAATCTATCTATCTATCTATCTATCTATCTATCTATCTATCTATCTACTATAGTACTTACAAAACTACAACAAAACAGTAAGGAGCGAGAGAGTTACTTGAATTTTACATTCAAAAAATAAGATCATTTTGAATGTTTCTGCACAAATGTAATGACACAGTATTGAAAATACTCTAAAATACCCTGACCTGGTCTATCCAGTTATTTTCACAGCTTATCCTGCACTATCCCAGATGTTTACCACAGAGCAACAGACAGCCACTCGCTCTCACACCTACAGTTTCCACTCAGACTAATTAGCATGTCTTCAGACTGCGTGAGGAAGCTTGAGTACCCGCAGAGAACCCACGCAGACATGGAAACTCCTTAGGAAAAGGCGCCGGGCAGGAAGTTGAACCCATGACCTTCTTTCTGCGAGGTGGCAGAGCTAACCACTGTAACGCAGTGTGCATGTCGACAAATACAAATGTTGCATGTATAGTATAATATGTATAATTGTGTGTTTCAATAAAATCACCCGCTGTCTGTATGTGTTTGCTAAATTTTCTTTGGCCACAAGACAAAAGAGAGTGAAGAGTAAGAAAGGCTGAGTCGCACGGAGGGGCAAGGGCGCATTTTGCAACAAAAAAGAAAAAAAGAAAAGAAAAATGTTGCCACCAGTATTTTCATCTTGTGCAGCTGCGCGTCCTTGGCCATGATGTCACGTCCGCTTCCGCCGTACGAACGTATAAACTGCAATCTGACTGATTGGCTGACGGACCAGGATCTCAATGTCACTCACTGCAAACATCTTTCTCTCTGGGAAATGCCACTCTGATGGTGCTTCCCTGTTTTCAGATGTCCGACTTGATCTCATGCCTCAAATATGGCGACTTCTCTGTAACTAGACCTGCTCTTAAAATAGACATTAATGCCTCTCATTAGTGAATGAAAACATTTTTTTTTTAATTTTACTGATTGTAAAATATATGTAATATATGTACATATGCATATACACGTGCACACATATATATGTCATAAAACATATATGTATATATATGTATATGTATATATATATATTTATTTATATGTATATATATATGTATATGTATATGTATATGTATATGTTTATATATATATATATATATATATACAAATATGTGTGTGTGCATATATATACGCTTTTTTTCTTTTTTTCAATTCCATGTGATATCAACAGATCTCTTTAAATTTATATATTGGACTTTGGCGATACAAACTCAAACTTATATTACATCATATTGCACGGCTTCATGTCACCACCTGCCCACATAGCAGAGGATGAAGTGCCAGATGATGTTACAGCACCACAATGGTCGTTTGATGAAGCGGAACCCGAGCGCTGAGTGGCAACGGCATGACGTGACACTTATCCCTCGCAAGTCCCGCGCTGCCTTCAAACACCCGCCTCGTTCACATTCCGCCTCTGCCGTTCCGCTTCTCTATTCCCCTCGCCGTTGCGACAGAGTGATGTGACAGCAGAGTGCAGACAATGTCGGGTTACCCTGGTAATTTGGGGAGGGAAGGACGGAAGCATCCCGGGGGCCGACGGCGTCCCTGCTTCCTCTGGAGAGTGGCGCTGGTCCCGCTGATGATTCACCAGGCTGCGCGACCAAGGTTGGCGACCCCAATTTGAGTAAGACAGGGGTAGGGGGAGGCACGGGAGAAGGAGGCGGACGAGGAAGGAGGGAAGATAATCAGGGGGAGGGGAAGGCTATGCCTACGTCAGTGGCACTCGCTAATAGGCAGATGTCCTTGTCCCTGACATGCGTAAATCATGTCTCTTTGAAGGGAGGGAAGAATGAAAAGGAAAAGAGTGGCGGAGGGGAGGGAGCTAGGCAGAGATGGCGATTATCTGATCGCCGTGCGTGCGTGTCCAATTGGAAATGCGAGCGATTATCTCAGCCTCCTGGCCCACTAACTCAGCGGTAGCAGCAGCAGTAGCAGCAGCGGCGGCTGCAGCCACCTGGGGGAAGGCGGCCGTCTGAGAAGGTGAAATGGCTGCGTTGAGGCGTTTGGAGATGTCGAGTGGGCTGAGTTGTGTTTGAAGAGGGAAACAGGTGATGATGGAGAGGGAGTGGAAGCAGATGGAAAAGACGAGAGAAAACAAGAGTTCGCGAGTCGAGACGAGGGGAGGAAGGGACGGGGGGAGGGGGAGGCGTCCGGCAGCGGTGGAAAAACTATTCACATCGCACATGCAGCCAGAAGGAGAAGCAGAGCGAGCGCCCTTCATTCGGAAGCAACCACAGCTTCGCCCAGCTGCCGAACGAGAGTCACAATCGAACTGAACTGAAAGCAGCGACCCCTTCAACTGAGGAAGCCCCCCAATTTAGCCCTCTGTTTACGGCCTCCTGCGAAAACATTCTGTTTCCGATTCCTGCTTGATCCTTTACAAGTGTCTGGAACACAAAACAAGAACAACAACGTGGTCCCAGAGGGTGGCGCAAACGCCTGTCTGTGGGTACTGACACTCACCAGTGCCCGGCGTGACTTCACATAGGGGCCAACTTCAGGAACCATGTCACTGCCATAAAGGAAATGCCAAGCAGAAGAATGAGGGACTTCTCATTTCGATCTGCACTGTTTGATGAACCTGGAAAAATGAATCCTGCATAATCCTCTCTGTGATCACTGAACTAATTACTTCAACTGGTAAAAGTAAATATATATTTAAAGACATCAGTGTTTCGGGCGGTTCGGCGTGAAGCCACGGGTGGCGTTTTATGGGCTTGTCACGACACGTTTTGGGCGCGCTGACATAATTACAGTCGTCAGCTCAGCGTAGTTTGAAGGTTCAAAGTAGTAGAAGATGAAGAACCACAAAATTGTGGTTTAAATGCACTTAAATGCTTTTAATTACATTCTGCCACTGAAGTTCTGAGACGCCCACTCTCGTCCATTCATCACTGTGGGAAGCACTTGAAGTGTTGTTACAGTTGCCCTGTCCCACAGACTCAACTAATGGCCACAGGAAGATAAACTTTCACAAGTATGTGATCTTCCCTCTGATTAAATAGCTCCACAGTCAGACAACCGCCCCCGCTGGCAGGGCCGCTTCCCCAACAAACACCATCATCCAGCCTCCTCGTCTCACTGCGGCCGCCGATCTTTCAACGCAGCGCGCTCATTTTGGCCTCACTCAAGCATTTCTGCAGGGATCCCAAGCGCTACCATGTGTTATCCCACATAAGATGATGGTAATAATAATATGATTTGTTTCTGAGAGTGGGCACATGCACACACACGCACCACACGCGTGCACACGTGCACCGTCGATGACCCAGTAAGAGGCTGTAGCTAGCTCCAACAGGAAACCGCTGCTCAAATACTTCATGACTACTTCCTATTTTTTTGTCTAATTAAAGGACCGTCACGCTGATGGAATGGAAAACTGCCCGGATGGCATGCAAGCGGCCGACCGGTTTCAGGGCAACCTGCAATTTCCATTATGGTGGTGAGGTGAGACAGTCAGTGGTTGGGTTGTGAGAGCCGGCCAGTCATTTTGGAATAAAAGTGGGTTTTGATGAGTCTGTTTGAATGTTGCTGATCCTGAGATTAAACAAGATAGAAGTGTGGTGGCCCGCTTGTAGAAAACCGACTATTACACTGCCAAACAGTTAAATTGACTGGAAACTTGTAAATAACTATAGAGTGGAAGCGCAGGCTATTTTTTTCCCCCTCAATGATAAGGAAGGGCTGAAGGAAGACAAGCATCAACAGGACTGAAACAAGGATTAATGGTTCCATATCCACACAGCCATTTTTGTCGGCAGGTGTCGGGGGGGGGGGGGGGGGGGGGGGCTCAGTCCCTGCAGCGCTGCTTGCAGCTTTAATTTAGATTTTAATTTCTCATCATGGAACCTAGTGGAGCAGTCTTGCATGTTTCATCTACATAAACAGCTATATATCAAGCAACAGCATATTTAGCCAGAAACAAGGTGGTCACACTTCCTGAAAAGTGAAAGAAGTATAAAAGAAGAATGGACTTTTCTCATTTCTGGGTATTTACTGGCAGAAAAGAAGGCATGTGCATTACTGTGGAAAAGCACTGGTAAAGTTGCTTAGTACAGTTTATATTATATAGAACATTTAAAAGCAGTACTGGAACTAAAAACATAGACATTACAAATCATGTGATATAAAGATTAGGCTAGAAAACATTAGCTGCTCTGTGTTTGATCCATATTAGACAATGAGCATAATTTTGATTTTATACCAGTGTCTACTTACTCTGACACAACTGTTTTAACTAGTCGTTTATGGCTTGCGCCACACAACTAACGGGACCTGCAGCAAATTATGTGCCGCTTCAGTAACCTTGCACTTGTGTGCATAGTGCAAACATATCGGTGATAAAATGCGACTGGACTATGAGAACCACAGACCACTTGACTAAACGGGATTGGTCGGGATTTCACGGTATCTCCACGCACATCAGAGGGTCTTCGGCATCACAGACACTAATTAGCAGCATCTTCCTGTGTTTACTCCCGAGGGAGAGGGAGTAGACCACGATGGAGTCTCGCAGCCTATAGATAAACGAAGATAATTTAAAATTACACTCTAATGAGCACTTCCCTATCCTCCCAACTCCTCACACGTCTTCCTGTCTAGACTGGAACGGTGAATCGGCAGCCCGCTTTTACTGCGAAACTTGTGGCCTTCGTAGCTCCCGGCTGCCCTGTTGCCCCCCCGACATTTTAGACATCCATGGCGTGTACACGCTGTTAGAGGAAAGTTTGCCTATGACAGTAACAGTGTTCAACAGGCAGAGAAAAGGAAAGGGAAAAAAATAGCAGAATATTCCGAATTCTGAAATGTTTTACTTGTGCCACTGTTTGGAGTTTGGAGCCCAGTAGTTGGGTCTGTCTATCTCCTCAGCTTCTTGGGCTGCGGAAGTGAGTCTGCCACCTTCACAATCACTGGACCTCCTCCAAGAACCACCCCCCACATCCACCCCTATCCCCAACCAACGCTTCCACCCTCTCCAACCCGATTCAAACGGACCTGGGGACTGACTGTGACTCAGCCGTTCCTCTCATGTGAGCCTGTCTGCCTTCTTCCAAAAACACCCCCAGTGGGCGCCTAGAGTAAATACTTTATAGCGGCGCCATGATCCACTCACTGTGGAATGCACATATTTCTATATTACAGGACTGCATAGATCCTATGCCCTTGTGCCATGACAGACGTTTTGGGTGTGACCCGTCATGTCGTCAGACCAGGGCAGCCAGCCACTATAATGGTACTTTCATTGAAACGAAGAAGTAGAGTGTGTTGATGCAACATCACAGTGTAGTGTGGCCCATGAGTTCCAAAAATAAGGGAGGAAGGAAAACCTGGAGATGTGCCCTCCAATATTAGTGCAGGCCCCTTTTGGAAGCTTTTGGCTGTGTATTCTCAAGCAGACATTTCTTTATTTCCAGAAATCGAGTTTCATGCCCTGGTTTTACCATGTGTTTGGTGATGATCTTCGTAGTGCAAAAAGGGCACTAGGATTTGTCTTTGTCTTGCCAAGATTTTAAAGAATAAAACAAGATGAAGGTGATTTTTTTTTCTCCGCTAAATTTTTGCGAAAGCAAATAGTGATGACCACGCATCGTTCTTCTGAAACATCGCATGTCCACCGAATGTATTGCGGTGTCTATGGGTTTGCCATAACAAAGCCACTGTTATTCCAGAAACTACTTTGCTCACAGGTGGTCATGTAATTAATCCATCGGCTGTACTCCACAGCGATGTGACCACCACTGTTTCAAAAGTTTCTTTCTTTTCTATCCAAGCTTGAAACTTTCAAATTCATATTTTGTGTGCCGTCAAAAGTTATGACATGCAAGTTTTCATCCTCTCCAAAGTTGAAATACAAACAAGTACCAAATAAGCTCACCTACGCTGCTAAAAATATATGATCATTAGGTCACTGTCCAATTATTTCAGTCTGCTGACAAGGGCCTACGGGTGATTAAGTGGCACTGTAAGCTATCAGACACCCACTAGGAAGTGAGAACGGACCGCAAACAGGAAGGAGCAGAATGTGCTTCCTGTTGGCTAGTGGTGCTCTACAGGGCAGATTCCTTGTGCCATCATAACTTAAGCCGACACACACACACACACACACACACACACACGCACGGGCAGGAATGTTTTTCCATGCGCTGAAATCAGGGAGAAGCAGGCGGTCAGGAAAGACAACGCGTCAGAGCAAGATAACATTAAGACAGTGTGTCCCTGTTCTCTGATGCCACGCGCTATCTTCAGAAAGAGGTCTCATGGCCAGTTAACATAACATCTATCCGCAATGGATCAACATTGTCTGATTTTACAGGTTGAACTTGGTCACCTTAGCCTCCATTTTAAAAGCAGATTTTAAGCGTCCCCTATGCTCATAATGAAGATTAGGGAACTTTACATTTTGATTGTTTGCCGCCGTATTTACAGTAACAGTAAGAAAGATTTCTCTGTAGACAAAAGGCATTCATAATGGCTGGTTTTTAAAGCTCTATATTAAAGCCATTTTTCATATTTGCTTTCTCCGTTGAATGCAATGGTGCACGTTCACATTAAGGCTTCTGTATAAATACTGAGTTTTAGCTTCTTGCAGAAACTCATGTGGTCCTTCTTGATGTTTGCAAGGAGATAAAAAGCAAGGTTGCCAAGAGACGAAGGTCAGAAGGATTAGACTGCTGGGTGTGTTGTCATTAAGCTGGAGTGATAGCAATGCCCTTTGTGACATCACAAAACCCTGATTTCCAGAATTGTGTACAGAGAGAGGCAATTAAGAAAAGTAAAGGATGGACTTTTGACATTTCTGGGCACCTGATTGACAGGAAAGAGACACACATTGTGGATAGAAAGTATAATGTTGTTAAGTTAATTTTGCATAATATGGGACCTTTAAGTCTAAACTTCTTGCTAAAGTCATCCTAAGGAAAAAACTTTAATTTCATCCATAATACAGACTGATTCTCGTGGACATTTTTAACCTTTTAAAATAACTTCCTAAATCTGTCAGCACTGTGGAGCACATTTGTCAAATTAGATAATTACTTCGGGTGATATATCATGAAGTTGAGAATGTCTTTTTAAATGCGGATCAAACGTCAGTTAATAACTACAGCACTGTTCTGTGGTCAGCAGAATATATCAGTAATGGTTTATGAAAATGTGCCATAAAAAGACCAACTTGAAGCAAGAATTTATTTTGTGTCGTCGTTCAATACGGACATCAACATATGGATTGCTGGCCATGATCATACCTGTATCATCAATGTGTTGTGGCATCTTCTTAGTGCAGCTGTCACATAACGCAGTGAAGATCACTGCTTTTTGGCTCTGTGGGGAATGTTAGTACTGGTCATGTCCCAGCTGATGGGACAGACACTCTATCAGACTGAGGGGAGTCCTGCGGGCTGCTGCTCACGGAGCTGCACGACTGTGTATATGAAATTAACATTGGCCGTCCTTGAGGACTTCCTGATTGAATCACGCCGGCCCTATGACGTCATGCGAGCTTTAAGTCATATTTCGGACTAGGGAGGGCGAGAGAGGGACAAAAAAAAAAAAAAAAAAAAAACTAAGTGGGCGAGAGGGAGAGGATGAGTCACTGCCTCATTGATGACTGTCTCCACTGAGCGGTCAGATAATTCAGGAACAAAAAGAGACACAGCACCGCACAACCGTCTAATGGCTTTCAAATAAAATGACTTATTGAGATGTCGCAAAACACGCCTTTCAGGGAGATTAAACAATACTGAAGCCTCCTCCTTGTGCTCTCCACACTGGGATGCTGGCTGCTAATCAAAGAACAGTCCTCTGCAGTTACATAGCTCTGAAATGACGATCATTTGAGGATGTCAGGCGTGAACTCTGTAGGATAAAAACAAAAAAAACAAAAACGTTGAACAACTTTTAGCTGTTTGGCACAAAAACAAATGAAATTTACTCTAATGACTTTCCTTTTGTTGGTAAAGGATCTTAAACAACTCTGACAGTCATTTATCAGCCTCAGTGTTATTACTCAGCAAGTAACCCCTTCCAAGTTCCATCTTCCAGCAGTTCTGACTCAACTAAACTAAATATGTACATGGAGAACACTTACAGGTAGCAACAGCTAGACTGACCTTTAGTCTTATAAACTTGAATCATTATACACGTTTGATAAAATGGACGTACGGTTAATTTAGCGAAAATCGCATTACAAAGAACAACTACTAGCAAATTATTTTCTTCATTAGGTTTAGGGCTAGACTGCAATGATAGATAAATATACTTTGTTGATCCCAAATTAGGAAACAACAATCACTAAAAGTAACAACTGCTGGTAAATGCCAGTTACCGAACAGAGGAAGTTTTTCCTACTTCAAAAAATAATCTGAAATAGAATAAAATTACATCATTTTCAATTCAATTCATTGAAAGAAAAAAGTTTTGACGGATGCAGCGATACTATATTAACAATCATTCTTTTTTTCTCTTTTCCCTGTGTTAGATTAGATGTATTAAAACACGTGACTGTAGCTCATTTGTAAACAGGTTGTTTCATTTAATCTGCAAAACAAAGAAGATTTTTAAGTACATGGACTACCAAGTGCAGAAGAGTGAATTTTTAGGATGTCAGCACACCTTAGTAAACAATCTCACGTTTTTCCGAGTCTCATAATAGAAAACTGTGCATGGAAAGTTTCTTGATAGGTAATCCAGCGCTTTCGTGTCCCGAGCGCAGACCACTGAAGAGCCATTGCAATGACGTTCAGGAGCTCTTTGGAAATGCGGACAAATGGCGCCCTCCCGAGGCCAAAACGTGTATTACATCAAGAGTTGGTCAGTGGTTCTATACACATCTTTCACTGGCTTTAAACATTGCAAACGCCTCTCTCCTCGGAAAATAAACAGGTCAAAAAGTAACAGGTCGTCATAAATCAAAAGTCAGTGCAATCACATCCTGACTCCTTATCAGAGCCTCCTTTTGAACCCCGATAGGAGTGTGCAGGTCCGACACCTGAAAGTTCAACACGTCGATGTCACAGGCGCCAAACGTGGCCTCCACTTTGACGTTCTCATGCATGTGAAAGTGGACCTTCTTTTTGGCCATGGACAGAAGGCAGCGGAGGAAGCGCTCCCGCAGCATGGACCGCGTCTGTTGCTCCTTCTGCAGCTGCTCTTCACTCGCCCCGGAAGAAATGGACGAGGGAATGGAAGTCTGGCAGAGAGCGACGAAGCGCGGCGACTGGGGGTCAAATCCACGACTGTTTGGATCGGGTCCTTTCGGCAGGCGGAGCACAGGCACCGGCTTGGCCATAATGAGTAAAGGGTCTGTCAGTGCAAGGGGGGGGGGGGAGAACACAGATGACGAATACGACACGTAAAGACTGACTACTTGTAAATCATAGGGCACTGATATTTAATATAAACTTGCAAAACACCCAGATACTGCCAAAAAATAACGGCAATCAAAATGAGATGCATGCGGAATTGTTTTTGTTTTTATTTCCTTTTAGAGAGGAAAAAACTATATTATGTCGATGACAGAGAATGTTACTCGTTGTCGAGCGTCACAGTTTACATTTACTCTAATGCCTTGACTTGAGCTGTTATTGCTAAATTACAAGAGGACAACGACTCAAACCCAAAGCAGACTTCAATACTCGACGACAGGTCTTAAACAACTCTGAACGACTTTCAAAACACGGGACTTCGTCGACTAATGTCGAACCACGACGAACAAAGGTTTCACTGTATAAACAACTGAGCAACATCTCCACAAACCTTCGGACCTGTTTCTTCCTTGTTCCTTCTGTTTTTAGCATTAGCTTGCACGCCTGCCACACACCCGCTTCCTGCTCGATTCTCTTCTTCTTATGACTTAGTTTGAAAGGCATTCGGCACCCTTCGAGTTTCTTTACTGCCACCCTCTGGAGCGGGTTGGCGCTGTCCGGCGAACTTGCATTTTCTTGACGCGCTTTAGTCAGAATTCAAGTTCACATTTCTCCCTGATCTAACGCCCTCCTTGTACAACTCCTGGTTCTGAGTGACAATCACATGGAGGCAGTAAAGGTTGTGGCTTTTTTGTGCACTGGATGGAATGCAGTAGGGAACCCTCGGGGCCTTCAGAGAAGGACTAGAAATTTTCTGGATAACCTAATAAAATAAAACAATTATTTTATTGTCATTATTATTATTTAGTCCATCTAATTAAATTTAATTAAATTTAATTTAATATAATGCTCTTCATACCTTTTCTCTCATCTACATGAGCCTACTGTCAAGTTCAAATCATCATAGAAAGGTTCAGAACAGGGGCGTCACTCGGTTCTGAGGACAGGAGCCCCCTGGAGATGCACGTATGAGTGAATGTAGTAGGCATGCATTAGGCAGTCTTGTTTCTGCAGCTGGGAAGTACCTACTACTCCAACAAACTAAGGTGTGTGTGTCCACACAAACGTGGACTCTGGTGACCTCTGAAGCACTGATTGAATCTTTTCAGTCAGTGATTTAAAAAAAAAAATTTTTTTTAATTAATTTTTTTCCTTTGTCCGGTCTGGCCATAAGGACAAGCAGAAGTGTCTCTGAATGGCTGACATATTTTATTCTCAGAGGTAGATCTTGAGAGTGTGAGCCACATGGGTCGTTTCAGGAGCTACCTCTTGAGTGGTTTTATTATAATATTCTTGGTGACATTCTGGCCATGACCGGACTGAGGGAGGGCTAGATAGGGGGGTGAGAGGAAAGTAGAGAGGGGAAATGAGTGTGTGTGTGTGTGTGGGGGGGGGGGGGGTTAGGGTTAGGGTTAGAGAACAAAACAGATCGTAAATTTCAATCAGTCAGTGATTTCAATGGGGCAGTGCTTCCGGAATGTGTCAATGATTCATCACATGACCCTTGCGAGATTGTGATTTTCTTTCTCGCTCTCTCCGTGTGTGTGCGTGCATGTGCGGTTATGCGGCAGGATTTTGATCAAGGTGATTAAATTAGCCGTGCCTGCAGTTTTCGTGAAGTTTCTATTGAGCAGGTTGCTTGTTGCAGAGAAGCTATAGAGATGTCATAGCCCAATGTTACGACCCCATAAAATAGCTTGCACCCAAAGAGATCGAACACAATCAAATCAGTCAAGAGTTGCAGATAAAATATGTTTTTATTTTGGAGGCAAGGTAAGTAATGTGACCAACTCAAAGAAAACAAAACCTGCCCCAAAACCACAAACAAATAAATACAGGTGTGTCAGCCCACATGAGCCGTCGGTGCAGAGTCCCCCCCCCCCCCATTACCCTAATCTAACCAACTAAACCCTAGACAAATGAGAAATTAAGCCACGAAAACTGAGCCCACCAGAAAAGAAGAGGTAAAAATGATACAAACACAACTTAATATCACTCATCAGCTGAGTATTAGAGAGCTGCAGCCTCAACACCAGGGAAATGTGACAAAGAAAAAGACTGGAGGGGGAACCAGTCTAACTACATTTGCCATATCCTGCCCCCGGATTGAGTGATTTTCCATTACTCATTTGATCAGCATGCCAGTTGCTCATCCCCTGCCACAGTAAACATTCACCAGCACCACACATAACACACATCATGTGAGACTTTCCAGCACAACTCTGGTACTGACTTTCTTGCTTCGTCTGCCTTCCGTACTTGACGGAGAGTTCTGCCTGAGTCCTAGGGCTGGGTGATATGGACTAAATGTCATATCCCAAAAAATTTTGGCTATCGATACAAAATATATATCCCAATATTTCAGTCAAAGTCAGAGTCAAATATGACATGTCGGTCATTCGGAGTATCCCTCAACCCCAACTGGTATGCACAGATAAAAGATGAACTTGGTTGACTGAAATTGGTTGGTAGTAGAATAAAATCTGTTATCCAAGAGTTCATAAGATGCTTATTGCTGTGGCTGGTTGTGCATCTTTATTTAGAGGGTTGCTTTTTTTATATACTCGCACTGCTTTGCACGCACCTGGATGCAGAAGGAGCTAGGATTCGTGAAGACGTGAGGCAAAAATAATCAGCACTCAAAGCTGTTTTGTGAGCGACTGAAAGTACACATTTGTTTCATTCTCAGTGAACAACAAAAAGTCATAGATCAAGAAAAAAAAAGACCATGGCCTGCTCTTGCATAGGGTGTTAAAAGCTGTAAAGAAGAGCGAGTGTGAGGGAAAGGAAGAGGAACGGCAAGCAATTGCCGCGAAGTGATGAGTCAGAAACTGAGGGGAAGAAGCAAGTTGATGAGATGCGCATACAGCAGACACACACCCATTGGTGGCGGTGAATGGGAGAGAGTGTTATGCATGTTTAGATAGTTACAGAATAGGCGTATGATAAGTATTTCTGCATCAAGGGCCAACATTTTATCATGTAGTATGAAGAAAACAATGTGTGACAGGTGAGCTTTTCTAAGTAAATAATTGCTCAACCCAATAAGTTACTTGAAGAGAGCCAAGCGACACCGGCACCAAGCAGACAAACAGCGTTAAAATAGTTCAGACAAAACAGCAGCGACCGATGACAGTTAGATCTGCACTTTTGAATAAAAAAAAAAAAACGGTTAGTTTATCATTCCATTCTCACAAATAAGCTTGTCAGCGGCTCACCTGACACATACCTGTTGGGCGTGATCCACTGGACCCAGGGCTGGATTGAGAATTCAGATGCCCCTGGGCCAGACATGCACACACACAGACACCGCTGTTCTCCTGAAACTAAATTGCAAAGCTGGTACCACACACATACACACTTATACATGCATCGACGCATGAAATGGCTTATGGTGTGGCCTTATATGTTGGAAACTCGTGTATGTCCACAGGATTCACACTGACTGGCGACATCTTATTTTGATATTTTTTAGATAAATTCATCACAAGACTCTCGGAACGTGATGGTGCTTTTCACCTTTACACCGGTAGATACTGTACATGTGCGTTCATGTGGTGTCGAAATAATCGGGAAAAACGACTTTTCCGACTGGGTTATATTTCATGGCTGATCTGATCTGTTTCCTCTGCTACCTGGTGCCTCACACCTGATTTATTTGTTTGGAAAATTAAAGAAAATACTAGTATTCATGTTTTCCCACATTACAACTTTCACACGAACGCAACAAAGTTGGAAGAACGCCTTGCAAAGAAGGAGTCGGATTTCCAGACACCACATGAACGCAGCATACGTGACAAAAAAGAAAGCTAACTGCCGAAGCCCAGGCGGCCCGGTTTATGACCTGGGCTTGACTGGACCACATACTCGCACTCACTCACATTCAGGAGAGAGGATGAGATAATTCCGACACCAATGCTTGCTTACTGTTATCTTGGCGCTGCTTTCAATCAGCCTCTTCCGCCTCTTATCTCTCCACATAAAACATGAGACCGCATGAGTTTTATTGCTTTTATTGTTTTACGGTTTGTGTTATGTTTTTATGTGCAGGGCTTTGTGTCAGTTGTGTTTGTATTTAAAGTGCTTTATAAATAAAGTTAAGTTGAGTTGAGTATAAATAATAATGATAAAAATAAAAGCTTGCGGGTTGAATATTTCAACATTGATCGTTTTCCTTCTTTGAAGGACATTTTTTGGGGGTGGGAAAAATTTGCCTCTAATATTGGGGGGACACGTCAATTTCAATTTCAAATTATTTATTTTCAAAGAGAACAGTGAACAATGTTCACTGTTTGGAAGACATTACAAGGAATTAAATGCAGAACTGCGAATTGACAATATGTATATTGAAAAAGTAAATGAAATACAATTTCTTGGTGTAATCCTGGATCACAAGATCTTCTGGAAAACACACACAGACCTGGGCAAAGTACGGCCCGCGGGCCACATCTGGCCCGTTTGCATGTCTCTGTTCGTCTCAAGTAAAGTCAAAGTTGCGTCACCGTTTATTCTGTTAATTGACTCGTTGGATCACGCCCCAACACAGCGGCAGCCGGGGGCTAATTTAAGTACCGACACGAACAAAGCATGACATGCAACACCAACAGATGATTAACCATGCCCCAACACACATACAAACACTCACACACTTAGTAGATAATAAATAGAATTCAAAAGACTGCAAAGGTAAAACCGATGAAACCCAGCGAATGAATATTTCAATTCATAGGAAATTTAAAAAACAAAAAACAAAACAAAAACAAAAACAAAACAAAAACAACAACAACAACAAAAAAAAAACAGTCAGTGAACAACCCCCCTCTCCCCTTATGAAAACATAAATAAATAAATGCCAGGGCCAGTTTTTGGTGTCAGTCCACCCCTGCTAGACAGTCCCCTCTGACAGTGGCCTGATATTCAGCTGATGTTTTGCCTAAAATAGGCAGACAGTGGGGCGGTGCTTGCCCCTTCAGGATCCTACTGTATATGTTGCGCAGGCCTATTAAACAGTAAGGAAATTATTAAAATACGATAGTATTAAAACTAAAAAGCCCTTTAAAAAAAAGTATATGACAGTTGTGGTATGACGCGGGTTTCTTATGTCATGTTTTTAACGCTCCAAAGTCTCCCTCCCTCCTCACCCACACGCCCCTTTACACACACCCAAATCCAACGCTTGAGCATACCACGCTGCAGAAGAAGTCATTATCAAAAGCAACAGGCGACCGCGATCATACACACACACTCAGCAGCAGGCTGTTGCAGGCATGACACGATACTGTACTTGTGCCATGGGTATGATAACTGCTACCTCGCCCTTCGCTCAAGATTTAAGAGTGACTTTGATTTATAGACACCTTCTGTGCCGTTTTAATTATGAAACTTTTTTTTTTTTTTTTGCTTCTCCTCCACAGTTTCCTTGGTGATGGTGATTTCGTTCCTGATACTTTCTGGTATGTAAACTCTACCGCTGCTATTTTATGAATGTATTTTATCAGTCCTTCCATCCATCCATCCATCCATCTTCTGACGCATTATCCGGAGTCGGGTCGCGGGGGCAACAGCTTCAGCAGAGGCAGCCAAGACTTCCCTGGCGCGAGACACCTCCTCCAGCTCATCCGGAGGAGTCATCCGAAACAGCTGACTCCTCTCGATGCGGAGGAGCAGCGAGCTCCTCCAGGGTGACTGAGCTACTCAGGGTGCACGTCTCTCGTTCTTTCGGTCATTACCCAAAGCTCATGAGCATAGGTGAGGGGGGGGGGCAACGTAGATCGACCGGTAAATCGAGAGCTTCGCCTTTCGGCTTTAGCTCCTTCTTCACCACGACAGACCGGTGTAGCGATCGCATCACTGCATCAACATCTTTCCCTCACAGTGGCGCCACCAGGGCCAGTATAGGTTGTAGTATGGTACTGACCCTACGACAATGCATTTCATCCCAAATGCGCAGCCAGCCAGGCAAGGCGCTCTTGAGCTTCCCTCACTCACACTTGCTCACCCCCCCCCCCCCCCCCCGCCCCGCCCCGCCTCCCGGCCGCTGTTGCGCGCTCAGACAGCAACGGCTCAGCGTGTGCTGTGCCGCGTCAAAACGCGTCAAACAACCCGGCAAGGGACCCGGGTTGAAATCGGCTCTAATCGGAACGCTCCCATCGGCTCGGCTCCCTCTGCTCCGATCGACGCCGAGCCTCAGTAAGTCAAAATAAGTCATAAAGTCAAACTATTCTTTAGTAAAAGAAGAGGGGGGAGTATGCGTCGTAACGTGTGCTTTTCAAGCGCTAAATAGTGCCGCTACAGCACCTGTTACAGCAGCTTTTTAGACGGGTTTTTGACATGTTGAACTGAGTTACGTAGCTAACGTTAGCTGCTGCTTATATATGTTGTGTCAGTCATTTTCAGACAATGGAAGAGAAAGTCCAC
Organism: Nelusetta ayraudi; assembly: GCF_046127955.1. Taxonomy (NCBI): domain Eukaryota; kingdom Metazoa; phylum Chordata; class Actinopteri; order Tetraodontiformes; family Monacanthidae; genus Nelusetta; species Nelusetta ayraudi. The sequence continues at coordinate 9,218,200 of NW_027466098.1, read as the reverse complement.
AGACATCTCTTCTTATTTTAAGAAGAATATTAGAGCAGGAGAGAAAGAGGTGACAAGGCAGCAACAGAGGCTTAGTGAGGAGGAGGGAGTAAAGGAAAGTACAGAGCATCAATAACACAGCCAGAAGCCAGGTAGGACTCAACAAAAGCAGCTGCTCAACCTGTTCCTGGACCAACTGGTGAAATTATGACTGTTTGGCCTTAATAATGAAATTGATAGCTAGGCTAGATAGTAACGTCATCTGGAGAAATGCACGTTTTGTTTAGTGTGTTTCCATTAAATTACAAATCATGACATAATCAATTCAAGCTTGTTTATTGATAGTTGAGTTTCATTTGTCTGAATAGAAATACCTCCAGGCTATTATTACAGCTATAATTGATAATTACTATTGAGAGGGACTAAATATTATTATTATTATTATTATTATTATTATTATTATTATTATTATTATTATTACCACTATTATTATTATTTTAATAACTGATTTTGCCTCTGATTTATCATAGGTATCTCCCAGTCAAGAGCAGAGCAGAGTCTGTGCACATTAGATCATTAGTAACATTAAATATAACACAATAAACCAAAGTGTATTGGCATTTCCTTAAGTCTTTCTGATAGTTTTCTACTGGCTGGTTTACTACAACAGTATAATGATATCCTGAAATGATGGCTTTTAGTTTTGATGTGCCTCCCCAAGATTTTAAGTGTCCCCATCTGGCCACCCCTATGAAACATTTCAAACGTTGAGTGGTCTCCGTCTGTCGGTGCCGGTGGCCCAAAGTACAAAAAATCTGAGGGTGCATTCCGAATATTCTTTCCTTCTTCCTTCCCTCCTTTGCTTTTCTGCCAATCGGCTGGTGAAGACACTCCCTCTCCTTTGTTGCGAGCCTTATCTCTGTGTAATGACTGTGTTATATCATTTAAATTGCAAGCAAATTTCATGTGGACACAGTCTTTTGTTTTTAAAGTCAGTTTTGTTTGATGATCACACCTGGATTGGCACAGGCGTCCTCTCCTGTTTATCTTGTCATGGTGCTTTTATGTGCAAACATCACGTGACTTTAAAATCAAACATTTCAATACTACATGTCCAGATTTCCATGACAAAGACCTATTTGCAAACGTGGTTCATGCAGAAAATGTAGAAAAGGGACAGGACACTTTTTTTTTTTCTAAACCTGTAGACAGCACCTAGACGATTTAACAACTTTCGATTTCAGAATCAGCTTTATTGACCAAGGTTGTGCATGCCAAACAGGGAATTTGAAAAAGACAGTAAACAAAAGTAAACTTCATTTATTTATATGGCACATTTCATACGGAGAGAAGCTCAAATTGCCTCACAACAAAAAAAGAAAAGATAAACCACAGAGAGAAAAAAATACACGAAAATTAAAACAAAAACCCTCCCATGCCCACAAATACAGACACACAAAAACACCTACACATTCACACACCTGAACAGGCACTTAATAAAATGGCAGTCGTTATTGTGGACGAGGAATGTGCGAGGAATGCGATGCGAAATGTTGAAAGCACCTCCCTGAGGTGGTGTGAGTGGTCGGATCAAAATCTGCATTCGGGCTGTTCCCACGTGGTCCTTTCATGTGGATTTTGATGATCGGATCACAAAAACCACTTGAATTGACCACGTGGGAAGAGGGCCACAGACACTCCCATACACCGATATACGTACACAGGCTCACACACTCACACTTTCAAACAGACTATTGCTGAGGAGACATGGTACAAGTATACATTAATATATTCAACAAAAACCTAAATATAAAAAATATATACACAAGTCTACATATCCACTGTAACAAGAAAAAGAAAACAAGAAACAGGTGCAGCAGTACGAGGATGGTCGTTGATGATGAACAGGATATGATTGGTTATTGCACAGTGATTACTCTGTGTCTCTGTTAATGATGAGAGTTCATTAGAGCAACAGCTGAAATGGCTTATGGTGTGGCCTTATATGTTGGAAACTCGTGTATGTCCACAGGATTCACACTGACTGGCGACATCTTATTTTGATATTTTTTTAGATAAATTCATCACAAGACTCTCGGAACGTGATGGTGCTTTTCACCTTTACACCGGTAGATACTGTACATGTGCGTTCATGTGGTGTCGAAATAATCGGGAAAAACGACTTTTCCGACTGGGTTATATTTCATGGCTGATCTGATCTGTTTCCTCTGCTACCTGGTGCCTCACACCTGATTTATTTGTTTGGAAAATTAAAGAAAATACTAGTATTCATGTTTTCCCACATTACAACTTTCACACGAACGCAACAAAGTTGGAAGAACGCCTTGCAAAGAAGGAGTCGGATTTCCAGACACCACATGAACGCAGCATACGTGACAAAAAAGAAAGCTAACTGCCGAAGCCCAGGCGGCCCGGTTTATGACCTGGGCTTGACTGGACCACATACTCGCACTCACTCACATTCAGGAGAGAGGATGAGATAATTCCGACACCAATGCTTGCTTACTGTTATCTTGGCGCTGCTTTCAATCAGCCTCTTCCGCCTCTTATCTCTCCACATAAAACATGAGACCGCATGAGTTTTATTGCTTTTATTGTTTTACGGTTTGTGTTATGTTTTTATGTGCAGGGCTTTGTGTCAGTTGTGTTTGTATTTAAAGTGCTTTATAAATAAAGTTAAGTTGAGTTGAGTATAAATAATAATGATAAAAATAAAAGCTTGCGGGTTGAATATTTCAACATTGATCGTTTTCCTTCTTTGAAGGACATTTTTTGGGGGTGGGAAAAATTTGCCTCTAATATTGGGGGGACACGTCAATTTCAATTTCAAATTATTTATTTTCAAAGAGAACAGTGAACAATGTTCACTGTTTGGAAGACATTACAAGGAATTAAATGCAGAACTGCGAATTGACAATATGTATATTGAAAAAGTAAATGAAATACAATTTCTTGGTGTAATCCTGGATCACAAGATCTTCTGGAAAACACACACAGACCTGGGCAAAGTACGGCCCGCGGGCCACATCTGGCCCGTTTGCATGTCTCTGTTCGTCTCAAGTAAAGTCAAAGTTGCGTCACCGTTTATTCTGTTAATTGACTCGTTGGATCACGCCCCAACACAGCGGCAGCCGGGGGCTAATTTAAGTACCGACACGAACAAAGCATGACATGCAACACCAACAGATGATTAACCATGCCCCAACACACATACAAACACTCACACACTTAGTAGATAATAAATAGAATTCAAAAGACTGCAAAGGTAAAACCGATGAAACCCAGCGAATGAATATTTCAATTCATAGGAAATTTAAAAAACAAAAAACAAAACAAAAACAAAAACAAAACAAAAACAACAACAACAACAAAAAAAAAAACAGTCAGTGAACAACCCCCCTCTCCCCTTATGAAAACATAAATAAATAAATGCCAGGGCCAGTTTTTGGTGTCAGTCCACCCCTGCTAGACAGTCCCCTCTGACAGTGGCCTGATATTCAGCTGATGTTTTGCCTAAAATAGGCAGACAGTGGGGCGGTGCTTGCCCCTTCAGGATCCTACTGTATATGTTGCGCAGGCCTATTAAACAGTAAGGAAATTATTAAAATACGATAGTATTAAAACTAAAAAGCCCTTTAAAAAAAAGTATATGACAGTTGTGGTATGACGCGGGTTTCTTATGTCATGTTTTTAACGCTCCAAAGTCTCCCTCCCTCCTCACCCACACGCCCCTTTACACACACCCAAATCCAACGCTTGAGCATACCACGCTGCAGAAGAAGTCATTATCAAAAGCAACAGGCGACCGCGATCATACACACACACTCAGCAGCAGGCTGTTGCAGGCATGACACGATACTGTACTTGTGCCATGGGTATGATAACTGCTACCTCGCCCTTCGCTCAAGATTTAAGAGTGACTTTGATTTATAGACACCTTCTGTGCCGTTTTAATTATGAAACTTTTTTTTTTTTTTTTGCTTCTCCTCCACAGTTTCCTTGGTGATGGTGATTTCGTTCCTGATACTTTCTGGTATGTAAACTCTACCGCTGCTATTTTATGAATGTATTTTATCAGTCCTTCCATCCATCCATCCATCCATCTTCTGACGCATTATCCGGAGTCGGGTCGCGGGGGCAACAGCTTCAGCAGAGGCAGCCAAGACTTCCCTGGCGCGAGACACCTCCTCCAGCTCATCCGGAGGAGTCATCCGAAACAGCTGACTCCTCTCGATGCGGAGGAGCAGCGAGCTCCTCCAGGGTGACTGAGCTACTCAGGGTGCACGTCTCTCGTTCTTTCGGTCATTACCCAAAGCTCATGAGCATAGGTGAGGGGGGGGGGCAACGTAGATCGACCGGTAAATCGAGAGCTTCGCCTTTCGGCTTTAGCTCCTTCTTCACCACGACAGACCGGTGTAGCGATCGCATCACTGCATCAACATCTTTCCCTCACAGTGGCGCCACCAGGGCCAGTATAGGTTGTAGTATGGTACTGACCCTACGACAATGCATTTCATCCCAAATGCGCAGCCAGCCAGGCAAGGCGCTCTTGAGCTTCCCTCACTCACACTTGCTCCCCCCCCCCCCCCCCCCGCCCCGCCTCCCGGCCGCTGTTGCGCGCTCAGACAGCAACGGCTCAGCGTGTGCTGTGCCGCGTCAAAACGCGTCAAACAACCCGGCAAGGGACCCGGGTTGAAATCGGCTCTAATCGGAACGCTCCCATCGGCTCGGCTCCCTCTGCTCCGATCGACGCCGAGCCTCAGTAAGTCAAAATAAGTCATAAAGTCAAACTATTCTTTAGTAAAAGAAGAGGGGGGAGTATGCGTCGTAACGTGTGCTTTTCAAGCGCTAAATAGTGCCGCTACAGCACCTGTTACAGCAGCTTTTTAGACGGGTTTTTGACATGTTGAACTGAGTTACGTAGCTAACGTTAGCTGCTGCTTATATATGTTGTGTCAGTCATTTTCAGACAATGGAAGAGAAAGTCCACAGACATCTCTTCTTATTTTAAGAAGAATATTAGAGCAGGAGAGAAAGAGGTGACAAGGCAGCAACAGAGGCTTAGTGAGGAGGAGGGAGTAAAGGAAAGTACAGAGCATCAATAACACAGCCAGAAGCCAGGTAGGACTCAACAAAAGCAGCTGCTCAACCTGTTCCTGGACCAACTGGTGAAATTATGACTGTTTGGCCTTAATAATGAAATTGATAGCTAGGCTAGATAGTAACGTCATCTGGAGAAATGCACGTTTTGTTTAGTGTGTTTCCATTAAATTACGAATCATGACATAATCAATTCAAGCTTGTTTATTGATAGTTGAGTTTCATTTGTCTGAATAGAAATACCTCCAGGCTATTATTACAGCTATAATTGATAATTACTATTGAGAGGGACTAAATATTATTATTATTATTATTATTATTATTATTATTATTATTACCACTATTATTATTATTTTAATAACTGATTTTGCCTCTGATTTATCATAGGTATCTCCCAGTCAAGAGCAGAGCAGAGTCTGTGCACATTAGATCATTAGTAACATTAAATATAACACAATAAACCAAAGTGTATTGGCATTTCCTTAAGTCTTTCTGATAGTTTTCTACTGGCTGGTTTACTACAACAGTATAATGATATCCTGAAATGATGGCTTTTAGTTTTGATGTGCCTCCCCAAGATTTTAAGTGTCCCCATCTGGCCACCCCTATGAAACATTTCAAACGTTGAGTGGTCTCCGTCTGTCGGTGCCGGTGGCCCAAAGTACAAAAAATCTGAGGGTGCATTCCGAATATTCTTTCCTTCTTCCTTCCCTCCTTTGCTTTTCTGCCAATCGGCTGGTGAAGACACTCCCTCTCCTTTGTTGCGAGCCTTATCTCTGTGTAATGACTGTGTTATATCATTTAAATTGCAAGCAAATTTCATGTGGACACAGTCTTTTGTTTTTAAAGTCATTTTTGTTTGATGATCACACCTGGATTGGCACAGGCGTCCTCTCCTGTTTATCTTGTCATGGTGCTTTTATGTGCAAACATCACGTGACTTTAAAATCAAACATTTCAATACTACATGTCCAGATTTCCATGACAAAGACCTATTTGCAAACGTGGTTCATGCAGAAAATGTAGAAAAGGGACAGGACACTTTTTTTTTTTCTAAACCTGTAGACAGCACCTAGACGATTTAACAACTTTCGATTTCAGAATCAGCTTTATTGACCAAGGTTGTGCATGCCAAACAGGGAATTTGAAAAAGACAGTAAACAAAAGTAAACTTCATTTATTTATATGGCACATTTCATACGGAGAGAAGCTCAAATTGCCTCACAACAAAAAAAGAAAAGATAAACCACAGAGAGAAAAAAATACACGAAAATTAAAACAAAAACCCTCCCATGCCCACAAATACAGACACACAAAAACACCTACACATTCACACACCTGAACAGGCACTTAATAAAATGGCAGTCGTTATTGTGGACGAGGAATGTGCGAGGAATGCGATGCGAAATGTTGAAAGCACCTCCCTGAGGTGGTGTGAGTGGTCGGATCAAAATCTGCATTCGGGCTGTTCCCACGTGGTCCTTTCATGTGGATTTTGATGATCGGATCACAAAAACCACTTGAATTGACCACGTGGGAAGAGGGCCACAGACACTCCCATACACCGATATACGTACACAGGCTCACACACTCACACTTTCAAACAGACTATTGCTGAGGAGACATGGTACAAGTATACATTAATATATTCAACAAAAACCTAAATATAAAAAATATATACACAAGTCTACATATCCACTGTAACAAGAAAAAGAAAACAAGAAACAGGTGCAGCAGTACGAGGATGGTCGTTGATGATGAACAGGATATGATTGGTTATTGCACAGTGATTACTCTGTGTCTCTGTTAATGATGAGAGTTCATTAGAGCAACAGCCTGTGGAAAGAAACTGTCTCCGTGTCTGGTGGTTTTGGCGTACAGCGCTCTGTGACGCCGTCCCGAGGGGAGGAGTTTAAAGAGTCCATGTCCTGGGTGTGAGGGGTCTGCAGAGAAGCTACTTGCATGTTTCTTTGGCCTTGACAGGTACAAGTCTTGGATAGATGGGAGGTTAGTCCCAATTATTCTCTCTGCAGACCTAATTGGCCATAGCAGTCTGTGCCTATCTTGTCTGGTGGCCGATCCAAACTTGACAGTGATGGAGGTGCAGAGGACAGACTGGATGATGGCAGTGTAGAAGGTGATCAGCAGCTCCTGTGGCAGGTTAAACTTCCGGAGCTGTCTCAGAAAGTACCTCTGCTGAGCCTTCTTACAGACAAGAGTTTATGTGGGTGGTCCACTTCAGGTCCCGAGAGATTGTGGATCCCAGGAACTTGTAGGTCTCCATGATGGACACAGTGTTGTTGAGGATGGTGAAGGGGGGAAGTGTCGATGGGTGTCTCCTGAAGTCCACCGTCTCCATCGTCTTGAGTGGGTTCAGCTCCAGGTGGTTCTTTTTTTTAAAAATTTTCCCCCCCAAAAAATGTTAGTCAAAATCTTTCAACAGTTGAAATAACATACAGTATAGACATACATAAACAGAAAGGGTGAATGAATTAAAAAAAATATAACGTACATCAAAACATACAAAAGCAAAGTGTAGAAAGAGAGGCTTAATGTGTTGTCAGAGTCAAATGTTCACTTGAGTTCCAGTCCAGGGTTCTCTTTGGAGGGGTTAGCTACAGTTTTAGGTGCTCCAGGGTAGGTCTCCATACATAGCAAAATTACTGTTAGTTGCCAGATATCTCGTACCTCGGTTTTTTGAATTTGCAGGATTCCTATGAACTCCCTCGGTCAGGTTTCGAACTTTGGTGGTGTATCAGATTTCCACACTGCTTGAGTAGTGGACAAACTGAGGGCCTCACTCAAAAACACATAAAAACAAAAACACATAGATGCACAGAACGTGTACAAAACACCTACTGGCCCCCTGATCCGGATCCCACTTTCCAAAAGAAAGTAGGAAGGAACCTTAGTTGAGCATGCTGTAAAAGGGGGGAAAATCCAAATAGAATTAGCCTGACACTAAGCTGTGAAAATGCTGAAAGCAACCTTACGTTTTGCTTCCCCCGAAATGAAATTATTGTGAATGACACACCTTCAAAAAACAAACACAGAAAACAAACAAAAAAAATTAAATAAATACACAGAGCACTTATGTATTTAAAGGGGATTTAGATGCATGTCAAGGTAAGACCATCTACAAAAACAAAATAACCCTTGTATTGAAAAAAGAGAGAGTGGCGTCTATGCAGTAAAACTTGTTCAGCTGCTTTGCTAGCCAGAGCTTTCCTGATCTCTCTCGTCAGTGTGTTCCTGGCCTGCTTGAACACGGCACGGTCTCCACTCCTGGCTCTCTCCTTGGCTTTACGCAGCTTCCTGAGGTTCAGTGTAAACCAGGGCTTGTTGTAGATGCAAGTGTAGAAAGGTCTTAGTCTGTATACACATGTCCTCACACAGTTGAAATTCCCTAAACCAGAGGTCAGTAAGTTCAGGAAATAGTTATCTGGTCAGCCAGCATTTGCTTGGCTTCAGACACTCATGCCTGTGTAGGGATTCAAACACTGACCAGAACAAACGAGCAGAACGCCGGCGGTAAACAAACCAGCCGGAAGTTTATAAAATATGTTAAATATAATCCACCTACCCTTGTTATTTCCATAAACTCCTTGCTGCGGTCCGCTCGGAGGAGCTGAGTTCACTGAGGTGTCAGTGAAGCACAGGGCGGCGGATCTATTAAAGTCCAGAATTTTTGGATGAGTAGCAGCTGTTCATCCATTCGTTCACCAGATGTACGAAAAGACGCTCCCTGTATGTAGTACACGTAGAACAGCTTGTGGAAGTACTCACACATGGGTTCCTTCTGTATCTGCGCTGCTGGGCTACACTATGACTCAGGCAGACCTACATAGGAAGGTCAGGAGTGTGGTAAATTTCCACAATGATCATTTCCTATTCCCTGAGGTTGAATTGGCGGCGACAGCAGCTTTGGCTATGTCCATTCAGTGCAAAATATCAGGAAGTTAGCCTTCTCATGCATATGTATACAGATGTTCCTCTCTCTCTCTCACACACACACACACACACACACACACACACACACACACACACACACACACACACGTATGTGTGTATAATATATGCATTATGTATGTATACGTGTGTGTATATATGTGTGTGTGTATATATATATATATATATATATATATATATATATATATATATGTATATATATGTATACATATACATATATATATATATATAAACAAACTTACACCAAATCACCCATTTTGCATGTACTTCTTTTTTTTTCATATGCAGCTGCAGCTACTGAACATGTGCACCTCCGGTAGGTACTTCCTCTTTATCATATGCACTCTTGGTTTGTGTCCTTGTGTTTATGTGTGCATGTGCGTGCACACTTGTAAGCTGACATCAAAGACCACATCAAAGACCAAGGGAAGCTGATGTAAAAGGGAGTTAAGTCTGGGAGTCAACCAAAAGTAAATAATTGCACAAACTTCCACACAGCGGGTTTTACTCATTCCCCCCCTCTGTTTAACTTTCAGTGTTATGTTTAAGAAGGCACGGACAACGACTGTGCGCTAGTACTCTGCTTCTTTTATTCGCACAACCATCACCTTCTGAACATAAGTCACACCTGACGCTAAACGTTAATTTACCAAAACGCATTCTGTGTCAGATGGGTGCAAGGGACATTGGAGGATGGCAGGAGTTCAGGATGTTAATTTTTCCTCGTATGCTGTATAAAAATTCAAGAACGGTAAAGCATTGCTTTAAACGACTGCTCTCAAAGAAAAGTGAAGAGATGTGTAATAGATGTAGCAAAGGTGGCAAACAAAGACCAAACACAAAAGAACAGAATAATCAAAATGTTAAGCCAGTGTTTTGTGACCCAATTTTTTTTTAAAGGTTTCTGCATACATTTTAGAAATATATCTTGTTCATTATTCCAATCTTTCTTTATCTTAGTTGTGCATATCTCACATCATGTTCATCATCATTTTCAAATTTACATCTCTGACACATTCAATTCAGTCCATTTCCAGCCTTCATCAGTTAGTCCAGTGTCTTTTCCTTTACTCTGCTTCCCACGTAGCTTATTGAATTTGAATTTTTTTATTCGTTCATTTCAACAATTCTTTGATATTTCATATTGCTGCATGGGTGACACTCACCTCGACCTCACCACCAGACCTAACTCCTCAAACTAAACAGCAACCAACCTGGCTGTGAATGTAAATACAAGGCTTACCACTAAACCTGTGACAGACTGAAATTGGAGAACAAAATCCATAACTTCTGTTATACAAAGATGATACAATGGTCCGTCTTTGCCGGGAAATGTAGACAGCAAGATGTCCCCACCCAGAAATCCCGCTCTGCAAGACACAAGACACATCTGTTACAGGACCAAGTGTGGCAGTGGTCTGAATTTTTATGAGGCTTGTTTCTTGCAGAAGCACCGGTTTGGGAGGTGAGGATTATATTCACGATGGCGTGTTCTCTGAGGGTCGTCCGCCTCGAGGGTCTGGGCTCTCATGCTGTGGAAAGAGGCCTTTCAACCCTGAGACAGCCACTTGCTGTAAAGTGGAAGATGGACACTCAATAGCAGGTAAGGACACAAGCTGGATGGACATAACTCAACTTTCTTTTGTCTGATCTGCAAACAAATCTCCAAATATTTCACTGTCCCTCTTAATCACTTTGAGGGTGCATTCCAAATACTCCTTCCTTCTTTCTGTCTTCTTGTTTCTCCGTCAGTTGCCACGTGAGGATCTCAGTAACTGTTAGGAATACATTGTAAATGATGTTTCATTTTCCTTTCATTTTCTTATTACCGCTCCTGAATCAACACGAGCTTTGCTCCTACAACACTCCTACAAATACTGCTACTGAGATGTTTGACCCAGAGTCGACGCGCCCGCTAATGTTGCCGTGTTGTGCTCAGGAAAGAAGGTCCGCACTCTCACGCTCTTCTTGTGATGCAAATCGTCCAACATTTATTCTCTTTGTCCATTAAAATTCCGAACAAACAAACTCAAACATTTCGCGACACAGCAGTCAAAAACCGTTTGCCCTTCTGGCAACCTGACGACAACAGTGACATAGCTACTTAAACACCTGAACCACAGACAGAAATACAGCGACACCCACATCGTAAATAGTGCAACAACAACATTTAGTCTCAGCTCAGATGAGCACAACAACATTTTGGCTGCTATACGTGTTATATATATATATATTTTTTTTTTCTTAAAGCATCGGTCTTGTGCAATGCAGGTTTAACAAAATGCAGCTGTTTGATTTTTCTTTTTATGTGTACTTACTCTATTACTTATCAAAAGTTGTTTTTGGTTTTATATGAGGATCGGGTGAAATCAAAGCGAAAGTAGAGATTGGAGAGGAAGATGAGGAAGGGCAGCACACTTGTCTGCCTGTTGGCTTAGCGTTCATATTTACGCATGCGTCATCATGTCGTTGGACACCTACTTTGAATTGTGTGATGGAGAACCACACTGTGAACATGGTTCAACATCTTTTGGATTCACTGATCCATCATTTTGGATCCATCCATCACCCTACGACAGCTGGGATATGCTCCAGCACCCTGAGCTGATATTGACGATGGATGGATGGATGGATGGATGATCCACCAGTTTTCCAGTTCTGAGCACGACAGAACCGAGCATGTGCAGCATGTGGGTAAATGTTGGCGACTGCACAAAAACAAACTGCACTTGGAGACTGGAGACTCAAGACTAAAGACTAAAGAGTTTTGGTGTCCCGAAAATATTTACTCTATATTATAATATGTAAACAGCATGTTTGCCATGATATGGCTGATTTACACTTTACACAATTATTCTAGCAAATTACATATTATTTCATGTCCCACCACCTTGGATATACCCTCTTCTTTTTTTTGCTGTTTACGCCCTCAGGACCCAAGAAACGTTTCCGTTCAAAAGCCACAGCTATTTCACTTAGGCACGGTCAATACACAATTTCCACTTGCCAGCAGATGGGGCTACAATCATGACTCTGCCATTCACATTGCAGTCAGTTGCAGACTATAGTGAAGAATGAACCCCTAACGCAGACTACTACGCTAACTAACTATGAGTGCTTTTTCTGTTAACGCGTTGCCCAGTCATTCTATTACATTGTTGAAAACCACAAACTTTCTTTTGGGGACTTTTCCACAGTATGACATGTTGTGCAAGTATACAAATTGTTTGTATTTGTATTGTATACAAATACAAATTTTGCACATGTATCAGAAACTAATTTGAGGCGTTACCTTGAACCTTGAAGAGGCATCCGTGAAGTTGTTTACATAGTCTTGAGTAAACTGGTCATGAGACTTGTATCTGTATTTGGCCACAATTGATGCATTGGAAACACACACACACACACACACACACACACACACACACACACACACACAAACAAAAACCTGGATATTCATGTCGATTTACAAGAAATGATTGTTTGTTTAATATTTCATCCTTTTTTGTACGAGCACCTGTGATGTTTATTTTGCTTTAGGATAGTAACAGAAATAGTAACAGAAAGTGTTGTAGGTTGTAGGTTTTAGCACACATTTCCTGGAAAGTGAAGGAATATCGATTGGAGTTCTTTGACTGGCTATTGACACATATTACTGTTCGAAACATTGATGATGCTAATTTTGCATGACATGGGAACTTTGTCAACTCTGGGATATTTTCAGGGCAAAGTTACTCCTCTGGATTAAATAACAATAAACAGGGTTTCTGGGCTTCTTCTTCTCTTGAATTGCTTCTCTCTTTTCAGTTAATGTCTCCCAAGGTCTTAGCCAGAAGGTGTCATCTTGCTGTGGGCTACAGGCCTACAATCCTCTCAATGTAATATGCTGCCAATCAACTCTCATTGACAAACCGACGGCAGAGGCGAAATGTTGCGGTAAACGTAAGTAATGCAGAGTTGGGGCAAGAGCGTCTTCAGAAAAATTAAACAGAATTTCAAGACTGTCAACCTGGTAAAACAGCAAACAAAGCAAACACATTAATGATGTAAACGTAAACAAATGGCATGAGTGTAAAGCAAATGTAATAACACATGCGATTAATGTAACAAAATAAAATGCTGGGAACTCACAAAAATGCGTTCAGCAATACGATAACGACTGTGCTGCTCTTGTTCTCAGTGGCGTTAGATGAAGACAACCAGATGTGCTGCGGTCCACAAAGGATAATCCTTGAAAGACACTCCGAGCGTCACAAATGCTGCGGGCACGAGCAGTACGACTCCGGCACTCACTGCTGCTGCTCAAACAACGACGCTCTGGGGATCCACCCACTTGGTTCCAGCTGCTGCTCAACTCACTCAGGTGTGCACCCCAAAAAAACAACAACAAATCGTCACACACAGGGAAATAATAGGTGGATGGATCATGATTTGAAATGAAAGGTTTCTCCTCTCCTCTCCCACAGATGTGATGTTCTGCGGTCCGAGCAGGAGGAAGCACCCGAGGGCATCGGTTGATCTCAAATGCTGTGGGGAGGAGCAGTTCAGCAATCTGACCCACTGCTGCTGCCAAGTGGGCGAAGCCCTGCAGATACATCCTAAAGAGTCCAGTTGCTGTCCACAGGACCCAGGTGTGTGTTTAATGATTATTTATGGGTGTGTCAGTATCTGAGACAGACATGTTGTCCTGCTTTCTTTTGAATGACATTTCTTGTGCTTTTCTTTTTCAACCGGTAGTGAACTTTCATAGCAGCTTTCTCAGGACTTACCTCAATGAAATTGTTATGTTACTATGGCGTTAATTCTTGTGATTCTGTTCAAAATATACAAATCCGAAAATCGGAAAATCGGAAATCTGCCAAAGAGATTTAACAAAAATGTGTTCAACATGAGGAAGACGGCAGGAATTTAATGAATGATAATGTATGAAGTAAATGATGTATCAATATCAATATTTACAAAGTCCTGTTTAGCCAGAAACACCAGGCTACCTGTGAAATCAATCGATTCACACACCATATAAAGAGGCTCATAAAGGGATAAACCAGCAGTCCAACAGCTGTCTCTCCGCATCACTGACTGAGAGATGGACCGACTGTACTGGGTCAACTGTTCCTTGAGGACCACATGCATCTCAACTTATGTGTACTTACTTTTTTAGCTGTCCCCGTCTTCTCGCCCGGACCTTTGTACGACTTCTGTGGTCCAACCAAGACGAGGCACCTGAGGAAGTCGGTTCACCACAAGTGCTGCGGCTCAAACTATTTCAGCAGCCTGACCCACTGCTGCTGCCAAGTGGGCGAAGCTCTGGAGATACGTCTGAAAGATTCCAGCTGCTGCCCACTGGAGTCAGGTGTGTGCGTGTACAGAGTTTTTAACGCGTTTTTAACGTTGCAATCCACCCACACTGTACAAATATATGCAAATATTTAGAAGATGCAGCATAAAAATGAATGACACTCTAAACACCCATGTTGTATTTATTTCCCTTTATTGATGCTGTTCTCTGATGTCCGACCATGGAGTTTGTACAGTTTTTGGATTTTTTTGTCCCCCCCGCCCCCCAGAAAACAGCAAAGGTTTTTTCTTGCAGAAGGGGATCTGTGAAAGCCCACATGGGGGCAGCAGTTTGCACTGTCACCTCACAGGAGGAGGGTCACAGGTGCAATTTCCATGCCCGGGTGGAGTTTACATGTGTTTTCTCTCCAGCTTCCCACTAAGGCCCAAAGACATGCTCATCAGCCTGATTGATAATTCTAAACTAACTGCAGGTGTGATTATGACTGTACTGTTTCGTCTCCCTTCTCGGCCCCGGTAATAAATGGCCAACTTGTCCCTGGGTGCAACAAGACCTTCAGCCTTAGACAGCTGGGACAGACTCCAGCACCCTTGTGATCTTGGGTGCAGTAGAAGCAGTGACGGAAAATGGTTGGATGGATGGATGGATGGATCATGATTTGAAATGAAAGGTTTCTCCTCTCCTCTCCCACAGATGTGATGTTCTGCGGTCCAAGCAGGAGGAAGCACCCGAGGACATCGGTTGATCTCAAATGCTGTGGGGAGGAGCAGTTCAGCAATCTGACCCACTGCTGCTGCCAAGTGGGCGAAGCCCTGCAGATACATCCTAAAGAGTCCAGTTGCTGTCCACAGGACCCAGGTGTGTGTTTAATGATTCTTTATGGGTGTGTCAGTATCTGAGACAGACATGTTGTCCTGCTTTCTTTTGAATGACATTTTTGTGCTTTTCTTTTTCAACCGGTAGTGAACTTTCATAGCAGCTTTCTCAGGACTTACCTCAATGAAATTGTTATGTTACTATGGCGTTAATTCTTGTGATTCTGTTCACAATATACAAATCTGAAATCTGCCAAAGAGATTTAACAAAAATGTGCTCAACATGAGGAAGACGGCAGGAATTTAATGAATGATAATGTATGAAGTAAATGATGTATCAATATCAATATTTACAAAGTCCTGTTTAGCCAGAAACACCAGGCTACCTGTGAAATCAATCGATTCACACACCATATAAAGAGGCTCATAAAGGGATAAACCAGCAGTCCAACAGCTGTCTCTCCGCATCACTGACTGAGAGATGGACCGACTGTACTGGGTCAACTGTTCCTTGAGGACCACATGCATCTCAACTTATGTGTACTTACTTTTTTAGCTGTCCCCGTCTTCTCGCCCGGACCTTTGTACGACTTCTGTGGTTCAACCAAGACGAGGCACCTGAGGAAGTCGGTTCACCACAAGTGCTGCGGCTCAAACTATTTCAGCAGCCTGACCCACTGCTGCTGCCAAGTGGGCGAAGCTCTGGAGATACGTCTGAAAGATTCCAGCTGCTGCCCACTGGAGTCAGGTGTGTGCGTGTACAGAGTTTTTAACGCGTTTTTAACGTTGCAATCCACCCACACTGTACAAATATATGCAAATATTTAGAAGATGCAGCATAAAAATGAATGACACTCTAAACACCCATGTTGTATTTATTTCCCTTTATTGATGCTGTTCTCTGATGTCCGACCATGGAGTTTGTACAGTTTTTGGATTTTTTTGTCCCCCCCGCCCCCCAGAAAACAGCAAAGGTTTTTTCTTGCAGAAGGGGATCTGTGAAAGCCCACATGGGGGCAGCAGTTTGCACTGTCACCTCACAGGAGGAGGGTCACAGGTGCAATTTCCATGCCCGGGTGGAGTTTACATGTGTTTTCTCTCCAGCTTCCCACTAAGGCCCAAAGACATGCTCATCAGCCTGATTGATAATTCTAAACTGACTGCAGGTGTGATTATGACTGTACTGTTTCGTCTCCCTTCTCGGCCCCGGTAATAAATGGCCAACTTGTCCCTGGGTGCAACAAGACCTTCAGCCTTAGACAGCTGGGACAGACTCCAGCACCCTTGTGATCTTGGGTGCAGTAGAAGCAGTGACGTAAAATGGTTGGATGGATGGATGGATGGATCATGATTTGAAATGAAAGGTTTCTCCTCTCCTCTCACACAGATGTGATGTTCTGCGGTCCAAGCAGGAGGAAGCACCCGAGGACATCGGTTGATCTCAAATGCTGTGGGGAGGAGCAGTTCAGCAATCTGACCCACTGCTGCTGCCAAGTGGGCGAAGCCCTGCAGATACATTCTAAAGAGTCCAGTTGCTGTCCACAGGACCCAGGTGTGTGTTTAATGATTCTTTATGGGTGTGTCAGTATCTGAGACAGACATGTTGTCCTGCTTTCTTTTGAATGACATTTTTGTGCTTTTCTTTTTCAACCGGTAGTGAACTTTCATAGCAGCTTTCTCAGGACTTACCTCAATGAAATTGTTATGTTACTATGGCGTTAATTCTTGTGATTCTGTTCAAAATATACAAATCCGAAAATCGGAAAATCGGAAATCTGCCAAAGAGATTTAACAAAAACGTGCTCAACATGAGGAAGACGGCAGGAATTTAATGAATGATAATGTATGAAGTAAATGATGTATCAATATCAATATTTACAAAGTCCTGTTTAGCCAGAAACACCAGGCTACCTGTGAAATCAATCGATTCACACACCATATAAAGAGGCTCATAAAGGGATAAACCAGCAGTCCAACAGCTGTCTCTCCGCATCACTGACTGAGAGATGGACCGACTGTACTGGGTCAACTGTTCCTTGAGGACCACATGCATCTCAACTTATGTGTACTTACTTTTTAGCTGTCCCCATCTTCTCGCCCGGACCTTTGTACGACTTCTGTGGTCCAACCAAGACGAGGCACCTGAGGAAGTCGGTTCACCACAAGTGCTGCGGCTCAAACCATTTCAGCAGCCTGACCCACTGCTGCTGCCAAGTGGGCGAAGCTCTGGAGATACGTCTGAAAGATTCCAGCTGCTGCCCACTGGAGTCAGGTGTGTGCGTGTACAGAGTTTTTAACGCGTTTTTAACGTTGCAATCCACCCACACTGTACAAATATACTTATGCATACCTACCTTTTAGGTGTCCCCGTCTTCTCGCCCGCACCTTTGTATGACTTCAGTCATTGCCAGTTCATTCACATTTTAAATAGGGCTGTCAAACGATTAATTTTCTTTAATCGAGATTAATCGCAGAATCTTCATAGTTAGTTCATAGGTTTGAATTGCATGTGTAAAATTCTGTTATTTTGCATTTCAAGACAGTTTTAACCCCATAAAGTAAAGTATGTCTTTCCAGAAATCCGCCAGTGGGGTGGACTAGTAGAAGGGACAAAAGCTGAATTTCCACTGAACACGTCTTTGCCGCTGTCTGTGTGACAGTGTGGACCAACGACCTAATGATGTCAAAAACACCAGCGACAGCCTATTATTGCAGTTTATTTTGTTTATAGCCAACGTTTATTTTTCAGCATAAAAGGCGTGTAATAAACACATGAGATAGCTACAGATAAAAACTGACATTTTAATTCTCCTCAGAAGAGGCTGAACATGCAGCTTTGGGACCACCAAGGGGCTTTGGGGCCACCAAGGGGCTTGGGGGCCCTCGGCATTCGCCTACTTCGCCTATAGCAAGAAACGGCTCTGGTCACAAGTGCTGTGGGGTGCAGCAGGTCAACAGCCTGACCAACTGCTGCTGCGTGATGGGTGAAGCTCTTGAGCTACACCCCAGCGGTTCCAGCTGCTGCCTTCGTGACTCGGGTGTGTGTTTTACTCGACATTCGACTAGTCTTGTTGAAGTTAATTTAAATGGTGGCACCAAGATTGAGGCTGTAGTAACTTAGTTTTGATTATTTTTGTATTTCCCCCATTGTTTTTACATCGCATCCCGAGTGCAGAAGTTGATTTCCTTTGTCCCCAATGTCTTTAGAGGTCCAGTGTGTAAAATTTAGTTTAATTTATTATTTTTATATTAGCAAGAACTCAACATACTGCCCATTAATGCATTAATAAAAGTTTACACAGCCAGTAAATAAATAAAGTAAACAATAAAAGGAACATACAGCATAACAGGAACGATTAGTCGTTAGCATGATTTGTTTGATTTGGCTGGTTTTGCCAACTTGGTGGCGGCCTACCTTCGTCCCAGACTCAGGCTGACATCATTCAGATGGGAACAAAAAAATAATTTTTGACAGTTTTGTTTTGAGAAGTAGTTTTCACTGCCTGAAACAATTGTTCTGTTGTCTGGGTGAATGGGTGAGTGGTTAGAGTTTGTCAGTGGTCTCCAGTCAGTGGTCTCCAGTTACCGTGACCGTAGTCTCCAGTCACAACGTTAACAGCAAAATATTTAGGTTGTCTGCATCTGGACTGAATCGCGTGGCTAGATTACACAGTCCCTCTGATTGTTTCTCATCAGACATGTGTGTTTTGACTATGAAAGTAAATGCGGAAAGTGATTACAGACAAAAAGAATGCAGGCTTCGGCTCGGGCAGCAAGGCAGTACAGTGGTTAACATTGTCGGCTCACATCAAGGAAGGTTCAGCTTTGACAGATGCTTATCTTTGTGTGATACCACACAGGTGTGCCGCATTTTTTTTTTAGTAGTAGAAGAGAACAATAACAAACCAAAGCCAAGGTCAACGCGACAAAAAAACAAAAACAAAGGGGTTACAAACAACGCGCATATACACACACACACACAAATGTAAAAATAAATAAATAAATAAATAAATAAAATAAAATAAACCAAAATAAAATAAAAGAAATAAAACATCAACAAAAAGCAGACAAACCACAGGTGCACCAAATGTCAATAATTGAACAGAGCAGTAGTAAACACTTAATGTTCCAATTCTAGGCCAGGGAGATTATTTACATATGTTATTAGAGGGTCCCAGGTTTTGTGGAATCGGTCAGAGAAGCCATTGAGAGTGCATTTGATTTTTTTCCAGTTTGATATTGAACATAACATCCTTGATCTGGTGGTGATGTGATGGAGGAGTAGCTGCCTTCCATTGAAGTAGAATCAAGCGTCTGGCTAATAAAGAAGAAAAGGCAATGACCCTCTGCAGATGATCAGGGGGGACACATCCCGTTGGATCAGAATACAGTCCAAAAATAGCAACCAAAGGAGAAGGTGAGACATTATAGGCATAGGCATTAGAGATAACTTCACAAAAGGATAACCAGAAAGGTACAAGACCAGAACATATGGTAGGAAGTAGCTGGGGCCTGTTTACATCTGTCACATGATGGGTCCACATTGGGAAATATCTTTGCTAATTTAGCCTTTGAAAAGTGTAACCTATGTAGCACTTTGAACTGTATTAAAGCAAGTCTTGAGCATATGGAATAAGAGTGAACCTTGGTTAGAGCCATATCGCATTCCTTGTCAGACAGAGGAGCCCCCAGGTCTTTTTCCCATTGTTACTGAATATGTGCAATGGAGTGGTTGCGACTATTCATAATATGTAAATAAATATATGATATTCTCCTCTTATTTAGCATATTAACTTTTAATATGGAATCCAGGCATGAAGAAGGGGGGACAGAAGGGAAATTAGCTAACCTTTTTCTAGTAAAATCCCTAATTTGCAAGTATCGCCAAAAATGACTCTTGGTCAGTCCGCATTTTTTGGATAGCTGTTCAAAGCTGGCAAAGATATTATCAATATAAAGGTTTTCAATACTATGAATACCCTTATCATACCACATTTTAAAGCCATTGTCCAATAAAGACGGTTGAAAAAGGTGATTATGTACTACAGGTGAGCGAAGAGAGATATTTTGAACACCCAGAAATTTGATTTATTACACGCAAGGATTGAGTTACAATTATATTACCCTTAATATTATTAACTAGTGGCGGTAATGGTGCACAAAGTAATGCCGAGAGTGAATGTGGCCTGCTAGTATTCTTTTCGATCTGGAGCCATGCAGGGATCTTCTCCTTCCTGTCTTTCAACCACAAAGAAATAGCATTGAGATTTGCAGCCCAATAATATGTGAGCAGATTCGGAAGTGAAACCCCCCCTACATCTTTTGGTCTTTCCATAAATTCTTTTCTTATGCGAGAAGATTTATTATTCCATATAAAGGAGGAAATCATTTGATTATATTTCTTGAAAAAGGATTGAGGTTTGAAAACAGGTAACGCCTGGAACAAGTATAGAAACTTAGGTAGAATATTCATCTTTACAGAATTTGTTCTCCCAATGAGAGAGAGAGGCAGGATCGACCACCTTTTAATATCTTGTTTACACTGTTCAAGTAAGGGAGTGAAATTACATTTAAATAGGCTGTAATATGACTTGGTGACTTTTACACCCAGATATGTGAAGGACTCGGTGGACAATCTAAATGGTAGATTCGGATATTCACTAGCACTACTACTAATGGGAAAGTATTCACTTTTGTTGAGATTAAGTTTGTATCCAGAAATGTTTCCAAATTCTTGTAAAATTCTGAGGATTTCGGGGATAGATGTAGTAGGGTTGGTGACGTATAGTAATAAATCATCCGCATAAAGCGAGACAGTATGGGTCAAGCCACCCCGTGAGATACCTTGTAATGTATTATTACTTCTGAGAGCTATAGCAAGGGGCTCTATAGCTAAAGCAAAAAGCAGTGGGCTCACTGCATCTCTTTGTTTCGTCCCTCTGTGAAGTGGCGCTTTTTTTCTTTTTTTTTTTTTGCCATATTGGTAGATTGAGTGGGCGACACAGTGGCGCAGTGGTTAGTGTTGCCGCCTCACAGCAAGAAGGTCGTGGGTTCGATCCCGGGCCTGGGCCTTTTCTGTGTGGAGTTTGCATGTTCTCCCTGTGTCTGCGTGGGTTCTCTCCGGGTTCTCCGGCTTCCTCCCACACTCCAAAAACATGCATGTGAGGTCAATTGAACATTATAAATTGTCCGTAGGTGTGCATGTGAGTGTGAATGGTTGTCTGTGTCTATGTGGCCCTGCAATGAATTGGCGCAGACCTGGCGTCAACGCCCTGTGAGACGACACCTCGGGCGCATCCAATAGGAGAGCAGCCGGTTCTGGGGGAAAATAAAGTGCCCAGATGCAGAGCACGGCGCCAGTGTTTCAAATGTGTTAAAACTTTTCTACATTGAACTGTGTCTGACAATTTATGAACATAAAGTTGTTGCTTTTTCATATATATTAGGGTCGGGACATTATCGCGTTGATTCGCATTTTATTTTATACTCTAGACAACGCGGAACGTACATTGCACGAGTAGAGTTTCCAGGCAAAATGGATAGCAACGCACTGAGTAGCAAGTGGGAGGATGAGAGCGCTGTTGTGTGCAAATGGTGGCTAGTATGAGCACCGGAGCTAGCAAGAACGTCAGAGCGCCGAAACCGAGCAGAGTCGCCAACCAGATGCATATTTTTGAAGCTAGTCTTGAGTCCCAGCACTCGGCGTCATTTGAAGATTGTACACTCGGGACACTGCGAGAGACAAGTTTTTCCTCCATTTTTCTCACTCCTGCTCTATCGCTTGCTGGCGCTCTGCGTCTGGCCACTTTTTTCGGAGCCCGGCTGCTCTCCTATTGGCCGCGCCGAGATGTCGTCACAGGGTGTTGACGCTCGATTTAAAAATGTTTTAAATTGGGCGTCAAGGCGTCAAGGTTTTATTGCGCAACGCTCTGCTCCCTTCCTTCAATATAGGGTTGCCAACTCCCAGAAATCAAAATATGGGACATATTTGGCATTTTGGCACAGTTATACCTATTAAATTGTAAAGCAGTTGTACCCAGTTGTAAGTCAACTGGGTACTTAGAAAAGCGCAATATAAATCTGAGCTATTATTATTATTATTACAAACAATACAACAATACTTATTGAAAACTCCCTCCTACACAACGTGCAGAAGACCCGGGACTGATCGCCACTCACAGACTTAACCCAACTGTGTTTTTCTTCCCACCTTTTGTTGTTAGACACAACTCTTTTCATATTACAAGGGCCGGGGCCCAGGACCATATCCCCATCATCTTCTCTTTCATTTTCACGACTTCCAGCAACAGCGCTCATTTTTCCACACGAGGAAACAAAGTAAACAGACTGACATGCGTGCCGCCGCCCACCGCCTTGCAACACACACAGCACGGGGACGCACGTAACACACTCACACTCTAGTTCTGTTGTGCCTTCCCTGTCAACTGCGCAGTCCTAATGTCCTTCGTATACAGCACACAAACACCAAGGCAAGCAGACAGACACACACTGCATGGCGAACCAAACAAAAAAAATATATGCATGTTCCCTACCTCAATCAACAATGTTGACTTCAATCCATCTGATTGGGCATTACATCACAATCCTTCATCCACTCGAATCCAACGCATTCTTTCCCACCTTTTTTGTTCCGCCCCGTGTGTAATTGTTTCCTTGTGTCTCTCCATCCTCACCCTCCCCACCCCTCCACCCTGACCTCTGTCTAGGCGACGCCTGCTGCTGTGGTCACGTCTCTAAATTGAGGTCCGGCCCAAACCAAGTAAGTGGCGGGAGGCCCAAAAAATGTGCCTTTTTATTATTTTTTTAAGTCTCTGGATAAGAACTAGATCGAAGGTGTGTCATAAAAATGGGTGTTGGATTTTCATGTAGAGATGCATGTTGGAATTTGCTTCTTTTAAAAAAAAAAAAAAAATTAGTCTTGATCACAGCCTTTTTTCTTTTCTTTTTTAAAAAAAGCAAAAAAACAAAAACTAACTTACATCGAAAAGCTTGCTTTGATCAGTGAATTCATGTTACGGATAAGACCCTGAGAGAGAGCGGAGCTCCACCCAGCTCCGCTCCTTTCTGTACAGTCTGGGTGCTTTATGTCCAGAGGACGGACCGTCCGTGCCCGCCAGCCTCGTTAGCGCCAATGGCAAAGGTTTTATTGTTTTATTTTCGTTTAAGGATTTCATGAAGACACTCAGGTAAGACAGATTAACATTTTTAGAGGTTAAAATCCACTAATGCTTTCTCGTAATGACAATATTAAAAAAAAAAATAATAATGTCAGTATGTGAATTTGCGTCAGAGCTCGACTGACTGTGGTTCTCTGCCCACTCCGTCTGTTATATTGACTGTGTGGCTGGTGCTCTGCAGACCTCTTTTGCGTGCTAGGACTACGAAGGGTATATCAACCCCCCGCCCCTCCAAACCTTCCCCTCTCCCTTCACCCGCACACTTTGGCTACAAACAGACGACTTGTTGTTTTCAGATTCCAGGCTCGTCGGGAGCGGTGTGCTGCGGGACGGAGCTCCAGCAGCCTCTCTTGGAAGTGCGCTGCGATGAAGAAAGGTGCTGATTTATGCCTTGCATGCATGTTTGGACAACGTTTTCCAAAATTTCTGGCATGCCGGACTGTCTCGTTTGTGCCTACGCCTCTGCTAAAAAATATTTGTGTCTCATCCAGACTTGGAGTTCAGTGAGAATTCTTTGCAACTGTCTGTGTGTGTGTGTGTATGTGTGTGTGCGTGTGTGTTTTTGCACACAATCTGACCCTTGTTTCCTGGCATCCTGCACAACCCACTCAGACACCGGCGGAAGGAATGTCTGTCTGTCTTTATTTCCGTCTGGGTCCCACAGCTGCAACACCCTTTGTCTCTTGTCCTTGTCTGGATGTGTGTACCATTTTTTTTATTTTTTAATTAATCAGTCCTTAAAGGATTTTGGAAACTTATTTTATTGTTTATATCTGTATAAATGAGTGGTATTTTTTTTTTTAAAGTTAAGTTTAAAAGATTAGTATTAGTTTTTCATATATTATATTTTTTTGTTTCGTTTTTTAGTTTTTTGTCGAACAGCCTCAAAACTGGACGCTACCTCACATGTTTTATTGTGTCTGCCTGGCTGCTTCAGAAGACAGACAGACAGACAGACTGACTGACTGATTGGCTGAGTGACTGACTAATGAATGGACAGGGCGATGCTGCAGTGATAACAGACTGTAAAAAATTACTAAAATAAATACTTGCCACTGATGTGGGTCAAGGGTCATAATGCTGACCCAGTTATGACCTTGACAGAAGAACGGAGCATGTGCAGAAGGGAACATGTGGCTTGTGGCTTGGAGCTGAATGGGCAGAAATTACTTGGGACTTGGGAGTGACTCTTAAAAACATCAAATTCCTAACGTGTGAGAAGAGTCTTTCAGTTTCCGGGCACAGCGCTACTGTATTATGGGTGGTATCACTTAAAATGCGTTCACCAGAGGCTATCCAGTATTACTTTTTTTCTTTCGTTTTCTTTAGTTTATAGTTCAGGTTTGTCCAACTCAACTCTGTCATTTTCACGCAAACTGCTTTTTCATGATTGAACATTAAGTCTGAGCTCTTCCTCACTCCCAGACATCCGAAAGATGCGCACGTGCACTGCTGTGGCGTTCATGCCTACCACGCTGGACAAGGAAAGTGCTGCAATGGGACCCTGCACATCCTGGAAACGCCTGGCTGGGCGGCACACTGCTGCAGCTCCGTTCTGCTGAAACCGCTAGTACGTATCTTTCAAAGTTCTGATCTCCTTGCTAGACATTAGGTCGTGCCACCTGATATTTGTCACCCCATCCACCCATCCATCCATCCATCCATCCATCACATATTCATCCATTCATCCATCCATCCATCCATCCATCCATCTATTTATCCCATATTCATCCATCATCCATTAATCCAGCCAACATTCTTCTACCTGCCCACCCATCCATCCATCCACTCCTCCATCCATTCACCAGCTTTCATTCATCCATTCATCCATCCATCCATCCATCCATCCATCCATCCCATATCAACCCATTCATCCATCCATCCATCTATCCATCCATAAAAGGACAGGGATTTAGAAGCTCAATCAAAAATCAATCTTCTGCTCTCTTCTTTCCCGGGGTTTAGCTACAAAAACTAGTCCATCGCCAACCCAATTGTCTTCATTTGCCCTCTCATCCAACCTTATTCCTGTCTTCTGTTTTCATTGTGTTTTGAGCTTACTTATGTCATCCTGCATTTAGTCAGACCATCTGCTTTGTTCGCACGAGCCCAAGCAGACATGACAATTAGCCCAAAAGTTTCTGAAGCTGAAATATCCCTTTGAAGACCAAGGAACATTTAAACATTTCAACCATAGCATTAAGAACTTCTCTTAGTGCTCTGTAATCTGCCTGTGACGCCAAACGCGTCCCGAGTTTCGTCACTGTAAAGGCTGTTCATTGTCGTCACGCTAACATTGACTTTTGGCTCATTAAGTTGTATCCTTCTTTTATTTTTACCTCTAAACCAGGAGATTTGCTGCACCTCAGAGCACGACGAGGTGCCATACGCTGTTAAGCCGGGACACAGTTGCTGCGGTCACTTTTACTACAACTCCTCACTGTGGTCTTGCCACTCAGGAAGGCTGAGTCCAATCAGGCGAGACATGTCTCAGGCCCCTCGCTTGAAGGTTAGTTGGGTTGAAGTAGTACATCACCATTGTCTTCTCATTGTTATTTACACATCTTTTTTTTTTTTCTTTACCAGTAGGAATCTCGTTTTGCAAGAGAGTCCAGGCCGAGACAGACATATAAAAGTTTTTTTCATAAATGGAACAAATGTTTGAAAAAACATGCATATAAGGAGGTAAACAGGTTAGTCTTTGGACTCTGTCCTGTGCAAAGAAAGAGAAGCACACTGATCTGTATGTATATATACAAAGTGGTCAGTGGTTGTTTCCCAGATATTTGTTCACGTTAAGCTCATTGTTCATGTATGTGGCTCTCAGTCTGCTCAGTGCTAGTTATAACATAGCCTGCTAAAAGCAGTAGCTTGCGATCGTAATTTCACCATGAAAAAGAATAACAGGAGAAATATCCAGATGGTTTGACCCTGGGCCAGGGCGATTTCTTTGTGGAGTTTCCATGATCTTCTTGTTGGGTTCCGTCCAAGTCCTCCCAATCTGCATGTGCGTCAGTTGTCTGTTGGGTGTGACTGCATTTTTTTTCCCAGTAGGAATTTTCTTGACGCTGAGAATCTCAAATAAAAGGTTTTTGTTTTATTTATCAATGGAACAAATGTTTGAAAAAAACATACATGTAAGGAGTGCAAGGGATTCGAGGAGACTAATAGTTTCTCTCTTTGTGAATCCGGGGTTCTTTCCAAGGTCTACCCTGCCCCAGCCTGGTTTCCCTTTCCTTTCCTCCTTTTCTCCTTCCTGTCGAGTGTTTACGTCATTGGAAGTGGCAGTGAAAGTAGGGGAAGTCAGTTTGATTTGATGTGCTTGCAAAGGCAGCGCACAGTTGCGTCATCGTGTTGCAGTACCAGGTTTCGTCTGTAGCTCGTCCCATGTTGAGGCAAGCAGAGAACGCAAATGAGAAAATGACTCATCTCCTAAATAAACAAATGCGGCTGCCTTGTATAAACTGCAATGATGTGCAATATTGATTATGAATTTAAGATACATCGACACACGTTTTTGTCAGCACTATATGAAACATCATAAGCTTATCTTGTGAGGAAATTTCTAAGTTATTTGTAAAATGAGACTTCCAGTCTGATAATCACCAGCGTGTGTAATATTTGGTCTTTGGAACACTAGCTAACAATGGCAGGTGCTAGTGTTGAGCCACACAAAACTGTCGACAGGATAAAAATGACATTTTCCGCCTATCAAAGCTGCCTGGACAAGTTGCCAGTTTATCTCATTATTTGAGTTTATGAATTGAAAAAAGTCAGGGCTTTTTCAGCTGCCTGCTACGTCGTCCTTTCCCATCACTTAATTTGTGTATTTCATCTGTCTTTTACAGGGCACTGACTTTAAAAGGGTTGTGAAATAGGAATGAGCGCAACTCTCACAGCTCAAAAGTAAGATATTTGATAATTAATTAATAATTGATTAATGAATTAATCGTGAGGATAACAGCAATGCAATTTAACGTTTGTGTCCATTTCAAGTGCTCATCAGGAAATGTGGAGAAGCAGTGTCATCGGAAATGGTGTTCTTGGAATTGTCAACGCTCCAAGAATGGAGTTACTCACCTTAGTCCCTGAAAGTGCATTGTTACTGTTTTACTTGCATTCCGCTCATGTAACATTCGTAAACTCATAGTCAGCTGAACTTTCTGAAAGTACAGTGTCACGTCATCAATGAGTGCAATACTTTATGCAACGCTTCAAGCATGCTTACCTTATGTAATTGTATGTTTCTTGCTTCCTTTCCTGAATTTTAGCAAGGCTTATGGACAATCCTTGAAAAGATAGGTGAGCAGCAAGGTTGCGGGTTTGATCCCAGGGCCTGGAGCCTTTCTATGTGGAATTTACATGTTCGCGTGTAGTGTGTGGTTTCTCACAGGGTAGTCCAGCTTCCTCCCACAGTCGTACAATTTGCACACTGGAACTCTAAAGTATCCGCAGCTGTGAGTGTGGGTGCGAATGGTTGTCTTTCTCTGTGATAAACTGGCGACACGTCCAGAGTGTAACCCACCTTTATCCAAATACTGCAGGGATAAGCATTTAGTACTCTTCTCAAGTTGAGATCAGGTTCAAGTCAAAGTGCCTTCATTTGAAGACAATATTAAAGCTAAAAGTAAGAACACATTTTACTTTGGTAATTCATTCTACTTGACTTAGCTCAGGTAATTTTTTTTAAGTCAAATAAAAAAAAAAATTAAAAAAAATAAGTTGGAGGTTGCTAGCTGTGATTTTTGAAACTGCCGTCCAGGACATGTTTTCACATCCAGAGTCTGAACTCATACTCGACTCCCTCACACTTCAGTTTCTTGGTGCTGATGAATAACTCCGAAGGTCAAACACTTTTTATGCAGGCCATGTTTCACCGTCACAGCTGATTCAGTGTGCTCTTATTGATTTTCCACCTGCACGTCTAAGTCAGACTTTGTTACATGACCCATGACCCAAGCTATTTTTTACAGGTATTTTTTTTTTTTTTTAAACTACGATACTTGGTATTTGAAAACTAAGCTAAAATGACATTATTTACTTATTTGTTTATGTTTTTGATTTTATAAGATAAAGGCTAGCAGTTTAGCACTTTTCTTCCATGTACTGTAATGTTGTTGCAACTAACACTGTAATTAATAGGGTAACTTCAATTACATAGATTATTCCAATTGGAATATCATGGATATTCTTTGATTGTCAAATATTCTGTATTTGATGTTTTTGTGCTTGTCAAAATTTGTTTTGTTTTTTTTGTTTTGCAAATGCCTCAAACCCTCAACCATTTAGGATATGCTATTTTATATGCTATGATATGCTGCATATTGCATGTTTTTTCCAGCTGTTTGCTTATTATCACAATAAAAAGCAAAGTATATTTTGAGTGATTTCTGTTACTTTTTTGGGGGGGATGGGTGGGGGGGTTGCTCCTAGTTTGCAAGTTTTCCACTTTCCACATTCACTGGCTTTGTTTAGTGTGGCAATGTTGTTTTTGCCTGTTCCATTCACCCTGCCAGTACACACTCCACACATTGATATCCACGAAAAAGGTAGCACAGTATGGTTTTATTGATTCACAGCTTCTAGGCTAATTCCAGTCCCTTAACCCTTTAAGCGCCATCATTTTTTCAAGAAAATATTCAATTTTGACATCAAGATTTCAAATGGCTGTGACTTGAAATTGGTTAGAGATAAAGCCATACTGTAATTGAGAAAAATCTTCCGTAAACCCAAACTTTTTGCTTGTTTGTTTTTGTGTAATGTCAGATGTCAGGGGTCTATATGTCAGATCCCTGTCTCCGCAATACCCCACAGGCTCATCAAAATGTTTTATCCACTTTTGATAATTATCCACATATCTCAAACAGACCCAGCCATCATCACTGTAATTTACAGGGTGACCGCGAACCTCCCTGCTGCCTCCACCAGCACTGGCTGGGCGTTTCCTCTCACAGCTTTTACCACGGTGATCACTAACTCACTGCGCCCTGCGTCACCATTAGCGCTGTTTTGAGCACTCCTGCTTCCCCCACCACGCGCCCTCCTCCTCATTCGCCCATTACATCCCACTACACACCGGCCACGCGGAGGCGAAGCATGCGCTGCTTGGTGACTGTCGTGGCGCATGGACTCGCTGCCGCTGCGTAACTAAAGACGCACCGGGCAGGCTCGCTCTCACGGGATGACTGAACATCATCGTCAGAGTGCGGATATTCCTCTTCGTTATCTGAGTCAGACATTACTTGACGAACAAACCTCTCGGCAATGTATTCTCGGTAGAATTCGCCGTCTTTCTCTCTCCGCTCCCACGACAACCACTTCCTCGTCTCCTCGACTGAGGCGGGCTTTCTCTCTATTTATACTCCGAAATCTGAATATAAACACCCACACAAATGCTGCTCAGATTGAAGCCACAGGTGTCTGCCATCTCCTGGTGTAAAGTGGAAACTACTTTTAGCACCATATTTGCCACTATGGCCCGTTTAATTCAGCAATGACGCTTGTCGCAATTTTGCGACCATGGCGCCTAAAGCGTTAATACATCTGTTTTATTTTATTTTTATTTTTTTCTTGTTTTCTAGAAACAAAACCAGGCACACCAGATGCCAGGTCTTAATGATTTTTTTTATTTTCAGGGATTATATGCAGGAATCTGCTCATCATCATGCTTTGGGGCTGTTGTGTAGCTTCAGGCACAGGGAGCCTTGTTTGGGCATCATGAAAAGAAAA
The DNA here is from genome assembly GCF_046127955.1 of Nelusetta ayraudi. Taxonomy (NCBI): domain Eukaryota; kingdom Metazoa; phylum Chordata; class Actinopteri; order Tetraodontiformes; family Monacanthidae; genus Nelusetta; species Nelusetta ayraudi. The sequence goes on along the minus strand of NW_027466098.1, from coordinate 9,188,090 downwards.
AAAGTATGATGATATTTTCAGGGATTGTATGCAGGAATCTGCTCATTGTCTCCTCTTATGTCGGTGCTGGGCCTTCCAAAAGGACAATAACCCAACGCATGAATGGAAATTAGTCCAACAGTTCCTGAAGGATACCAAAACTAACCAAAACTTTACCCACAGGCGCCCTCGGTAGCGTCTCGGTACGGTACGGGTCGGTATTGACGCATTTCCACGGGCCCCAGCACGGTCCCAGGGGTTACGATTTTGGTACCTGCCTCCTTGGGGTTCGAAGCGAGCAGAGCTGACACCGCATGGGTGACGTAGCAACGTGCAGGGCACTGATTGGGTAAAAGTTTTGACGAAAGCCAAAGGCAGTCTCTCACGTAAGACCAAAACCGCCATTTTTTAAATGCCCCGCGTGTGGATTTTTACAGTTTCACGTATTAAAAACTGAAAAGATTATGAAACTGTACCATGGGCGAACGTAGAACTACAGACGTTTCTGTTGTCTGTGGCCGAAGAAAAAGCTCATAGAGAGCTGGACGGACGGAGCGACACGCAATGAAAAGCCTTCCTGGTTTCGCAGCCGGTGGCCGTCGCTGTACAGCGAAACAGTGTCCGGAGAAATAAAAAAATTAAAATGCAGAGCGACTACCGAAGCACCAAGGACTACAACAGTCGGAGTGGAACGAACAGAGCAAATGTTGGAGTTTTGTTCAGCCTAATTCGGATGCGATGGAACACCGACGCGGTGGCCAGCGGGAGTGAGACGGGCTCGACTCGGCCGGTGGACGACGAGAGAATAGTCGGCCACGACGATATTTGAAAACATGCTTGAGGACTGTAAATGTGTTTTGTAACATCAAGCAACTTTAGTTTGAAGGCTATTTGCAAAGTAGAGCCGTTGAATCGTGTGGATAAACCGCTAGCCACCACCGCTAACTCCGTGCTCTGCTTGTGTTGTGTTCGCGGGCATCGAAACTTAAGAGGCGGCGATTTTGGCTCGCAAGTTTCGTAAGTTTTACTCCCTATAGCGATTTTTAAACGCTGCTCGCTTGTTAACGCCGGTCGAATAGAGTTGTTGCTGTTTTGTGCTTTGTGTGGACTTAAGTTGTGCGGATATTCTTGTCTAATAATATACAACAGTGAGACTCAAGGTGATCGTTTCAGCGTCTACATTTTCTCTTCTAGGACAGTGTTTTGATACAAGTCAACAGTATGAAACAAAATAATTCTAAGCCCTATGAAAATGTCTCGCACAAAACAAAACAAAACCACGGTTAATACAAAAAGTGAATCCTATGGTTTCCGGGACACGGGAGGCACAAAAAAAAAACCTTCGGTTCGTCTTGCAACCGTGACTCCGCCCACGCTCAGGTACTAGTCGGGCTTATGGAAATACCTTTCAACCAAGCTGTCCCGTACCGCGAAGGGCTGGCACTAGCCGCACAGGGCTAGTGGGTAAACGCCAAACACAGTGAACTATTTGAGTTGGTTGTTACTGTGGTCCCGGACGTAGTTCGCCCTTCACCCCTGACGTCAGACGAAACGCTCCCATTGGTTGATTACAGTCACGTGTCTCCACTGAAGCGTGAAGAAGAACAATGGCAGGTCACACTGCATGTGGAATGTGTACTCAGCCCCATCCATATCATTTGCATTTGAAAGGCCAAGCCACCAGCTAACGACTTTCATGAGGCAGCTTCCTGAAAACCTGCTGTATTCAGGAATTTGCAGGTCTGCATAACACATTGCTGCACACATCCGGATATCTCCGGGAAACAGCAGGTTTGCCAGAAGTTTGCAGTGCCCGGATATTTCCGGATACACCCCTTTTCATGCAGCATGTAGCCACAAACATGGATTTGTTAAAATATATACTGTATACTGAATTGGGCTACGCTACAGGCATTCTGTCCATGTTTCTGTCCAGGAAGCAATAATTCTAACCTAACCAAATCATAAGAGAACAAAAGACAAAAGACTTACTCCCCTAACTAAATAAAGAAATGGCAGTCGACCCTTACTGCTCAGAAATTAAAAAAAACTGATAACGCTGAATATTGGTGACTGGCCAATCAGAATCGATTATTCGAGAAAGCCATGTTTGAATATATATATATGTGTGTGTTTTTTATAGGACAATTTGATCATCCCACAGGCAGCTGGACCTTTTTAAATGAATTCCTCCTTCATGCACCACAGGGGGTCTCCATCGCTCAGTGTGGGTGTTGACAAAACTGGAGGTGGCGATGATGGTGGTGCTGCATTCCTACATTTCGGGATAATGTTTCCATGCCTTGTTTGCACTGAAGAATTTTGTTTTGTGCTCAAGAAGAACAGTGACATGGAAAGTCTTTACAGTAAATCAGTGAATGGAATGCTCTTATTGGCTCCCTCTGATTCTATTTGCGAACAGCTCAATGAGTTACTTTTTCCCAGACATTTTTACATGGGTTGGAATGTGACCCTGGGTGTATCCCTGCAAGAAAATAAAGCAATAAAAAAAATAATAGAAGACTGTAACAAGTGAACGTGACTGGAGGAGCTGACAATAGTTGGCAGTGAAACGGTGGCTTCAGAACTTTCCGTTGCTGTGTTCCCACGCGTCTACGTGTTTATAAATGTGTTTGGGAGTGTGTCTGATTTTGACTCGTCATCTCCCTGAATCATCTAAATCATAAAATGCTCCCGATACAGAACATACAGAAATACTGACTAATAAAAAAGATAACAAGGTATTGTACAGCCCTTGATGACTTGCACCAGCCCTATACACATAGTCATGCCTTGCTCTTTCCAACATGATGTATGTCTGCTCCGCTCTGGACAAAAAAGAAATATGTGTGCAAACCATGCTGTGATAAAATACGTTAAAGCCAGTGGCGGCGCTAGGATACCTTTATCCATTGCTGTAGCTGGTCATTCCAATAAAAAAACAAAAAATAGAACCTAAAAATGATAATGGGACAGGTCTTTTTAATCTCTATACGGTCTGTTTCCTTCCAGACCTTACAGCTGTTCTTCCAAGGTGCTTATATTTGTGGAAAATTGTCTGGTATTGTCCCTTGGTCCATCAAGCTGCCTTGAAATGGTCCCAAAAGACGAGCCTGACTCATGCAAGGCAACAGTTCACTCCCTGATGTCATGGCTGTATTCTTTTGACTCTCCCATTGCAAGTCTCAAGAACGAAATGCAGTTTGTGTAAAGTCGAGCTGCTTTTCTACCCCGTAATTTCTACACTTTGGGTTTTAAACAAGATGAATGAACACCAGACTCAAGGGAAGGTTCCATGAATTGATTGATGAATGATTGCACAACCTGATTTCAACTAACTTACTGTTAAAGAGGCCAAACAAGTGGGTGTATGTAAACTTGTGACCCCGTCAAAAATCCTATCCTAATCCTCGGGCTTCCTGGATGCTAGTTTATTCATGATTCAAGTGTGTATCTTGAATTTAGCATGAGATTTAGGAACATGAAGTGCATGTAAACTTCTGACCACAACTGTCGAGTAGCGCCCTTCTCCTTTATATAGCCTTCAACTCATCAGCAGATTAGCGACAGCTAACGTACCTTCACTAGAGAGCCTGAAGAGTCTGCAGCGAGGGAAAACAAACGAGACAGCTGCATACTTTGCAAAAGTTGAGCGTCACGCTCGACACAGGCAGACAAACACGGGCGGCCCTTTGTCTTCCTTGTTCGGATGACAACTTTGACCAAAAAACAAGACAGCGGATGGTGCAGGAGTCCACACCCTCGTGTTTGCTGCTCATAAAAGGAAAGTAAAGACGGGCTATCGAACTGGTGATAAGCAGTAACCATGTAGAGCTGATTAAAAAATCTGTAAATGCAACCAGAAGCCGACGGCCCGAGATTTATCGATGCACGTTGAGACTCGGAAAACTCTGGTTCTGGTGCTCGTGAGCCACACTGACACAGAAGAAAAACACAACCGCACGGATACACCTGAACATCAGGTATAATCAGCATTGCCTCATCACGGGGCGCTCGTCGAGAAACAATGGCGAGGGAGAACTCCTGCTGCTGTCCGTCTCTGAGCCTGAGCAGGGACTCGGCTCGTTTCTGCTTGCTCTTCTTGCTCATCGCCATTTACATGCTGGCTGGTGCTGCCGTATTTTCCTCCCTGGAAAGACCAGCGGAGCTACTGGCCCATCGGCTCTGGGAAAGGAGGCTAAAGGATTTTAGTCAAGGGTATAATATTACCGTTGAAGACCTAAAATCTCTGCTGAGTCACTACGAGGAAGCTAGAACCGCAGGCATCCGCGCAGAAAAGGGCAGAGCCCTGTGGGACATCCCGGGAGCCTTTTACTTTGTCGGGACTGTGGTCTCTACCATTGGTAAGTCAACGGACTGTCGCCCATGTTACAAGAAAATTGTTTTGATTTTCCCTGACATAAATAATTGAAAGTCTAAAATAATAGGATGCATATATACAAAAAAAAGACAAGATCATAACCGATAAACAAACAGTCATTTAAGTTCAAGTGTGCAAGTAGCAAACCATTTGTCATACAAAACTGAGCATTTCTTTATCCATTTACCTGGAAGTTGACTTGACGTGGAACAGCGGCAACGCTACCGCTAACGGTGCACCTGGCTGCTCTTGGAGTTTTGGTCAACTGTTCTATTTCAGGGAAACTAGAAACACCCGGTCAGTGGCACTGATTCAGCTCTCCCCATTGCAAAGCAATGAAGTGTACATTTTTTAACTTATTATCATAGGTATTATATATTATGATTTTGGTATTATCAGTATTTTGTTTCTAACACGGTGAATCTAGATTTGCACATTCCAGTTTCTAGAATAATATTTGGTGAAAATGCTTTTTAATACTTAATATTAGCATGCCATACAGTGCCATGATTATTCAAACACTGAAACAGAGTCAGTCAGACAGAGGTCAAACAGCATACCTCTACAATATTAACCTGAATAGACATTAGGAAGCATTCATCTTTATACATTCATGGAAAGATCTACAAAAGTATTTTCAATTTACACAACATCAATATTACAGCAGGACCTATAGAGGATACATATGAGCCAAGATAAGGCTTACGCTCAGTTTACAACCTCCCAGTTATATCTGCTATCTTCTGTCAATTTCTGTTACTGTGGAAACTGTGACTCAGACAGCTCCCAGCCCACATCCATTTCCTTGCAGTATTTGCGGACTGTTGCTTGACACCTATGGGAACTTATTTTACTGCCTGAAAAATTTAATGGATCCGTTCACAGTAACATGATTGCTTCCAGAAACACTTTACCTCATTGCAGCTTCCTTCCTTTCTTCCTCCCCTGACGCTGTTCCTGAAACATTTAACGAACAATGCAATCTGTGAAAATTATTTTTAAAACGTGACCATAAGTGGTTTGGTTGGGGTTTTTTTGTACACTTCCATCCATCTATCTTCCATCCTGGCTTCCTCCTGCACTAAGGATGGCGGGGGTCTGTCTTGACTTATCCCACCTATGAATGTCAATCCCTGTTTTATAAGCTCTCATTCAGTCTGACATCTTTTTCAAACCGGGGTGAAAATCATAAAACCACCTTCTGGATTATGCAGATTTGTGGTGGAACAGTATATGAGGGAATCAAATGTAAATACTTGCGTGAGTGAACGCACAACAATTATTTCATTTTAGAGTATTTTTGTCCATCTTTTATGCACTCTTCCTCCTGCACTCAGGGTTGGCAGGGGTCTGTTGAAGCCTATTCCAGCTGTCATGAGGCGAAGGCAGGGTTACACCCTGGTTCATCACAGGCCCACAAAGAAAGATAAACAACCTTTCGCACTCACATACACACCTACGAACAATTTAGAGTTTCCAATTCACCTCACATGCATGTTTTTGGACTGTGGGAAGAAGCCGGAGAACCTGGAGAGAACCCACGCATGCACAGGGAGAACATGCAAACTCCACACAGAAAGGCCCCTAGCCCGGGATTGAACCCACTACCTTCTCGCTGTGACCCAGCAGGGCTAACCACTGCATCGTGGGTTCAATTGCCTGGGACCTTTCTGTGTGGAGTTTGCATGTTCTCCCTGTGTCTGCGTGGCTTCTCTCCGGGTTCTCCGGCTTCCTCCCACATTACAAAAACATGCATGTCAGATAGAGACAAACCACCATTGGCTCTCTCATACACACTCGCCTATGGGCGATTTAGAGTTTACAATTCACCTGGAGCAGCGGTTGCAGTTTCCCACATAAGACATTAAATGTGTGACGTTGCATCTGAAAATTTGCCAGCTACTGTCGGTCCGAAAATGTAACGCTCACAATTCTGTCCCACCAGTCGTGACTCCTCGTTCGGATCCATCTACATCGTTTGGGTGCCGCGGCTATCAGAGTAGAGACAAAAGCTGCATCCCTCCTTCATTCCATCTTTTTCTCCTCTTTAGTCGGTGCTCGAGAAGCATGAGCTGGCTTTGTCCACGACGTCTGATAATGTGGACAAGCTCAAGGAGAAAAAAAAATGAGTGACTCAAACATGTTGAGTGACTTTTGTCCGAAATAGTCTGTATTGTGTTGATATAGTCCGCAGACAAGGAAGTTCATTCTTATTCTTTTCCCGGTAAACTAGCCTCAATTTTGTGCTTTACTGCCCCCAGCGGTTAAAAACAACAAGCACTAGGGGGTGGGTGTGATCCGATCACAAGTGGTTTGTCTTGCCGGGTGGGAACAGATGTGGTCAGAGATGTCCACTTGTGATCGGATCACAAAAACCACTTGAAGTGACTACATGGGAACAGGACCTTATGGCCCTGTGATGAGCTGGCCACTTGTCCAGGGTGTCACCCTGCTTTTGTCCTATGCCATCTGGGATAGGCTCCAGCAGACCCCTGTGAGTCAGAGAGACTGTGATAAGCGGTTTAAAAAAGGAAAATGAAAAAAATAACTGACACAAAGGTTAAGTGAAATAGCGTCAGGGGATATTAGATCATGTTCAAAACAATGAATCCCGAACTTCCCTTAAGAATGACTGTATTTCCTGTACTTCCTGTTCCTGTACAGCTACCGGGTCAAAAAATGATTTTGTCGGTCAAATAAAGTTTGCTGCAGTTACACTGACAGCTGAGTAAACTGACAAAGTAAACTAAGCAGTAGGTAAGTGATTCGTTTTTATCACCACAGGTGCCACACATATCCTCCTTCCTTGTCCTTCTTTGCCATGAGAGAGGATAGACTGGGTCAAACCACAAGTTCCTCTGAAATGATGACTTGTAAACTTCTAAACTTCTAAACTCCCCATTTAACGACATTACCAGGCAGGCAAGGCTACATCCCCCCCTTCACATTTACTGTGAAGAACACCAGAACACCACAGATGTTAAAGGAAAAGGTCATGAGTGTGTATCAAATTATGGTCAAGTGTAAACGGACAGGAGAGTTGAGAGTTGAGAAAAGGCGATATCCTCTGTCGGAATCCGGTCATTCATTTCACTCACCCTTTGATGTCAGTTAAAAGGAGAAGCCATGACCGCCAGTGCATCAAAAGAGGATGTTTTTCTTCCCCCTTCCATGTCGCGTCTCAGTGCCAAATTTTTATGGTTGCTAGTTTATTTCTGGAACTCCTCCACTTAGCATGTGAGGAGAAGCACGTAAGTATTTACAAAGGTCAAAACATTAATCATCAAGAGGAACAGGTATCAATTTATGATCCCCTTTTAATTCTGTTTCATGTTCTCTTTTGATATGACATTGTTACTTTTAACACAAGCGCGTGAGACTTAGAATCTTCTAAAGGTGAGAAGACATATCGTGAAAAAAAAAAAAATGTCAATGTCAAACCCCGTTGTAAAAGCTCCCATTCAATCTTACGTCTCTTTGAAACCAGCTTCAGTGCCAGCGTGAAAATCATAAAACCCCAAGCAGATCCACTTTCTGGGATAATACAGATTTGTGGTGGAATAGTGGTGGACCTGCGAAACAAAAGGAGCTAAATATGTAAATACAAGTGAATGAACGCACAACAATTATTTATAACTTTAGAGTATTTTCAATCTTTACATTTCCTCATACACTCAGGGTTGCAGGGGTCTGTTGGAGCCTATCCCAGCTGTGATGGGGTGCAGTTTATCGCAGGGTCACACTCACACCTACGAACAATTTAGGGTTGACTGCCAAAAAATACATGTGTTTTTAATTAGATTTTCCTTTGATTCCCTCGCATCACTCATTGAACCTTCAAACCGTTAAAACTCAAAACACATATTAATGGACTGGAAAGCCTTATTGGAAAGAGGATTTTTTTTATTTCTTTGATATCCCAAGCTTTTGTGTGATGTTTAACCAAGAAAGCAAGAAAGCCTGTGTGAGGATGGTGACAGATGTGACCTTTAACCTAAAGTGTCTCTCACAGGATTTGGAGTTTCAGCACCCTCAACTTTACCCGGAAAGATCCTTCTTGTTCTCTACGGGTTGGTGGGTTGCTCGGCTACAATACTCTTCTTCAATCTCTTTCTGGTGAGAGTCAGAGCGTTGCTCACCCTGCTTTTATCCTGGTGCCACGGGAGGAGAGCCAGAAACAGTGGCCCGGATGTGTCGACCGGCGGCGGTACCAGACCCGAGGCGTGGAAGCCATCCGTCTATCTGGTGGCAGTCATCCTCTTTGCTGCTGCCCTGCTGGTTGCGTGCGGGGCTGCGTCCCTCTATTCGGCCATGGAGGGCTGGACTTTCATAGAGTCCCTCTACTTCTGCTTCGTGGCGTTCAGCACAGTAGGATTTGGGGATTTTGTCAGCGGCCAGAGAGCTCAGCACCAGAACATCCCAGTGTATCAGGTTGCAAACTGTCTGGTGATGCTGTTCGGGGTGTGCTGCACCTACTCCCTCTTCAGTGCCCTCTCCTTGATCATCAAGCGAGGACTGAACTGGATGCTGAGCACACTGGCGCCGGTGCGTGGGAACGTGTGCTGCTACAAGTCACAACTCCGAACACTTTCCAAATGCTGCACCTCAGAGCCGCAGCTTACTTACCCGTGCTGCTCGGAAGAAAACACACTGCAGAGTCAGCAGGTGCCTGCGCTCGTGTTCTCAAGCCACACTATGGTGTAACACTGCTGCAAGCAGAGCCAATCGTGATAAAGGCCATGCCAAAAACTGTTCAGCATTTCCACACAGTGCACTGGAATTACTAAACAAGTTGACTTCCTTTGATTGGAATGTATTTTTCGGATCAGTCATTACCTTCCTGTGCCTTCCTGCAGTGACATATTCACTCCTCATTGCTCGTAAATAAACTGCAACATTCCGAATTTCTGGAGGATGTCAACTTTTTTATTTGAATGTTTGCTAGTAAATTGAATTAATTAATTCCTGTTAAAACACACACACACACACACACACACACACACACACACACACACACACACACACCGAAGGAGCATGTGTCAGTGATGACTCCATAATTGCAATGTCTATTGTAATTTTCTTGGCATTAGATTAAAGGCAACATTTTGCATCAGGAGTGAAAACATCACTGTTGATGCAACAACAATGGAAGAGTAATTTGCAGATGGAACATAAAAGAAGAATTTTTTTTTCGTCCCACAATTTTTTTCCTTCCCCCTCTTTGCAAATGTGATAAATAAGCTTTATTTCTTTTTTCTCCCCCCCCCCCCCCGTTTTTGGCTTCAGCAAACTACGCAACAACAACTGGACAACACCTGTACCAAGTTTGATGCTGTTGAAGTAAAGTAAAGTGATTCTTTCCCGGACACGGAAACTAACTAATGGACCGCCGCTTTTACATGCAGGAACAAGTACAATGGCTCCCTCTCTTGGTCGTCTATTTAAATTACTTCATAGAATGCACCAGTGTGTTTTTATTATTATTAACAGTTTGAGCGCACACAAATAATTGATTAAAACCATCGATAAAATTGTCTGCATAGTCTCCCAGAAGAAGTTACTTCCTATCGTAAGTAAAATTTCATTTGGGCTCATCAATAACATTAATGTTGAGAACCATGAAAGAAGTTTAATGGACGAAGGTGTTAGGGCCAGTTCTTTAGTTGAAGGGCCAGGAACAAACTGGGGCCATCTTCAGTTTACAGATGTGGTATTTATTTTGGTCAAAGGTAAAGTAAAACCAGGGCTGGACTCAGAGTGATAGAGCTCACACAGGATCTCCGTCAGAGTCAGTCCCAGAGTGAGTGACTCCTGTGTCGTTCCCAGTTATGTTCTTGGGCTGATTCTACTCAGAGCCCGTACACTTTTTTTTTTTCAATTTTTTTTTTTTGTTAATTTGGTCACATTATACAGCTTCACCTTGCATTTCAGTGATGACCTGTTGGTGTAAAACAACCTGGACTGTTGCGCTACACAAAGTCACAAAGGAGTGGTTTCTAGAAAGCCTTGGTTTGACATATTTTCTAAAAATAAAATAAAAAAAAAAAAATAAAATAAAAAAAAAAAAGTGACATAAGCAAAAGAGATTTAGCAATGCATGACACCTTCAAAGGTCCGCTGGCAAAATTTAGCAGGGTTAAATTTATGGTGCATCGTTCGGTCACTTCTTGTGTCACCTCAAGTCTGGGTGAGGGAAAGATGTGATTAGTGGAAATCGGCCACTGCTTGTAAAACCTTCAACAACACAAAGGTGTTGGTCTTTTTGAATGCCTGCCAAATTAAAAATGTATCTCGCAGCTCTAATTCTTTATACAGGTTTTAGAATCTAAAGCCTTATCCAAGGACTACCTAGATTGTAGATAGGGCTTGGATAAAGCGTTGAGTTAGACCGGCGGAAGGATACAGGAGTAACACGCATGCGCAGTGGAATTGAGGTTTCCGGGCAACTCGACCGCAATACCGGGTCAACGTATAACGGGCTGCAGTGCACAGGTGTTCTGAAACACATCGATTAACCACGGTTACTACATTTATATCCACTGGGTAACGCTTGCCAAGTGACTGTTATTTTTTTTTTGAAAAATAGAATTGGACATTTTGCTATCTCTTCGGAGCTTGAGAACTCAACCACACCATGGTAAGTAAAAGCTGCTAACGCGACTGTGAGGAGCCCTCCCAGCTAGCGGAGACGTTAGCTAGCTTAGCCAGCTAGCTTGGTTATTACCCATAACGTCGAATGCGTCGTTTTTCGGCCTAACACGAAATAATATCTATATCGAAATGTACATCCTCGTCATTAGCATTGTGTCTATATTCGCTTATTTTTCAAACAAGTAGGCGACGTGTCCAGTGCAACGTCTTCACGCGTAACATCGCCGTCATATTATCATAACGCATGTCGGTTGATTGATTGTTGTTTTGTTTTTTTAATAGTATGGTTGGTGACTCGCAAGATTGGACATGACTCGAGTGTTTTCCTTTATCAGCCCGTGTTAGGACAACTGCGCAGTAAAGGGTTGCAACACGGTGGTCTCATGAGCCTCGTTCCCTGTCTCACAGCTCTGCTGGTGATTTAAGACGGTTAAGCTGATACGTGTGCCCGGAGATACACGCTGCGTAAGGGTAAAAAAAAACCTCGCTGCTCCGGTCGAGGCTCGCAGCTGGTTTCGCCGTTTTCTTCGAGTCAGGAGTGGGCGTGGTGGCGTCGCTGCTAAAAGCGGATAGCCTCGTAAAAATAGACAGTCTAATGTAAACGTCATCTGAAAAGCCATCTCTCGTTAACCTCGCGAGCGAGCGAGCGAGCGTGTAATCTAAAACCCGGGCGAGTTGCTCCTCCCGACTACCATTTCTGACATGCCAGCCGAGACCTCGCTGCAACACGGGCAGCAGCAAACCTCCTGCAGAAATACCAGCAGGGTGCTTCGAGTCCGCTGGCCTGGCCGTGACATGCGCAACAAGCGGAAAAGGCTGTGATTCCCAACAATTGCGATTACATAAGAGGGCTGCACAGCTTGTGGAAACCGTTACTGGCGCGCACTCGCACAAACGATTTAAATCTTTATGGAGTGAAACGAGGCTTAGAGGGAAACATTGTGCTCCTGCAAAACCACCATGACGGCGTCTCTCCCTCCCCCCCTCCTCGAAGCGTATTCCGCCACAGACTGCTGGATGATCCTCTCCTCCAACCCCCCTCCTTCTGCGACTCCCTTCTCCCCGCATTGAACCAAACCATGCATGGTGCAGTAGGCCTGTCGGCGCCCGCAGTGCAACTTCCAAAATGGAACGGAGCGTATAAGAAACGCCTCTTTGTTGCTCCTCGGACAAATAAAACGCCTTTTGTGCAATAAGCGGTGCACGCCGAGAATATTATTAGCTGTCGAACAGAGCACATGACGTGTTGCAATACTGATTTTTTATTTTATTTTATTTTCTTCTTTGTGGCTGTCATGCGCAGTGGGATCAATCCTCTGCGTTGCATAGGCGAACGCTCGCGCGGAAGCCTTTAAGCACAGTTGTGCATTGCTGTAATCCATGCGCCACCTGCTTTGTCTGCACCGAGGTGGCAACCACGGGACACAACACTCCCATGCGGTCCGTTTTGATCCCCTTCCCCTCCCCGCTTCTTTTTTCAACACCACTTACCAGCCAACACCTCCAGCACCATTAACTGACTTCAGAACATGATGGATGTAAAAATGAAATGTAATTTTATATGTGTGTATATATAGATAGATAGATAGATAGATACACACACACACACACACACACACACACACACACACATATATATATCGGATCGATAAATGCAGGGTTCTGCAGGATTCACACCTTGCACTCTGATTTTGATGGTGCTCATAGCTGCCATTCTTGCGTGCCGCTTGATCACAACCACAGCAGTCGTTTTCCAATAGTACAAACATCTGCGCGCAACAGTTGTCGGTCTACGACGGTAACGCAAACCTCGCATCTGTTCACAAAAAAAAAGACAACAGGATACAAAGAGGTGGATAGCGGTGGCGATATTGAGTGTGCTACATTGGTGACCCTGTTCACGTCTCACTAATTATAGCAGGCACGTATATTTTAGGCTGCAGAGTATTTATACTCGTCCCTCATCGCTTTCTCAGCCTGAAGTGGGCATGTTGACTGACTTAGACAGGCACACCGGCACTCAGGAGGATGGTGGAGTGACACTTTAAGAGAAAAAAAAAAGTTAAATAATTGATACCATAGGCAGTTATCACCGTCCACACTTTGCAATGTAGTCACTTGTGAAATATATAGTGGGGGTGGAGTCGGGGTGCATTTAAAACATCTCCTGCATACACGTCTGTAATTTTTACTTTTTAAATTTAAGGCTCAATTTGTCAGATTAACGCTACACATCGTATGTTTTGTTCTGTTTTTTGTTCGATAAGTAACTCAAAGTAAATAACGGTTGTTGTTGTTTCCATTTACTCATACCATCTATATGCACATAAGATTGAGTGCAATAGTTCAGAGGTGGCCTCATTACTTCAGCAGCCATCCATCTTCAGTAGCCCGGGACGTGGATCTACTCAGGATTTGGAGATTGCACCATTACGTCACAGTTCATATAAGAAAGATTTGAGAAATAATCAGAAATAAATGATGAACACGAACCATCGTGGCAATAATCTCTCTTACCATTCGAAGCAGTTGGCCTTTAAATAAAATACATCGGTGCATTATAGTCTCTATTTTAGGCACCTCGCTTCTTATCAACAAGACACAACGTGTCAGCCGCTCCAAATGACTTTCTACTCGTTAGCGAGGCCATAGAAAGTTAGTTCAGCTGTCGGATGATATCACAGTCTGTTTTGCATTTGCTCCGCTTGGAGTGCATTTGCATTAGCGTGGATTTGTGTAGGCTGTTTACACAATGCAGTCTGCCGCAGGGGGTTCTCCTCAGGCCACGGCTTTTATCTCTCTACTCATCTTGTGTTCGGTGTGTCGTCTTCTTTACAAAGACCTGCAGCTGTCGTACTCGTGTGATGTAACTGAAGACAATCCCCTTAAAACATGACCTAATTATTGCTCAACTGAAAGAAATCGTTACGTTTAATGTGTCCACCGCGGTTGTAAAACTTAGTGTTGGAACATTTTCACACTGGGCCTTATTGTGCAGGGGCTTAGCGCATGTTTCCAGTGCACAGTCATAGAATGCAGTGGTCTTTGTGGTCGTACGAGGGATTTAAAGATATCACAGTATTGCTTTGGGGCAACCAAACATGATTTTCAATGCTGTTTCATTGCGTGTGCAATGTTTTCAAAGGAAAATTGCCAGGAGCTCAAAACAAGAGTCGACAGCAGCGGGAAAGAGCTGCTTTGATTTTGACAAAGGATATTTTCCTTTTTTTTTATCACCATAAAAGCAAGCTCCTTACAGATGTGGCATTCATAAGGGAAATAAACTGGCTTTACATGGGTGTTACATTCACCACCATCAATCATTGCAGCAACACAAGTGTCCACACCTTTTATTCTAAGCGTGTCTCCAAAACCCCAAGCTGATTCTTTTTCCTGAATTCTCGCTACTTCAAGATATTAAGTGTTTGTACTCTGTGATTTATTCTTAGTCAATCTTTCTCTTTCCATTAACAGGCCGACCAGTTGACTGAGGAGCAGATTGCTGGTGAGTTTTGTCAAGAACCAAAAGTCAGAAACCTCTGGAGACTTTATTTCAAGTAGAAAAATGTCAAATCAAGAACAATTACATTTCAGTATTCGCTGTAGATTTTTCTATAGATAGATTTTTCTTATTTCTTTTCAACCTGGCTTAAATTTTCCGGTGGTTCCAAATTGATTTTACACCTCAAGTGATTGTAAAAAAAAAAAATAGTTCATCAAGTTTCGTGTGGGTGAAGGCTTGTTCCTTTCGGCGGTGGCTTCCTTTCAGCGCTCATCTCATCAACCGTCGACCGCGGCCAAGTCCCTGACGCCTCCCTCTGTGTCCATTTCCAGAGTTCAAGGAGGCGTTCTCACTGTTCGACAAGGACGGAGACGGCACCATCACCACCAAAGAGCTCGGAACTGTCATGCGCTCGCTGGGACAGAACCCCACCGAGGCCGAACTCCAAGACATGATCAATGAGGTGGACGCTGACGGTGAGGTCCAGAGTCCCGGGAACGCCTCAGTCCCCGTCTCACACGTGGAACGCAGTGCATTGATCCTGAAAGTGGCTGATTGTTGCTCGGCCTCGTCATTTCCGTTGTGTGTGTCCGTGTAGGCAACGGTACAATCGACTTTCCCGAGTTCCTCACCATGATGGCGCGAAAGATGAAGGACACTGACAGCGAAGAGGAAATCAGGGAAGCCTTCAGAGTCTTCGACAAGGTGCGTTTTCGTCGAAACTCATTTGAATCGGTTGACTGTCGCATTCCTTTTTGTCAGAAGGCATGGCTGCTCAGGCCATCCAATTGGATGACCGTCCAGTTTGAAGAAGAAGAAAAAAATGAATCTGACTAAAAATCCGATTGGCGAGCTGGTGTTTTGCGAGGGGATGGGCGGGTCACGGTAGTTCTGCTGTCGCCCCGTGCAGGACGGTAACGGCTACATCAGTGCAGCCGAGCTGCGGCACGTCATGACAAACCTGGGCGAGAAGCTCACCGACGAGGAGGTGGACGAAATGATCCGCGAAGCCGACATCGACGGCGACGGTCAGGTCAACTACGAGGGTAAGGCCACGCGCCACCAACAACCTGCATCGCATGTCCCTGAACTGAAATGTATACGAGTTAAAATAAATGAAGAAAAGTAATGTTGACGATCCGAAAGGTTCTTTTTAAAAGTCGCATCAAAAAGCCGTGTCCGTCATCCAGGCATTGTTTTTATTCTCTCTCTGTTGTTTTTTTTGCAGAGTTTGTCCAGATGATGACTGCCAAGTGAAGACAGCACTGGCTTTTTCTCATCGTTGCTTGTCCTCCTATGATCACTGTCTTCAAAAAAAAAACAAAAAAGTTAAACGATTAACCCAATTTTCTCCCCCCCCGCAACCCCCCACCTCCCTCCACCCCACCCCCAGACGAAACAAGAGGTGAAATAAATGTGATTTTGCAATTTGCCCCTTAGTATATCCAGCTACTTCTAAGGTATCTCTGTTGAACAAGCGGCAACGGGATCGTCCCTGTAGAAGTGAATGGACCAAGCTTTAAGAGGGCTGTGGCCCCCGTCCTTAAGACCAAGATTCTGCTGAGTCACCCTGCTGCTGATTAATTTAGAGGAAAGAGCAAACACTGACAAGAGGGTTGGGAAGCTCACGCTGCAGCAGCAGTTTGCCACCTCAGTATCCCCCCCCCGAACAACAGTTCAACAGTGAAAATTTGAGCGATTGCCTAAATATCCAATTGCATGCGCCACCTTTGTGGTTGGTCCCTTGTCACAACAAAGGACGGGCCCTGATCCCATGCGAGGTAGTGATCAAGCCGTGTACACACTGGAGGTATATACATTACTATATAGCTATATATCCGTAAAAAAAAATTTGTGTCACTATTGACTATTGCAAGAGTCACGGTGTAGGGTGTTCATTGTTGCTCAGTCGGGCGTGAGCATTCTGATACCATGAAGACTTAGTGTAAGAGCGCAGATGTGACGATGGTCTTTTCCTGTCGGGGGGGCGCTTCGTTGTCTCGTTGTTGATTGGTGGGCTTCAAGTCGCCTGCGGCACCGGTTGGAGACGATGGCGATGTTGTTTTATTTCAGGATGTAAAGAAGAAAAAAAAAACAACGACGACAACAACAACACACTTGATGACTGCTTTTGATACATTTGTTCCGCAAACCGATATCTTGACGATAACGATATTGATGTAACAATTTATAAGTGTGTTCTCAGTTGATGTACTGATGGCAACCCTCAGTCACCATATCTATTAATATCTATATTAGTGTGTTGTAAAAGTTTGCATTGCCTATTGGTGTAGTGAATAACCTGTGACATGTATTCTCTGCGTTTTTTGAAATGTGCCATAATACGCCTCGGGCCTCTTGCAGAAGGCATAGTCCAGCGGAAAACCTAAATACATGTGACATATAGAACAACATATAAAAGACATGCAAGATGATCATATTTGCACTTGAGTATTATCGACGTGGGTATTTCAAAGAAGAAAAGAAAAACCAAATGTCTTTGTCCCGGCTGCTACCAAGATGCTCCTGTGTTACTGTCATTTCTCACCCTAGTCGTCACCTGACCTTCGACCTGTAGTCCAGTGATTTCAATCCTCACTCTGCTTGCCGTGTTACTGAACAGAAATGCATATACTGTATATTCACAAGCACTACGTGTATGGCGAGAGTGTAACGTTAGACTGTGGCTCTTAAGATAGGGATTATAACGGGCTCCATAGCAAGGAATCGAGCTGTAGAAGAGGGCTTGGTTGGCTTTGGGCGTCTTCCGATTTCCTCCAACCGCACCGCACCGCACGGCGCGAATGCTTCTCCACTCGAGGTGTTTCAATTG
Source organism: Nelusetta ayraudi (assembly GCF_046127955.1). Lineage (NCBI taxonomy): Eukaryota > Metazoa > Chordata > Actinopteri > Tetraodontiformes > Monacanthidae > Nelusetta > Nelusetta ayraudi. The sequence continues at coordinate 9,170,744 of NW_027466098.1, read as the reverse complement.
GTGAGATTTAAATCTAATGTCGGAACTTAATGGTAAATGGACTGATGAACTCCAAAATGTAAAGATGTGATATATTTTCCATACATCAATAAAAACCGATTTAGCTTTACTCCACCCGGATTTCCCTGTTGTTTTTAATCCAACTATAAAGCCTCTTGCATTCTCCTTCCTCACGTCGCACTGTTTTCTTTTTCGCTGCTGCTTCCTCCTCCTCCTCCTCCTCCTCTGTGCCAGAAAGGAGATCTAATCCCAGACAGCCTTGGCCTGGGTACAGGCCAGTCTCTGTGCCGCTGCAGAGGAACTATCCTGGGCATGGGCTATATTTAGTGGCTCATCAGATCGTTACTGGAGCCTGTGGTAATCCAGGACAGCAGGGGTCACGACCTCTCACCCTCACATTCTCGGCGCAGAGAAAAGGTGCGCTCGCCTTCTCCCTGACAGACAAAGGCAGCGGCCAATGGGTTGAGGCCTAATCTGGAACAGAGCAGCGCGATTGGACGTTTCCGCGCTCTAATCGTGTGGCTAAGTAGATAAGTGAATTAGGACATGGGCGCTCATTCAGCAGGGCAAGAACAAGTGGCATATCACTAGCAGGTGTGATTATCCATCTGCGGTTGTGTAACATTTGGACAGCCTCACTGCTGTGCAGCGATGAATATTTCACAGTGCATATAAGGCATTATTATTATGCACATTAGGAGTTTGCAAGCTAACCACCGTACCACTACCTCTGGTACCAAGACAATCCTCATACTTGGATATACCGCTAAAGAAAGAAGCATTTAACCAAAATGCACTGATCACCTGTAAATTACATCTAATAGTTAAAGAGAGAGGGTGAGATTTTTGCAGGAGTAGTTCTGGTGGAAGGCATGTTTTTTGTTGATGCATCTATTTTTAGACCTTACACTAAAATGTAATTCCAGTTTCAAATGACAGTGAATTTGTGTACATAATTATTGAATTCAAATGAATTTAACTTCACTCGTTGATGGAAAAAAAAAAAGCTGAGTAGAACTGTTAAGAAAATGATGTAATTGACTATTTCCAATTAACTGCAGTCAACCCACTGCTTGGTTAGAAATTTGGTGTTGACCACTTTTCAACACTAGATGGAGCTGAACAGGTGCAGAATAGGAAAGTGAGTGTGGCTGGAAAAACACAAGACAGGAAAGTTCAGATAATGTTTTTGTGTGGAAATGAAATGTTGTTGTTTTTTTTAAATGTCATTCTGAGGGCTAATTCTAAACCAGTCAGCTCTTCAAATGCAAGTAGAAGATACGTTTGCGTGCGCGCGCATATGTGTGAAGGCACAATAATGCGATTTATTCGTGTGTGTGTGTGTGTGTGTGTGTGTGTGTGTGTGTGTGTGTGTGCGTGCGTGTGCGTGTGTGTGCGTGTGCGTGTGCGTGTGTGTGTGTGTGTGTTTGCTCTTGCGCACCACACCCACACACCATTGTGTGTTCTCCGCAGTGTAACCGTATCCCCCTCTTTGCTTGGACAACACGGAGCTTAGCATTCTTCCTCGCCGGCCTCAATATTTTGTAAACTCCGCCAACAATGATAACTGCGTGTTTTGTTTTGTTTTGTTTTTGAGAGGGGGGGGGGGGGGGGGGTAACGTGTTTGCCCTCCTGATTGAATATATATTGTGTACCCTCGTCTCGCTGAAGACAAAAAGGAACGGTGGTCCTTGTCAATGCCTGGCACCTGCTGTTTTGTGATCCATTGAGCAAAACACACAGTTTTGCTTTCCACCGTAAAGTGTTTACTTTTTTCCACATCTGCAAGATGGACACATTGAGATCAGTGGCTGTACATACACGTATGTTTGGACGGTCCTAATTTCTCTGCCTGTCAAGTTAGAAGTTGTTTTTATTGAGTGGTTTCACCTGCAAACAGTTTATAATATTATAATATACATTGCCGTTCAAAAGTTTTAGGTCACCGACTGATTTCAGCATTGAACTCCATTATAAGCAGCCTCGTGAAATTACCTACAGGAATGCTTCAAGAACATTGCATGTGCAGGAAGATCAGTCAGGATGTGCTAAACACATTATGGGATGGGTTTTTTAGAGAATGAATATCAAGTGTGCACTATATCATGACAGAAGTTGAATGCTTTAACATTGCGAAAAAGAAAAAAAAGTGAACATTTCTAAAACAAAGCTTTGTATTATAAACACACTTTGTTGTGTTGTGCTAAACCATAAAAGCGGAAACCATGCATCATGGGTTATGGCTCTTTGAAACAGCTGACTTTTAGTGTGTTCACACAGAATTTTGCACACGTGGAATTCTCTCAATCACTTTTAGTTAGACATTGGAAATAGTTTTCATTCAGCGCTGAAATGTTTATAAACTTGTTAAGCACGTCTTGACTGATTTTAGTGCTCTCATAATGACTCCAGAGCATTCAAGATCACTATTTCATAAAACTGGTTACAATGGAGTTCAATGCAGAAATGAGTCAGTGACCTAAAACTTTTGAACGGTAGTGTATATGTAATATTTTTTCTGTATATTCAACTATTTTAATGCCGTGTTACAATGACAGTAAGATTTGGTACACCAGATAAAATGGTTCCTTAAGAGCTCTGCGTTTCTGTCAGGCCTCCAGTGAAAAGAGAAGCAACACCTGGAAGGTGATTGCATGATTTATTATAATTAAGATTTCATCTGGCTCTTGTAGCTACCGTACGTTGCTAAATTATAAGCCCAATGAATACTGAAATGCTGTCAATTGGTGGTCGGCATGTTGCAGAACGGGAATGAGCTAAACATCAAGTGACCCACATTCTCTCTGCGGTTGAGGAAACTGAACTACAACAAGTTTTTCAAAAGTTGCTATAAAGTTTCCTTTATCACATCACATGTAGCCATATGTCCAGTCATTATCTGCAAAGCTGGGACATCCATTGATTACCCTCTATGACGTCTCAAACCTCTTCATCTTGAAAACTCCCATATTAGAAGTACGATATATTAAATATATAATACATTTTTCATCATTCTTCACACTTTTGCTACAACAGAAGGAAAAGTCCACAGTTCCATTCGCACAATGGATAGCATTGTTCGTCAGCTATTTAATGGTACCAAAGAACATAGCTCTGTATGTGCTTGTGGAGGTTGGCATGATCCCGAGCAGAGTTATTACAGTGCACAAGAAACGACTTGCCAGGGACGACGGGTTGACATTGTTGATGTAAAGGCTTGCATAACGACTAAACTCACTTGTGCAATGTTTGAGTCTTCCGTGTGTGTGTGTGTGTGTGTGTGTCCTGGCCCAATGGAGCACTCTCTGCCCCACTGTGCACAAAGGATTTTCATTAGTAATTTAATAAACATCCCCTAATAAGGATGCCAAAATGCCGTCGATTTAGATTAACAAATTGGAGTCAGAGTTGAAAATGGTGGCCAGTCACCCGTAGAAAATACATCAATACATCAATCAAGACATCAATAAAATCTTTTCACAGTTTTCAACTCCTGCAGAGTGATGCTGTAATCATACACCAAATGTCTGTGTGTTGGCTTCCTGAGCTGCGCTGGAACTGCCAGGAACCTCAAGTAATCTAAATTTACAGTCGCGTAAATGTTAATTTGAGATGACCAAAAATGAATTGCAAGGAAATCCGCGAGAGATTTGCAAAGAAATAATGCACATTGTGCAAATGTAACTCATACATGTTCTTCTATTTAGCACCACTTTTGTTTTGTGGGTGCCGTGACTGTGTGATTGGTTCACGTGCTATATATCAGCCATTTGTAATTTGCTATTAAAAATGTAGTGGCCAAGAGAAGAAAAATTATGTATACCATACAATTATTCTTAATAAAGTATACAGATGGAAATATGTGACATGAAAGACACAAAATGATTCTTAGCTGCTGAAACCACCAGGTGTCACAAGCTATATTCAGCTCTTGATAAGATAAAGAGGAGGACACACGTGGGGATTATATGTGTATATCGTTTGTACATACAATTCTTAACAAATCAAAAATTAACAAATATTATGGTTATTTTTAAAATACATGCAAATATTTTATAAATAAATATTGATAAAAAAAAACACCCCAAATTATTCTTTGTTGCTGTGCCAGTGGTCCTATGACTGAAGTTTGAGAAGTTTGAGTCAAACCTAGAGGCAACTGAGGATAAAGACTTGACTTAATGCTCAGTGACTGATGGAGTCGTCACTGTCTTGTACATAGTAACGAACAAGTAAACTGAGAACGATGGTTAACCTCCAACAAACCTCCCGTGTCTATGGTAATGGTGAGATAAAATCTATTAGAAATAAAAAAATGGCATGATGGCATGTTTTAAAAACAACCAGAAAGAGGAACTGTGGTCTGGATGTGAATGTGTATCTCCACTTCCTGTTTCAGCTGGATTCCAGGGATGTTTCGATATCTCACTCTTTTTCTCAGCCACTTATGATGACAGTTTGCCAAAGTGCTAGCAGATGGCCAGGACTTTTCTCTGGTTTTCTTTCTCTGGTATTTTACTTACTAGCTTCATGGTTAGCTTGTGACGTGCAACAGAAACTGGGCAGCTCCAAGTCCATACAATCATAACCATTGATTACCCAGCGTGAGGCCTTCCACCTTGAAAATGACACTCAAAGCGTCAATTTCAAGCAGGTGAAGTCTGACATGACGTCCACACACCAGGACATGACCTGTACAGACAGAGAAACTCCTAAAAAAAAAAAATCTCCTATTTTGCAGAGAAAGTATATTCAAGTTTAATTATGGTTGTAATGTCATCACAGAGGGCAGGCAGTGCAGGCCAGGCTCATTATTCCTGCATTATGGGTGCCTGCGTATCGTCTGCAGCTTCGGGGAAGCCCTGTCTATTTCTGTATGAATCTACAAAGAGACACCCCCCCCCCCTTCTTCCTCATATTAACCACAAGAGTCAGAACTAAAACAATGTCCAATGCTCTTTCCAGTGTTGAGAGAAAGTCATGCATTTGGAAACCCACAACCGTGCAAATATCACACACACCACCTACTGGGTGTCTGACATTTAGGTTTGGCAGAAAGAATTTTTTTTTTTGATTTGTTTAGATGAAATGCCAAGGAGCAGTTTTGCTGTGAGGTCATTATTATCAGGTAACTATTTACTTCTTATGTACTATAAAATCTGTAACTGTCAGAGTGATTTTATAATGACACCAAGCCTCAAAGCAATATTCTGCCCAAGACTTCTAAGTCTGTTTTTTAATGATTTCGTTGACATAAACGTACCTCTGTCAACTCCCCAAAAGGCAGTTTTGCTTTGCTGTTGATGCAGACATCTTTCTAACTTCTTGTGTCTTGTCTAAAATATTTGCTTTAACCCCAATGAAAAATAAAACCATAAAATTCTATTTCAGTTTTCAGTTTGTTCATGTTCATAATCACTCATCAGAACGTAGGAGGGTTAGTCATGGTGTCCCGCAAGGGTCTGTACTTGGGCCACTCCTCTTTAACATCTACATGTCACCTCTTGGTGACATCATTAGAAAGCATAACATCAGTTTCCATTCTTTCCATTCTTACGCAGATGACACACAGCTGTACTTGTCATTTAAGGCAAATTAGGCTCATCAGTTGGCTAAATTGGAATCTTGTCTTCGTGACATCAAAACTTGGATGACACAGAATTTCCTGTTGCTTAATACCAATGAAACTGAGGTCATTATATATGGCTCGCAAGAGAGTAGGGACAGACCCTTTGATGGACACGGTGGTCTATTTGGTACTACACCCAGTTCTACTGTGAGGAACCTTGGAGTCACTTTTGATCCGGACCTGACCTTTAATTCTCATATACAGAATGTAGGGAGGTCAGCTTTCTACCACTTAAGAAACATTGCCAAAATTCGAGGTTTTTTGTCCTTCAAAGACGCAGAAAAAAGAATTCATGCTTTTGTTACGTCTAGGCTAGACTACTGTAACTCAGCACTAGCAGGATGCCCAAATTCGTCCCTTAGGACATTACAGTTAATCCAAAACTCTGCGGCACGATTGTTAACCGGAACTAGAAGGAGGCAGCATATTACTCCAATTTTAGCTTCCTTGCATTGGCTGCCTGTCAAATTTAGAATTGAATTTAAGATTCTAGTTTTAACTTACGAAGCTCTTCATTCTCAGGCTCCTTCTTATAATTATTAAATATTAAATAATCAATATCCCACCTGGCCTTCAGTGAGGTCGGATGTGTGCTGTGACAATGATGGATAATGACTGCTTAACATTTACTGTAACCAGCTGCGGTGATGCTATCGGAGTCTGCTTCCCATTTACACTTGAGCAAGTTGACAGAGGCAGAAATTCCCTCGTCCCCAAAACATTTCACAATTCCAATTTGGAACAAACTGTGTTCATCTCGCTGATGTTCAGGGAGTTTCCTGAAAACGCTCCAGATGCTCTCTCGACCGAACGCTTGCACCACGGCGTCAACTGCTGGTACTGCTGTACGCTCGGAGTGAATGCCAGAGGGCAGCGTGTGACGACGCACTCATTTAATAAAGACTGATAGATGCCAGCATTTCTCCCAGATCTGATTTGAGAAGGAAATGATGCTGGACAGGCAACACGCATCTATCATACATGTATATCAGACAACACACACACACACACATTACATTACGTTACACTTTTTGCATCATCTTACTTCCATGGTATAGTAGTATAGTAGAGCTAGCTAACATCAGAGAGACTTTAAGTGAAGGTTCTAAAACATCCATCCTAATGTCTCTAGCTGGGTTAATATCTAAATATTTATAAGTTCAGCCTCTAATGATTGTTAGTGGACGTTACCCATGGGTGGAATTGCATTGAATGTCTCACTCAGGGCCTTGGATACGCTTGGTTACTAAACTGAAGCCACACCCACAGTTTTATGGCTTTTCTTACTGAAATTAGACCAAATCACACAAAAGAGACATTAGGGCATACTCAATGATTGATTGATTGATTTTTTTTACTAGTGATGAACACAAAAATTTAACTTGTTCGTAAAAGAAGGAATTTTGTGCCCCTTTCCATATTGACAGTAGTCCTTTTTGTGTTTTTGCAACCATTTTTGGCGGTTCCTGCTGGTCAAACAATAGAATGCAGCTTCTGTCATGTCAGAATCTTTACATAATGTCATATGGTGAAAAAGTAGGTTGAAGTGGCATCTTTTGGAACCATGTCATGTATCTAAGACGTTTCACTCCTTTCAAGGCACACTGACTGCTGGTGATGTATTTTTTTTTTATTTATTTTTTTTTCATAAAAAGACTATTTATTTTGAGGTTCATTTTTGTCCCACTACACCCGGCAACCCTCCCACCAATCCGTTCATCTGTGTATCATCAATTCTTCTTTTTCATCCCTCTGTCAATGTCACGTGTTAATGAACTTAATCTATTTGCCTGGTAAAAACCGTTGCCCCGCTGCACTTATTGTGAGCCTGTTTTTGCACGTTTACCAAGTGCTACGGACCTCAAGCCACAGCTGGTATGTACACAAGCCCGTCTGCAGGTTTACGGAAAGTGCACAAATACATTGTTTGTCTTTGTTTTGAGTGCATATATCTGCTGTTTACTGAAAGGTGGCAGCCTGGTTTGCTTTATCGGCACCAGGACTGTAAACAGCCCCTGTGCCGCGCTCGTCCAAGAGATGCTCTAATAGGTCCAGGGTGCTGGACTGAGAGATAAGAAAACAAATCTCTGTTCAACAGTTTCTAGTCTGCTAATGCCAGCCAACGACCACCAACAGCCGTGGCGAGTGACATCAACATTTCCATGTACAGAGCGTAAAACAAGAAGAAATGTGATCTCCGTGATTACATTCAAGGCTCAGATGATGCTCTTATTCCATGCAGTTATTGGCAGAATCAACAGCCGGATGCAGCACGGTTAAAATTACGGGGAGTGGAAAGAGTGAAGGAAGTTTGCAATGCGGCATTTTGGCCATTTCGGATGTTGGCTGCACGGAGACGAGAGACACCTCACCAACTTTTTCAGCAGCTTCTCTGCAGTCTGGCGCCTGACAGTGTATTTCGAGTTATGTGATGCATGCAGACTTGTCCTCGGTACAAACACAGCAGGATTTATGTCACCCAAGGCTGCACCTTTAACAAAGAAAAGGCGCCAGGAAAAAATGACCCGGCAGAGCGTCGAAGGCAAAAACAAGCAAGCTGTCATCTCCCAGAACACTGGGTCACCTTCTCCTGGCTCACTTGCAGTAAAGGTAAGAAATGTAAACTCACCTTTCTTTTGAAACCTCATGATAGGTAGCACCAAAACACACATTCAAACAGTATCTGAATACTGGTTTCAGTGACCACCTCACCATCACTGAAACTGCCTCAGCCAGTCTATTTGTTATTGTCTGCCAAGGTTTTTCGTTTGCGAGTTAATTTCCTTGATTAAAACCAGGATTACCATAAATTCCTGGAAAGCCTAGGTGGAGTGGGGGTCATTCTGATATTGATAAGCACACTAATCAAGGGTCACCTGGGGAATTTCTCGGTGGGCCAGTATGACATAGCATGCTAGGGATGCCTTATGGATGACAGATGTTGTCCTTGCTCAGCTAACAGCATCAAATGGCTCAATTGTACAATCAAAATCAACTCTTTTTAGTCTATCAACCTTTCAAAATAATGTCAAAAATTATAACTATGGGTGAGCCCCTAAGTCCAGCAGCAACTGAGTAATGAGATGAGGAGCAGGATCATAATGAGCCAGTGTCTTCAGTTTATCTAGAGACAGGTGGAACTTGGAAGGAACCACATACTAATGACCAGGCTCCAACTCTGCTGGATGCGGCTCTGGTAATACGTTTGAAGCCCCAGACCCCTTAGCACTGCAGGATGTCGGTCACTGGTCACTATTTTCATACGGGAACACCACCTCTAATACCAACAAATACGCTGGATTGAAAGCTGGTGATAATAATTGATAAATAATAATGATGGTAGATATATTTAGGTAGCTGTTGTATGAATGCACTGGTTCTTATCTAGAATGGGGCTTGTTGGCAAGAACTGAGGTAAGCTAAGAAGGAGCAAATGGGGACTGAAAAGGCCAGAAAAAGCAATCCCAATAAACCGATACGACTAAATGCACTACAGCGAGCATCTTGGTAATTTCATTTTGTTAATGGAAGAGGTTCTGAACAAGTCTGCCATCCTAAGGCATAAAAGAGCAGGGCTGAAAGTTCACTCTGCAACAAGTGTGTGTGTGTGTGTGTGTGTGTGTGTGTGTGTGTGTGTGTGTGTGTGTGTGTTGTTATTTTTATTTAATTTTTTAAAATTGTGCTATAACTACTAGCACGCAAATCTATGCAATACGCCTACAGTGTGCAATATACTCTGGTTTTTATTTCATTTTATTATTATTATTATTATTATTATTATTTTATTTTTTATTTTTTGCCACAGTACTACTTCCTATGTCCTTGTGCCTCTGGATCATACCCAAAATGTTGAACTATCCCTTTATGAACGAGTACGTCGGTAAACTTTAGCTACAGGTGCTCCGTCGGGCCATTCCAGGGGGTAAGCGGCTTTCCACCTCAAAACCGTTTTCTATTTCGCTTTGAACGAGCAGTTTAAACCGCTAAAACGTCACCATATTTTCTGTTCTTCCAAATCCAAGGAACGGTGTGGGCGGCGGGCGGTGGGGGTTACCCAGTGTGTGTGTGTGTGTGTGTGTGTGTGTGTGTGTGTGTGTGTGTGTGTGTGTGGAGGAGGGGAGGGGGTGAAGAGAGAGAGAGAGAAGCATAGAATGAGTGGACATGCGTGAGAGAGCGGGAGGTGTGTGTGTGTGTGTGTGTGTGTGTGTGTGTGTGTGTGTGTGTGTGTGTGTGCGAGCGAGAGAGAGAGAGAGAGAGTGAGAGAGTGAGAATATAAAGGGCCGGAGGAGGAGAGTGAGTCAGTCACTATCACTCCGTCTTTCGGTCGCGTCGCGTCGCGTTTTCGGCAGCTTTCGACATTGGCGCGCGATATTATAGACTCCTGCTTCGCAAAAAAAAAAAGAAAAAAGAAAAGAAAGAAAAAAAACAAACATTGAACAACAGAGGAGACAAGTTCACCTACGAGGGCGAGAGAGACCCAAGGGGAGGAAGTAACTTTCCTGCTGGGTGTCTGGGTGTGAAAGAAAGGTAAGTGATTATTGTTGTTGTTGTTGTTGTTGTAGTTGTTGTTATTGTTGTTGATTTGACTGTGTGACAGCGTGCAACCAAATTAGTGGCGGTGTTTTGCCGGCGGGCACGATACTTTACACTATCGCTGGCAATGAATGTTTTTTTTTTTCTCCCGTGTGTGTCCTAGGGATTAAAAAAAAAAGAAAGAAGAAAATGCGCACTGTCGTCACTGAGGAGCCCCGGGGACGATGCGCGGTTTGAGGCAGCCCTCGGCTCGCTAGCATGGCTACTATCTCCCATGTCAGCAAATAATGAAGTCAAGAGGTCAGAGTTCAACTCGGCCGTCCGGGCATGTCTTGACCCCGCGGTGAACAGCCGTACCCCGCTGCTGCTGTTGCTTCTGCTGCTGCTGCTGCTGCTGCTGCTGCTCACCACCACCGCCACCATGCTGCCCACCACCACCGACAACAACAGAGGCAACGCGTCCGGCGAGACGTGCACCAACACCACCTGCAACGAAGCCCTGGTCGTCAACTTCCAGAGCACCCCGGCCACCAGCATCGCCATGTTCCTGGCCGGGGTGGTGGGCAACCTGCTGGCCCTCTTCATCCTCGGCGTCCACCGCAAGGAGCACCGCTCCAGCTCGTCCGTCTTCTGCATCCTGGTCACGGGCCTGGCCCTCACCGACCTGCTGGGCACGTGCCTCCTCAGCCCCACCGTCTTCATCTGCTACGCCCGCAACCTGTCGCTGATCGGCCTGGCCGGCCCGAGCCTGTGCAAGCTCTTCGCCTTCGCCATGAGCTTCTTCGGACTGGCGCCCACCCTCATCCTGTGCGCCATGGCCGTGGAGCGCTGCCTCGCCATCAGCCACCCCTACTTCTACTCGGTGCACGTCCGCCGCAGCTTCGCCAAGGTGGCCCTGGTCCTCATCTACGTCTTCTCGCTGGCCTTCTGCCTGCTGCCGTACGCCGGCTACGGCAAGTTCCGCCAGTACTGCCCCGGCACGTGGTGCTTCATCGACATGGACGCCACGGGGGACGAGCGCGCCGACCTGGTGCTGGCCTTCTCGCTCTCCTACTCGTCGCTCATGGCGCTGCTCATCCTCGCCGTGTTCGTGTGCAACGGCTCGGTCATCGTCAGCCTGTGCCAGATGCACCGGAACCAGATGATGCGGCGCGGCTCGGTGGTGTCCACGGGGAGGAGGAGGCGGATGAGCCTGGCCTGGTTCGGCCGCGGCGAGGAGGAGGTGGACCACCTGGTGCTGCTGGCCCTCATCACCGTCATCTTCGTGGTCTGCTCGCTGCCGCTGACGGTAAGGTCTCGTCTGTGTGTGTGTGTGTGTGTGTGTGTGTGTGTGTGTGTGTGTGTGTGTGTGTGTGTGTGTGTGTGTGTGTGTGTGTGTGTGTGTGTGTGTGTGTGTGTGTGTGTGTTACTAGTGACATATTTGCAGGATTTTTCCTTTTTTAAATACCGTGGTTTTGTTGTTTGTTGCATGTGTGTGCAGGCGCGTGCCAAAGTGTTACAAGTAACACAAGTCCTGTCTGGCCATAATAACAAACAGGAATGGTTCTGAATGTGTTTCTGATGGCTGACAGATTCATTCTCAAGGACAGAGCTTGTGACAAACAATGTGTTTCTTAACGATTTAAGTGCATCATTCAAATAAAGATGGAAATCTTAGAAAAAGGAACAGGAAGAAGTTCAAAAACCTTTCTAGTCCAACCCCCTTTTTCTGTACTTTAATGTTGTACTGTTAAGACTATATCATATTGTAGCATAAATGATAATACATTAATGTGCGCAGGCATGTATAAGAACACATGCCACATTCCGAGTGCCCCGAACGTCTGTCGTGAGCTAATAAAACTAATTCCTTCCCACTCTGTCATGTGAACAGACAGCTCAGGTATCACAATATGACTGGGCATGTTTCTGTTGCTCTGGCATGTGTCTCCCGTAGACTGGTTGACACCCCCAATGAAATGTGTGTTTGAGAATGGCCCTTGCCACACACGGCGTGCTCGACGCTGTGTGTATAATTGCCTTTGTGTCGGCCGTTTGTCTGCTTAAGTTCATATCTGTCCCCGAAGAGCGCCACCAGCCTGCCAGCCCTGAGCGATCGGTCCGGCTCTGCCGTTCCCACAGGGCGAGAGAGAGAAAAAAAAAAAAAAAAAAGCAGTTGCGGCAGGTAGTGAATGAGCCTCCACCTCATTGTGTTTCACCGCCATCGCATGCTGTTTGCCTCAGGATCCTGAAACTAAAAGTTTGAAAACAATCCTAAACATCTGGAGTTTATAATTAAGCTTCTTTTTTTTATTACGAGCAAATCTCTTCTTTTATTTGAACAGGCAGATGACTGTTTACAGGAAGCAGTAAAAAAGTATCTTTCACGCTCGCTGTTTGGAATGTATCATAGTTTTGTGGTCACGCTTGGTACATAGTTCTGTTTAAAAAAAAAAAAAAATGAAGACGTGCGCTCGCTGGGAAATGACAGTATGAAACCCCGACCACAGCGCTCGCCGGATTTGCACATCTGCGGAACACAGTGCGTCAACTCTGTCAGGGGAGGGAGTTTTAATATGAGGAATCCAGTCATTCTCTTCAAAATATCATCCTTTTGAACAAAAAGTATTGGATTGTTCTTTGAAGAAGTTCCAAAATCCAGTCAGCAGACAGACCTGATACAAGGTCTGACCTGTTCCTACTAATTAATCAATAATTTTTTTGAACTAATACACGGAAAAATGCACACGTGGCTGTAAATAAGTGCACTGAGACAGCGCTGGTGAGCGTGTCAACATGTTTCCAGAGTGATGTGGCTACGTGACTACCACAAGTCTTTCGCCTTAAGGCTTAACAGATGTTTGCATCTGAGTCAGTTTATTCAGGGCGAAACACATCAAGACACGAAGACTCGTTAATGTATCCTACTGCTGCGTGGATGTGTTCCGCAACTGCTGACTTTCCGTAAGCGCTGCCTCATTGCAGGTTCTTTCGAGTTGCCTACTTCACCCACACGGGACACGTATGCACGCTGTCCCATGTGATGTGAAGTGAGTGCCAGCGCGAACCAGGCGTTTTCAGCCGAGCGCGTGTTTCCGGTTAATCCTAATTCACTGAAAGCGCACTCATGTAACCTGATATACATGTGAAAAGAAGCGTTTCAAAGCTGTTTCGAGATTGCGGCGTGTCCTAATTGGACGGCGCCCACCGTGCTGATTGATCAGGGGAAATTCAGGGGCTGGGAAAATGAAAGCTTTTTAAATAGATTTGATGCGGGCAGGCAGGATATGAGATAAATTAGCGTGGCTAAAAATACTGTTTTCAGTCTTCCCTTCCCAAAGGCTTTCATATTGTTGCAGTCTTTTGGTGGAAAACGTTTTCACTACACCGCCGGTAGTCGTGACCTGACTTTGCGGGGGTCATTCGGTGCATTCAAGCAGAGAATCAGAGGCAGAAGATGTTGCACTCCCTCGGCAGATTCCATGCCCTCTTAAATGGTTGCAATGAAAATAAGAGAGTCGACACATGGACCTACTAAACAGACCTACAACAGACCGACTAAAAAGTCGGTCTGTTTGCTCTGTAGGGTAAATTGCACCAGATTCCCAGGCCTGTCCACAGATGTCATAAATCGCCTCCCACTGAGGTGAACCTTTTGAACTCGTACCCCGGACAGCTACTGCAGATAAGGCGCCATTAACGGGCCGGGCTTGACGTGCAGAATGTCATCGGTGCAGCTGTGGTGTGTAAGAACGTTGGATTAATCCGACGCCACGTTGAAACATGGGGTTCTTCTTCGTGGGCGCAGGCAGGACTATGGACTCGTCTCTGCAACAGTAGCGACACATGGGCTGCGCAGCTACAGCTTGTTAAACACTGATAAAAAAGTAAAGTGTAAATACAGCTACATTGAAGACTCCACGCCTCAGATCATCAAACACAGTAAAAGACATATGGTTATATAAGTTGACACGAAGGCAAGTGCATTGGCAATATATCTCTTAGTGTGAAGTAGTTGTGCAATTTAACAATAAAAAGGACAAACAGTTTTGCTACTGCAATATGATTTATTTCAGACCTATATTGGAAAAATAAGCCATACTTCTTTTATATTACATAACATACATTTTAAATGTGGTCTGCTTTTCTCAAATTCCCAGTGTTTTGCCACCATTCTCTTCATTTTGAATAGGTTTTCTAGAGTTTTCAGATCCTCCCTCAACAACTTCCTCCTGCTTGATAATGCGATCCATGCAACACATCATTTCCTTTATCACCTTCTGCCATCGTGCAGCAAACATCCTTTCCAGTTACAGGAAGAAACAAAAAAAAAAAATACAATTAGAAGATGTCGCCTTTGCTGCTTGGTCTGCCTCCAGCCTGCTGCAAGCTATTAGGAGTGCTCTGTCAATTGCATAATGGTGCCATGGCGGAGTTGCGTCAAATGTGTAGGGCCATGCAAACTGTTTTAACAGAGGATGCATGTGGAAATCAGGTAACCATCTCAAGAACATTGTGTGGTGGGAGTTGTTTGTTTGAATTGCGTTAACTCCTCAATAAAACCTGCAAGAAATGTACTCTGGCCTATCGGCACTGGGAGTGGCTGGGAGATTTACATATTTTCTTTGTGATTTTACTGCGCTTGTACATTAAAAAAAAAAAAAATCAACATTATCACTACAATGACGATTAGAAGCTGCTTCCACCTGAATTGAATTGCCCTAGGTAGCGTTGGAGATGATCTTCTATTACAGCCCCACAATTACCAGTCCCTGCGTAATTTCCTTTGTTGGATATGTTGGAGATCTAATGAGAGTAATTAGGGCAATTCGGGTGACGTCACATCCAGGCTTCCATCACTCGTTCCTTTCTTCAGTTTGAAAACGCTGGGACCTGTTCATCAATACCCTGCCGCCGTACTGTCCCTATGGGAATGGCGGCGGTTGCCTGGAGCCTTTCCCAATCAATACCTGGATCAATTGAGTGCTGCACTCGTGTTGCAAGGTGTATGCGAGATTGCAAGTGGCTCGAGTTCTAAATTTAGCCCTATCATGATCACATTGATCGCAAGTGTGAAAACGGAATTTAGGATGGTGACATCCTCCAGTCACCTGATGGCAGGTGATTCGTTTAGATGGCTGTCGCAGCTCCACTGTGGAGCAGCACTGTGAAACAGATGCCAATGTGAGTGTCGCATTTAAATGGTGGCTTCAGAAAGCAAAGGTCTTTACTCTGGTTCTCTAATATATATACAAAAACAACTGAGAACTACTACAGAGAACCTTGTAATACACATGGCCAGCGGGAATTCCATGGTGTTTTTAGCATACTACAAGATATAACATTAACAAGCAGTCATAAGTGACTATAATGGCAAAAGCAGTTGTCTAATGAGTTGTCCTACCCACTAATTGGACCCAATGGCTGTAATGTTCCCAGCTATTGCATTCTGCCAGTTTGTATATATAGATTTTATAATGGTTTCAGTTTCAAAAGGTTTTGCTCGGCCCCTTTTATCATTATCCTGACTTCGTAGGTTCAGTTAAGTCTTCTCAATTTGCAAAGACAGGTTCAACCTGACTCAGTTCTCAAAAGGGGGAAAGCACTTTTCATTTTACAATACCCACCGGCCACGAAATTAGTATAACTGCCACTGAATTAGGGGGGATGCCTTTTTGTGTGGATGGGACTTCCTGTTGTTCATTGTTCTCCCGTTTTCCACCGTGGAAAGTTAAATCTCGAAAAAAGTTAAAACCCAAACACGAGTCTCAGGGGTTCTTGAGCACAATATATTCTGCGGCCTGGGAGAAGAATTTTAACACTGAAAGCCCTGCCAGTGAGTTCCGAGGAAACGGGACAATTGTAGGGGAGTGGGGAAGGGGGGGGCCGGGGGGGGCGTGAGAGAGCTGGGAGAGAACAGCTTAAGTTTAACAACAGCAGCTCTCACGTGTAGCACATCGGTCACAGAGGTGTGACGGCTCAAGATGTCTGCGCAAGACCTGACAAAAATTGTGGTTCTCTGGCGGGATGTGGAAACCACTGAGAGCAAGATCATGTTTCTAAAGTGTGTCAAGCATTTAGACACACCAGGACATGTTTACTTCTTCTACTGGCTATAAGTCTGACTGCCGACTCTTAACCTTGAAGTAGTTAGTGCCCCGACCTTCCTCCGTGCCAGTGCCAGTGGTGGTGTCAGATGTAGCGTCCGTGGTGCAGGAGTGGTACGGTTAGCCACGGAAAGACGCGCGTGCCCTGCACCCATTGTAGCACCCATTGTAGCACCCATTGTAGCACCCATTGTAGGCAGTAATATGAACTAGCTGGGAGACAAATGTCAGCGAGAAGAAAGAAAGATGACACCTCGCAATCAGCTGCCGGCTTTGTTCTGCGAACAATGAGGATCCCGCATTTGCCGTTCGAGGGTGTTCTATTAGATATTGAGCCAGTGTAGTGGCTCATCAGCGCCCTACAGAGACCAAGCCGGCCCGGCTACAGGATTTAATCAAAGGGCAGCGAGAGGTGAACATGTGCCTGCAAGATCTCGAAACCCGCCGAGGCGTAGAAAAAAGGAGTTCAGAGAGAGATGCGAGGGGAAGATGTGGCAGGTGGAAACTGGTTAGGACGCGAGTAAACCCACAGTCGACATTTCATCCTCTGCTCTCTCACGCTAGGTGGTTCTCACTAAGAAGTTTAGCAGGCCTGGAGCAGCATTTAGCGTCTGTTTCGGTTTTAAGGGCAGCTGATGGATCTGAGTCTAATATTTGTACCTCTAAACGAGTTAAGAGACACTAGGAAATGGATCCGTTACGGCTGTTTTAAGGACTTTGTAGTACGTATGGCCGACGGGCATTCCATGGTGTTTTTGGTCTTGGTATAGGCTTTATTGTCATTGCAACACGTAACACATGTACAACGAAATTGTGCAATCCCTGTCCAAACAAATACAGTATGTACAGTACAGTATGTAGTATGTTTTAGCGTACTACAAGATATAACATTAACAAGGGGTCATAGGTGACCGTAATGACAAAAGCGGTTGTCTGTTGAGTTGTCCCACCAATTGGACCTAATGACTATTTGACTGAGAGTGTAATGCGCTTAGGAACAAAATTGGCAGTAATGTTCCCAGCTACTCCATTCTGCCAGTTGGAGTAGATAGATTTTTACAATGGTTTCAGTGTCAAAAGGTTTTGCTCGGGCCCTTTTACCATTATTCTGGCTTCATAGATTCAGTGAAGTCTTCTCTGTTGGTTTCAAGGAGTGAGTTAGGGTAGGAAAAAGTCTGTTTACATTAGCAAAAGATTACTATCACAATGGTATTAGTGATAATGATAACAAGTAGAAGAAGAAGAAGGAGAATGGTCAGAGATGGCGTCAATCTGATCCAATATTATTATTGGGACCATTACTGACATCATTTATTCATCATCTGACGGTGCTGATCCAAACCAGCAATCCAAATTGCATCCCATAGTTTCCACTGGACACTGAAACGGTAGCTTAGCAGTTAGCAGATAGCTGACTCACACTGTCTTAACAGTGTGCAGATATTTTCCATTTGGGAACAATGAATGGCATGACATTTCAAGTGTGTGTGTGTGTGTGTGTGTGTGTGTGTGTGTGTGTGTGTGTGTGTGTGTGTGTGTGTGTGTGTGTGTGTGTGTGTGTGTGTGTGTGTGTGTGTGTGTGTGTGTTGCGTTGCGTTGCGTCATACAAAAACACCAGTTGGAAAAGATCGCCAGGAGTTGTGAGGCAACAGACTTGAGTCTCAAAGCAGCAGACACCTGTCAAACTTTCTGAAGCTGTAATTTCTGCATGCGTTTTCTTTCGCCGCTTGCTGCACGTTGCACCCTGGAAGCCTTTTCCTGTCTTGGGGCAAAGGCAGGGTGTCACCTCGGACAAGCTCGTCACAGTCCACCACTGCAGAGTTGCCAGTTAGCCTGATGTGCACGTGATGAACTGTGAAAGGGAGCACCTGGAGAACATGCAATCTCCACACGTAAAGGCCTTATCAAAAACCAGGGATCAAACCTTCTTGTCGTAAGGCGACATCTGTCATCACACTTGTGGAGGATTTTAGTGCAGATATTCTTGTATTAGACAGTTATGAGACGGTTAGTGTTTAGGTTTTGTGCAGGTCATGACGAAAATAGCGACAACAGATAATGCTAATCAAACAGAAACACAAGCACAGATGCTGAAAAAACGATTCAATTTCGCCTTTGTTAATTCCACGAAGCACATTTATTTTTAGCCTCTTTGCATAGCGTGTCGTAACATGTTCTTGCTGAGTGTCGGAGGTTGCCACACCCTCCTCAAAGATTCTTTTCATAGATGAATTGTCGTGTGTTACAATAACAGTGAACCAGATCCTTGGTGTTTTGTTTGCTCTTTGTTACGTAACTGTGGTTCTGTGTCGTTGGAGTGCTCTAGCAAAACCTGAAGTCACAAAAACCTGCCGAGCGTTTTCCCTTCATTTGACTCCAGGTGTGTAATTCAACAAGCCTCTAGGCAAGAGGGAGACAGAACTCTGTCCACTGTTCCAGCCACTGTTCATTAAAATTGGTCAAAAATTATTGTTTTATCGGTTGGCATTTCAAACGGCAAAAACTACCTTTATTGTTAATTCATTTAGGAATATTTTTTGGGGAAAAGTGCCATGGGTTTAACACTACAGAACAGAACAGAACATACAGCCGCAGTTCATGGCCATAAACCAAGCCAAGATATCCATAGTTAATAATTCCCAGTCATTCGGGAGAGAGTTCCAGAGTGATGGCTCGGCCACACTGATGAACACTCTTGTCCCCAAAGACCCCTCAGTCTTTGTTTGGGGAGCGGACAGTGGACCAGTTCCAAAGAACTGCCGGCATTTGAGCTGGGTTGATGAAAGAAACCAACACTTTCACTTTGCCCACTGGCGTGTTGGTACCTATTACCCACATACGTCATGACATTGACAGAGCAATGAAAGCTTATTGAACTGCCTGACGGTGGCAAATTGTGCGAGTCGTGGCTCACGCTTGTGGCCAGCAGAGACGCCTTGTCAGCCTGAAATGGGACTGTTTCCTCCGCTCGATGCCTGCCTCCAGACTCATTTGTTTTGACTGCTCTTGTGTGATTAAGTATTGATTGGGAAAAAAAATCAACAGTTTTGTCTGTGGTCTAATACTAAAAATGGTAATGATGAATAATGATATTGGCCTGGGTTTATATTGTGCTTTTCTACCTCAATCATAGCGCTCGTAGTGAAACCATTACTGTTCCGCAGCAGTGACGGTAAACTACAGGTGTAGTCACTGCTGCCCTGGTGCACACTGTCTACAGTATTTGCTGTTAGCTTGATGAATTTGATTTGAAACAGATAGTCGTCTTTGGCTTTTAACCAACTCTATTTCATTTGTTGTTTTTGAATTGTTAATATTTATATCATGATTGTGACTACAGGCAACTGGATGCTTTCTCCTTTATTGATTTCCATTAACTGGGAGAAATCCACTCCTCTAATGTTTACCCTTTGTAAATACACACATGCGCCCACAGTATCAACTACCATTCTTCAAGAGAAGCAACATGTTTGCTTGTGAGACCTTCTTCTGTGTCACCTATTTTGAAAAAAAAAAAGAAGAGGTTCCACATCATTTACATTAGTTGAAATTAAGAAGAACACGTCCACAATTACTGCATCAAGGCTCTTCACTACACATCCACTCTGCTACTCTTTAACCCTGCAAGGCAGCTGGTTCACTGAGATTTGAGGTCTGTTTTTCTTTGCAAATTCTTGAATGAGGCCTCATCTCAGTTGCCTTTATCTAAACAGACCTAGCACTAGTTGTCTTTCTGGAGAAAGGTGCCGTAATTGCAACCAGTCGTTGACAAATACAGGAAACTACTGCACGCTTTGAGAACGGCGACGGCTGCAGCGCGGATGATGCAATGAGCAGTCTTCACGACCAGACTGATGTTTCATCATTAAGACAACAGGACGAAGGAGGGCGGGGTTCACACCAAATCCAGCGCCCTAGCAAAAATGCAGTGTTTCCCAATCCCTGCAGTAGATTCAGTTGGCTTGCCTCTGGCTAGTAATCACTAATCTGCCAACTGGAGCTGAGTCTAGCTTGACTTTTTAGTCATTGCAGTCCGTTTTCGTGCAAGACGGCCTCGAGTTTAGTCTCCGGTCTTGAAGCCTGTACACTCTGAAACGACCCTGTGCAGCAGCGTGACACTTTTCACTCTTTCATCCCCACTGTTTTTCCAGTGGCGTCCACTTTCCAAATGAGTTCTGCCCATTTCTTACAAATTGGCCGTGGAAAGATCGTCAACATCAGCAGAGCTTCTCAAAAATGAAACATTGTAGCCGCCCACTCGCAGTCGACTCCTCCCTCGAAACAAACTCAAGTTAGAGAAATGCTTAGAAACTCTTTCTGTCATTGTATGTAGCTTTTTATAATGGAGTTTAGCTAGACGCACAGTTGGTAGATCCTGTACTATCGCCATTGGCAACATCTCCAAATAACTGGCTCAGTTCTCAGTTCCTTAGCACGAGTCACGATGATTCATTCACGATGGCCCGATAAAACGTTACTAATGATGATGTGTGACCTAGAGATAGAAGTTTGATTACAGTGTAATAATGCATTTATAATGGTTTTTTTATTTGACTGTTCTATTTACACTGGTTATAAAATAGTTCCAGTCATAGACATTGTTATCCTAGAAATTAATCTCAATTGGTATCTCTGTTTATGGATTTTTTACAATGAGCAGCAGGTGACTTTATAATCACACGTCCGCCACCTCAAGCTCTGCTGACAGCGGCGAGAGATAAAAAGCGCGAGAGCGACAAATCCGGGTGCTTTCCCATGCGAGAAACAGCCCCTGCTGTTTGACGGCTGTCCAGGTACGGACCGTTTGTTAACTTAACAATTAAATCTTCCAGGAAATGCCCATGCGCGTGGAACAATGGGATTCTTGTTTGGCGCTCCACCTCGCCCGCGCTAACAGGAGATAAATGACCTAATAAAACCTGGCGGAGGCTCAGCCGCGAAATTACAACACCCACACGTCAAACAGAGCTGTGAGGTGATTATGTTATTGCTCCGACTGACGGGTAAACAGCGAGAGAAGGAAGTCAAGACGTATAGGTCTGTATATTGAACTATACTGGGAATGTTGAACCATATGGCTAATAGTACTAAGGGGAGGTCAAGGGCTGCTCATGCTCTCATCCTCTTCTTCTCAACAACCTATATTTTACCGTTTGGGTTGCTGGTTTCCACATGCACTATATGCATGTACTTTATGAAGTGTAGCTCTTCAAGGCCCAGTCTCACGTCTATCCTCTGAAGCATGGACTTCCCCTAAAGCAGACTTCCAGCTGTGGCCTTCATGGGAAAACCTGATCACTGCAGCAAGAGCTATTGGCCCGCAGTGATCATGGTTTGCAGTACAGGGGTACGATGCGATGAAATTTCACTTTCTTACTCCTCTGCTCTGACTCATAATGTGTGCTTTGACCTAGATGACTGTTTGTCACTTGCAAATAGAAAACAATCAAATTAGGACGCCATGGTGTAGCATTCTTCGAAACCCGCTCCTTTTACTAATTCAATTTGTCTGTTGAAACAAATATTTATTTAACTGATCCTTGATTTGGGAAATCAGCGTCATTTGGGTTGGGGTTTTTTTTTTTGGCAAGCGTCTTGGGTTTCAGTTGTTTCTGTTTTTGTTTTTTTGTTTTTTTTGCGGCATGTTTCGTGAGTTTGACTTCAAAAGGTTTCTGAGCGTGGGCAAGCACACAGCTGGGAATAAGCAAATTCGACGCATAATTGCAACCAGTCCCGCTAGTACAGCGGTTATGGGTTTTTAGTGTCCACTGAGCCACAGCCGATGTTTACAAAAGCACAGAATCTTAAATTGTGTAACCGGCATCAGTCACGCCCATAATGCACAATACCTTTAAAGGCAATTGTTATGATAGCAAACCTGTCAAGCTTGATGTTCGGCCTCTTGTGATGACACTGAAAGGCGATGTATCGGAGAGCCACAAGCATATTTAGATCTTTCAGCCTCCATCTCTTTCAAAGAAGAACTCCAGTAGCGTCTCTTTCTCTTGCGACACAACTTGCAACAGACCCAAGGTTGGCCTACTTATTTATATATATTGACACAGTTTCTGCCCACTCTGTTTCACTTCACTCAGTCTGCACGTAGGGTACTGGACTTCCTCTTTGCTTCAGATTTCCAGAAAAATCTCTTCAGTTGCTGAGCTACGTGCCCTAAATTCTGCTGTCTACTCAAAACTGTGAGATGAGTTTGAATTGCGCAAACTGGTGCATTTTTGTGTTTTCTTTTTGTGTTTTCTTTTTGTGTTTTCTTTTTGTGTTTTCTTTTCTTGAGACCCGGATGCATCCTTTCTAGCAGTAGGATGAACCTGTGCATCAATGTTTAACAATTTTATTGTCCTTCACTTCTCTTCTCCATATGCCAACTGGGCACTCACTCTTTGCTCCTCTGACTTATTATTATTATTATTATGGATATGGATATTATGGATTATTATCATTGACGTCTTCACAGGGTTTTTTTCCCTCCCAGATGAAACCCGTTCGAAAACAAACAGACTTCATGTTCTCCCACCGCTGTCACGTGTTTACATGACATACCTGGAAAAAGCAGCACATTTACATCAATGCTGCTTAAACAGCGCACCTCCTGTATGGAAGGCTTTCTCAGGTCAATAAACAAAGCCTCAACTTTGAGGAAATGACAAAGGAAAGAGCAAATGACAAACTTTAGATTGTTGAATGTAGTTGATGCGCTCTCGGTCGCCGACGCCCACTCATTTTTCATCATCTTGCGCTAACTGCAGATAGTAGGAGCAGTAAAATTCACCCTTCGTTGTGCAAACAGTGTGTTCTCCTGAGAAGTGGGACGAGGGACGGCTGGGTACTTCAGGAAGTAGAAACCGTGTCAAAGACATGTTGTCAAAGAGCTCTTGAACAAACGTCTCTCGCAAGTCCTGTATGTTTCTCATGGCAGTAAGTTCAACTGTTTTGGGGAACCTGTAGGTCAGTTATTTGGATGGTTGCTTAATATGTCCAGCTTGTAAAAGGAGTGAAAGAGAGATTTCTCAGTTCCTTTCTCAATACATTATGACGGCTTGAGAAGGAAAAAGTGAGGTTGATGGGCGAAGTCCAAAAAATACATTTCATTGAGAGTCAAAGGAAAAAACTTAATCCCTCTGCAAATCATAGAAACCGTGCCATTCCAAATATGTGTTTATTTTTCAAAGCGGCTCTTTATTTCTCTGCTTTTCATTCCTGTAATATCACTCCACGTCAGAGTGAAGAGGGGGCTCGCACCTGCGTGCTGCTGTTTGCCCTGGTAACTTGTAGATCAAGCAAATGACTGTGTGTTGATTTGGAACAGTTCTATGATCAGATTTCTCCTCCATTGATTTTTTAAAAAAAAAAATTTTTATATGCTCTGTTCACTTTATTCTTGTTTGCCCTATCTTCTGGCTGTTGTAACACCTAAATTTCCCTGTCGTGGGACGAATAAAGGTTTGTCTTATCTTATCTTATTTTGATGTAGAAAGTCAAGTCAGCAGTTTGTGCTGTACCTTCCAGTGTGTTCAGATAACGAACCTCACCCTCCAGTGTGAAAACATCCAATATCTCCAGTGTTCAATCTCTGGCAGACTGGATGAGAGTCATCATCATGTCCCGACTTGGGCAGCTCTGACTACACAATTGTCTCTGTTCCCCAGTTTTGAATGAGCTAAGTGGATCGAAGGAATCAGCCGTCTGAATCTACCGCAGTTTGCCCTTTGGTAGACGTTCGTGACGCAAAAGACAAAGACTGACGATACTATCTTCTTCTGCCATATCTTCAATCCAAGCAAAAAACAGCAGCTTGACAGAAACTGCGACATGTTCTGTCGAAGACCAACACACTCTGGAAGATTTGTTTTTTTTTCCGTCGGTGCCGCCTTTCTCTCGCGTGGTTAAACGACGCTGTGTAAAAGGCCCTCGGGGCCAGATCCACAAAGCGATTGCCCGGCTTTTGCGCCAGAAAATCCGTGTAAACGGCGCCAAAAACGGTGATTCCGATCCACAGAGGGCACGCAAACGTGAAAATCGGCCGAGGCGCAGGTAGCGGCAGGATTGCGCCAGACTCATTTGAATGTATATAAATGAGTCATTACGCGCAAAATGACACACCCCCTTCTATGCAAAATATGCCTCATTCAAAAAGCGGCAGATCCACAAAGAGTTTGCGCTCGTGTCCGCACGCAGTTTGACAGGCGGAGACACCGCCGGCCGAAACCAGGCGCAGCTTCTGTCTGTCCAAGTGTTTCTGGCTTCTGAGTGAAACTTTCCTCTCTGAAAAGCCTGAACTATATATATGGCTCCCAAAATCTTACATATAGATAGGCATAGACAACAGTATATATGCCAATATTTTAGATAGGCTATGAAAAATACAAATGGTACTCAGGTGTTCCGTGGCGCAAATTGCGGCCGCAAAACGCACCGCATTTTAGCGCTGGGCGCCCTCCTTTGAGGATCTACCCCTCAGTCTCTGCACTGCTCCACCCCCCTTCTCTGCGAAATGATGGAGCAGTGGAAGACAATCAGGAAGTGGCAGAAGAACCAAAGAGTCCTGCAGGACCGGAGAGATGGAAAATAATGGCTGGAGGAGTGTCGACATCCATTAGGAGCTTCCTGAAAGACATCAGCCCCAAATAGAATCTCGTGTGTCTCGGTCAGGATGTGCCCGTCCACGCCAGCTGGGCCCAGGTGCACGAGCCGTTTTCCATCATCGGCACAGACGTCCGAAAGTGCGGAGGGAAATGGGGCGGTCGTAAAGCCATTGGCTGACTAATCCCTTACTTACTTATGTTATTGATTATGTCGAAAAAATAGCCCAGCGTTCTGACTGCTTCTAGTGCTGTGCTACATGTAATATTGTTGCATAATTTAATTAGAAAATAAAGATGAATCAGTTACAGTTACAGGGGGGTGGGGGGGGAAACGTGTAAATAAATGAGTTACTTGTGGAATTATTCTTGATTACAATTGTAATTACGTCTCACCATTTTGTTTTCACAAAAAAGGCTGGGCTTTATGTTCAATAATTTTGAATGATTTTCCCCTGGTCTGGCTTGGTAAGAGCGCCATCTGTTTCTGTTTTGGGAATTGGAGCGCCCACTAGCACTCAAGTGCCAGTTGAATTGTCTCTCTGTTTTGAGTGCTGCTCAAAGCTCTCACACTAATAGGTCAACAGTTGCGTTTATTCAAAATTCAGAAAAGTAAGAGGAATGTGATCAAACGGAGTGAGCGACATTACTTTGTAATGTTATTAAAATAGTTACACTGCTATTAGATTTTCAAGAGGGTACTTTGCAAAGTAATCTTCCCAACACTGGTTAAAAAATAATTTCTTTACTTTTCTTTTGAGTTAAATTTAGACCAAACTGAATTAATCACAGAATGATGAACGTTGGAGGAAAATCAAAAGGTCTTCCAGGTTCAAGACCTTTACGCGATGGCTGAGTTTTTTTTTTTGTTGTTGTTGTTTTTTTTCATTCTCGGCTTGGCTTAAAGCGGCGGTTTCACGTTGCCTCATTGTTTTCAAAGTCGGCTGCGGGTACACTTTGCAGGGCGCCGGATGTCAAAGAGCCCCGCCGTCAGCGCGGCCGTCTGCGTCCTCCCATCTCCAGCCGGCACATGCGAACCCATTAGCGTCGGCTGCTGCATTAATGCGTCCTCAAGCGCCGTCGCGCCGTCCTCCCTTCCAAGTCTCCCCACACCGGCCTCCTGCCTGGCTCCCCCGCCGTCCTGAATAATCACCTGACCCCGCGGCTGCTGTAAACGGCCCTGGGGACCTGCTCTGTGTCCGCGGGCCGATACATTAATACGCTGCTGTTTTAAGGAGAGCGCTGACGCCCCCTTAGTTACGGCCCGGGCTGCCTGCGGTGCCTCCGGGAGACGCTCATGTGATTTGTGTCCCGCTGCGGAGCGTTTGAGGTCCGCCGAGAGGACCATAAGAGGCAGGGTGGCACGCAGCAGCGCCGGGGTGGCACTGCGGGGACAGACAATAAGACCGGGATGATGGAAGGTGCCTGGCGACTGCTCGATATGAATCACAGCAACTGTGTTGTGGTGCCTTAAATGCGTCTGTGGCTGCGCTTCAGTTGTTTATTCAGCTGAGACAAAAGTAGCCAGAGTCCCAAACTGAAAACTGACTGAAAGCTGCTGTCGTCCCAAAAAGGCCGTCTTTTCATTGGTATCCAAAGATCAGGGGTCAGACGTCGCGGCCCTAATCAATACATTTGATCCCAATTACAGTTACGTGCACGTAGGCATCAATGAATACGTTCCAGCATGTGAACTTCCTTCTTGTGGCTACAGTTCATCCAATATTCAAAGCCAGAGTTGGCCAGTGTTGCTGTCATGACAAATATGACTTAGCAGTTATGACGGTGTGTTCAAGTATTTATAGAAGCAAAGTGCAACTTTTACAGTTGCAGTTTGGTCGTTCGGTTTCTATTATGACAAGTGCAACATATCAGGGAGGGAAGTGACCCTTTTATTCCCCTCGGAACTGAAAGGCTCCTTTTCTCCATGTGTGGAAAGTCAATGCTCACAATGAACAAGTAGAGAAGTCATTTCATGTATTCTCCCTGCTAGTATTGCTGTTTTATCAGTGGCCACCGCTGCAGTAAATACCACCGTGTGTCTCTCTGTGTGTTGACTGGTGTCTGGAAGCTATTTTTCCAATAAAAAAATTATAGTTTTTTGTGTCTTGATCGGAAGATAGCAAGTTGCCTTTTTAAAAACGGTAGGATTCACAATATGTACATGGAAAATGAACACTCTTGGTATTTTAAGGAGTTAACTGTGTGACACTAAACTTGACTGGTGCCGTGTCCTGGCATGCCAGAAAGCTGAAGACGACAGAAACAGAAATGAAGGGGGAACTGAATGCTGGCACGGAGATGAAGTTGCGAAATGTTCAGCAGCTTTCGTGTAACCGTCTTTTTCTTGGTTTTCTGAGAGGAAATTGTGGCCGTATCGTCTGAACGTCTGAACTTCTAAATCATGACTGTCTATTTTTGTGTGTGTGTGCAACAGGTGAATTTCCTGTCAATTTTAAGAGCGATTCCTAAAATGCCAACTTTGCAATGGCAAACAAACAAACCCAAAAAAACAAAACAAAAAACGGAAAATACTTCCTATAAACCTGAACATCCATTTGTTGCTTTGTTCCCCTTTTGGCTGCAACCATCTGTCACCTTTAGCGCGGTGACGACGTCGTTCTCGGCTATTTACAGCCGAGCTTCTGTTTTTAAAGTCCCCTCCGATGCTTCGCGAGATAATTGCGGGTTGTCGAGTGGATCTTGGTCTGCGTGCGCTGGCTGCCTTCTCCGTTTCCTCCTGCCTCGTCGGTTGGTCTTGCGGGTGTAATGGCAGCGCCAGCAGACGCGCAACCACATCCGTGTGAGTTAGCCCTCTGTAATGAATGCGGAGAGGACGCGCTCTTCCCAGTGGCCCACAGGTCGTCAGCAGCGGCTGCATCTCTGGACCTCCCCCGCCCACGGCTTTGATTAGCCCGGCGTCCAGGCCTTGGCAACAGCGAAACACTGGCGGCACTGCACGCACAAGAGTAATCAGTCGGTGCATTCTCTTCTCGTTGTTTGTTGGATCTTTCATGAAGGAAATGGAGAGTTGTTGACAGAAAGGGGAGGGGGGGGCCAAGGGAAAAAAAAGAGAAGCCTCCCGGTGCAGGTGCCGCCTTTGCTCCATGCTAGAGTTGAAGGAACAACCAGCATGCAGAGCTCAAAGCAAAAATAAATGAATAGATAAATGACTAAATAAACAGGATGTGTTTTTAAAGGTGAAGTGTGTAGAAGAAGAAACGGCAACATCGAGTAGTTACATTTTAGATTGCAGTGTTTTTCATTCCCCCTCCTGAGCTTGCCAGTGAGCTACGGTGGCCTGCGCACCCAAACCAGGATACCTCGTCCACCTTCTTCTTCACTGGTTTATTTAAACAGTCACCCAAAAATTATGAAAGGCACCTACAGGCAGCTGGATTGTCCACACCGGCTTCCTTAGAAATATGGCAGCGAACTGTTAGAAAGACCCGGCCTTGCTCTATGTATATTCTTATATATAAATATATAGGACGTAAATAACCAAATTATTTTTATTGTACTGAGAGTATACACTTTTATTAATGTATTTATGGGCATTATGTTGAGACTACCAATATAAAAAGCACAAATCAAGCCAAATGTTACACAATGGGCTTTTTAGTTCTGCTTGACACCAAGCTCCATCATATGCTACGGCAAAGTGCTGACATGTCCATTGTGACTCTGCCTCACCACAGACTTAATCAGCAGGTGAAATCAACTGACAAACATTGAAGCTCGGGAACATGCTTGTTTCATATAGTGCCAAAAAAACGGCAGCAGTCGACCTCCACCTTCCATCCAGACGCCGTGAAACATGGTCCGTTTGTTTCATCTGGCCTCGTCAATAGTCTGCAATTAGCATAATTAAATCAGCAAATCATCCAGTTGGATAAAACAGACACACCTGCGACTTCCTCAATGATTTCTTCAAGCCTTTAAGTCACTTTATTGATCTAGCTTGCAGCAGTTGCTTTCTTGCCCCCCCGCCCCCCACAGCTAGAAAAACATTGATTGGTCTCTCAATACTGAGACTGATGCCCTGTGCTGGTGCTGGGTGATGATGGGTGTGTGAGATTTCAGCCTTAATTGCAAGACTATAGTTCAAAACCATCAAATTCTTCTCACCAATGTCCCTGGGTAGATTTGTTTTGCCTGAGAATTTCATTTAATCTGTAAAATGCCACAATTAAAAAATAAAAATAAAAAATAGCATCTTTCATTTTGTCCAACTACTCAGATTTTTGCTGTCACTCGGGATGATCAGTTGATAATGAAATGGCCCAATAGACTAAATAAAAAGCAAAAGATATCTACATACCGTTATTATCAGTAATTTCCATGTTCATGCTTTGAGTGCCAGAACCTGTTTATGCCACCAAATCTACTTTGGATAAGCAACCGCGAAGCGCCGTGAGCAGAATGTTTGTTCTATGCATTTCTAACCCTGGCCCCTCCAACCCCCACTAACCCACTTCCTTTCTGTCTGTAGGTTGCGGGTTTTATCAACGCCATCCACCCGTTTTGCGGCGACAAGGAGAACCTGAGAGCGTTCCGCTTCTACGCCCTAAACCCCATCGTGGATCCCTGGGTCTTCATCATCTGCCGCAAGTCCGTGTTCCGCCACCTCCGCTCCGTTCTGAGCTGCAGATTCAGCAAAGGAGCGGTGAAGGCCACGACGAAGCACCACTGCACTCGCTCTCTACCGCTCGACGGCCACATACAGAGGAACCCTTCGGACGTGACGGCCCCACAGACCAGCATGTACTCCAGTTTAGCTCTGTGACACAGCGGGGAGGTTGTCCGTCATCGCAGGAGTCTCTGGGACTTTTTCTCACCGAGTCGAAAGCAGGGGGTACCAGTCAAGAAAAGTTTCCCTCCTAGTGAACTCACTCTGGAAGGAATGATTGCACTTGCTCTTTAAAGTCCGCTAGATGACTGATGGGAACTGGTCTGAAGCTGTGTCATGCAGACAAGCTACCAGATAACTCGGCATCGAGCAACACGTCAAACCGGGTGACGCCTATGATAAACAAGGTCCCGCAATGTCACCGTGTATACGCATCTTCCTCAGCTTTTCTTTCTGAGACACTGATGGCTTGCTGTTGCAAATACCCTTCATGTAGGGACATGAGGCGTGGTGCACATTCAAGATGAAGAAGTTAGTTAGAGTTTCACTCAGATTTTACTTTGTTCATTTGTTTCATCTGATTACTTCAAGGGGAAACTCCCCCCAAAAACATTTCACTCCAGGAAAAGTGAGCATCTGTTACTGTAAAGCCTCTGTTGGTGGCACAGTGGTTAGCAATGTCTTATCACAGCAAGAAGGTTGCGTGTTCGATCCTGGCCTGGGGCCTCTGTGTTCTCCCTGTGTCTGTGTGGGTTCTCCTCTAGGTTCAGGCCTCCCCCCACAGTCCAAAAACATGCATGTGAGGCCATTTGGGAACTCTAAATCTAAATTGTGGGTGTGTGTTAGGGTTGCCACCTCCTAGAGTTTCAAATCCGGGACATCTCGTCGGGTGGGGGGAGATGGAGATCTCTCAAGTCTGTCGACGACGGGGGGGCGTTCCCGAAATATACGGGACAAAGTGAAGTGCGTCCCGTATCGGTTCATTACGGGACAGGTTTTTTAGTTGCCAAATATGGGACAATAGCGTATCTTATCTAGACCACAGACGGAAATCAAATGAGGTTTTGTCATTTTCCCTAGGAGAGATTTTATTTTTCCCGGGACAGGTTGTGAAAAAAAGAGAACAATTCCAGGTTGTGACCCTGCCTTTGCCCCCAGGACAGCAGGGATAGGCTCTAGCCCACAACCCTGAGTGCAGGAGGAAGTGAGTATAGGAAATGGATGGATGAAAACCCCTAAAGGCAATGGCAGTAAATACACAAACATAGAAGTGCCCATGAAGCCAAATGCTGAGTTTTTAACGAATGTCCCATTAAACTTAGGAAACAAACTTTACTAAAGACGTATGATTTCAGAAGTCCTCCGTAGCGCAACTTAAGTCTGTAGCCATGCTAGCTAACCTTTCATTCTGTACTTCACTAGCTGTCTCATGAGCTATATGACTTAAAACCATTTAAAACAGCCATATTCAAAAATATAGACATTTTTAACACAGAACCGTGTCAATCGGTGCTAACCAACTACGCCATTTCAGTGCTAATTGTGTCATTTACCTTTTTTTTAAGCATGTTCCCTTGCTAGCATTTGATAATAAGTACACAGAGTACAAGCCAGCCAATTAGCTTGTTCCTTATTTGCTTCTGTGAACTTGCATCTACATGGTTTGTGTGGCAATGGTCCCATCTACAACTTGTGAAAAGTGTTGCTTCTCTTTTGTGCCCTATTTAAATTTGTCATATGTTGCGAAATGCGGTTAATCCCAATTTAAAGACTTACAGGCCAGTCATCCAGGGTTTGAACACCGTTTGAGTGTTCCTCTGACGTTTGCCTGCAAATGTTCTTTAGCATTTGGTTTGACCCCCCCCCCCCCCAAAAAAAAAGCCCTGCGGTGAGAAAGTCTTTTCTTTGATGCGACAAAGCTGTAAGTGCATTTTAAACATGTATTTATCCTTATCGCACTTGAAAATGTATTGGTATTGTAAAGTCACATTCGGCTGTGGTGATCTGACTTCATTTCTTCCTTTTTGTGTCCGTTCACTCCTCGTATTTATGGTCTTCAAACGTGCAGTCGTGCACGACCAGAGGAGTCACGTTGCCTGTTGCACTTTTGGTCTTCAAGGGTAAAGACAATTCAATTGTTCATTGTGTTTGTGAAAAGGGTACACATTTTTTTTTTTGTGTGTGTGTGAAACAATGCAGAAATAAAAGCATAAACCAACACCTTTTTCTCACGCATGTTCCCATAGGCCCGTCTCCTTTCTTTCGCGCGCTGACACTTTTTTGACGTTCAACAGTCGCACATTTCATTCGAGCGCTGCTCTCCATCTAAAGCTCACGTCATGCTCCTCGCTGTCGTGAGGCCTCTGCACATTCGCCGTGCGTTTACAATACGCTGTATGCGAGAGAAACGTGACAAGATAAACAGTGGATGCTTGTGTTTAGGTTTAGATAATCATTTGTTTTCCATTTTGCTACACCCAATGACTGCAACCGTGACCACGGAGAAACATCTCCCAGATATGTGGGCCTCTGGTGTTTGAGACTGGTTTAGGCTGCAGGACTGCTTTTAGTAAAAACCAAGATAAAGTTGGGAGATCACGGAAAGTCTTTTTTTTTTTTGTGACTGTCAGTCATCAGAATTCAGTTCAGACGTTGTTGCATGTCTTGTTCTTGTTTTTGTAGAAAAATGAAAGCTGTTGCATTTTGGAACCTGTGATATACTTAAAATAAAAATAAAAATGACGTGATTCAGAAGAAGACGTTTACGACGAGGCTCACAACTTTAGGAAGCATAGATTGCGATGCAGCACCATCGTGTGGTCGGGGCTTGCGTACCTTTCCTAAAGATCTCAGTTTACGTCCCACAAACCGTATAAAGATTTGATGTTTACCCTTCGTCAACCTTCGCGTTGCGGAAAAGGGAAG
Source organism: Nelusetta ayraudi (assembly GCF_046127955.1). Classification (NCBI taxonomy): domain Eukaryota; kingdom Metazoa; phylum Chordata; class Actinopteri; order Tetraodontiformes; family Monacanthidae; genus Nelusetta; species Nelusetta ayraudi. Next base: position 9,138,344 of record NW_027466098.1, on the reverse strand, counting down.
ACATTTGTGAAGTGATGAAGCTACAAACCGCAAACCCAAACACCCTAACAAACGACTCCTGAGGAAACTCAAATATACAAGCCATGACGGGTAATTAGGGATGTGGCTGACGCGGAGTCTTTTATAAGCAGCTTGTTTAAAAACAACAACAACAAAAAAAAACCACCATACCCACGTTACCACAGAAGAGTAACAGGAATGCCCCGACAAGCTGGAAAAAACTACGTTTGCCTGTAGACACCACACCGCTTCCTTTCTGCTGATGGGATCCAACGCAGTGTTGCGGAGTAACAGACACATGTAACATTAAGTCATTTAATAATAACAAAATAAAGATAATTGTTGTCCGTTACATTACTGGGGGAAATGTGTGATTAAATCAGTTTTTCCATCACTACAATTTTAATTACATCTGACCAATTTTCTTTTTTTTTTTTTTACAAAAAAGACTGGGCTTTGTTTATTTCATTTGTGTCGATTTGCACTGTTGTGTCACGAGCACCGTCCTTTCCTGTTTCCCTCCACAGACGACAGTTTGGTACTATTCTGATGCTTCTGATTGGCGCCCCCTACCACTCGCCTGTCAGTTGAATTGTCTCCGTTAGTACTGCGAGTACTGCTGAAAGCTCTCTCACAGTCAGGTCTAAACGGTTGAGAACATTAATTCAAAATTCCGAAAAGTTTAGAATCGTAATCACAATGTAATCTAAAGTACAATAGTTAAATAAAAATTAATTGAAAGTTACAACGCTACTTGTTATTGTAACGGTTACATTTGTAACATTACAACCTCCAGTTTGCAAACCAATCTATAAAAATTAACCACTTACAATGTAGTTGAGCAATTTAAAGCTTTCATACATCAACGTTCTGAGTTGTGAACAAATACAACCAAAGAGTTTAGTAAAAACAACGCAATCATTTTATTTTTGCAATTCCTGAGCACACACACAACACACACACCATTTATGACTTAATTAAAAGACCATTATCTCGGACAATGGTCGTTCTGTCAGAGGAAAAACAAACAATGGCTCGTCCTCCGCATATTTCTAAGAGAAGCTCCCTGCCTCAAACAGCTTGATGAGGATGGCTTCATGCGGTTTCATCTCCAACGCATGCAAAGTCATGGTACCAAGGCGGTCCATCCCCGAGCTGGCGACAAACACTCCCTCTGTGGGCAGGCTTGTTGCCCAGTCAGGGTTCAGGGCGTGATGTGTGGGCCCGACGTTGAGCAGGACCAGGAAGTGGACGCAGCCCCAGGAGCGTAAGAAGGCCAAGACCGGAGGAGATGGAGGGGGTGTAGGAGAGAGGAGGGTGGAGTTGGTGGAGGAGTTGAAGGGGAGAAACTTGAAGCTGCCAAACAGAAGAGCTTCTTCTCTGGCTCGGGAGTGACTGAGCGAGGTGAAGAGAGCCACATCAGAACGTCCCGTCGCCTTGCTGGACTGAAAAAACTGGGAAAAGGACAACAGGAGACTAAATTGCAACACTCTGTTTCATTTCACTGTCAGACACATGAAGCTTGAAGACACTGTAAGGAGTGTTCATTTCTTTGTGCAACGATTGGACGCTCGCAGACGCGTTCTGTGTGGAAGGGAAAAGGTTTAACTTGGACGGACTGACGTCTGAACTCAGCAGGATTCAATTCTTACCCCTGACTGGTCTAGGTCTTCATCATTTTGGACGGCTGGCGTTCCGGGCAGAGTCATCGTCAAAACCAGCAGCAGTTTCTTCAAGTCGTGAGATGCTTTCCCTCCGACCTGCAGAGACGACAAAACAGACAAAAACAGGCAACTTTGGTGGGATTTTAACCATCAGATTGTATCTTTTTCTTTCTCTTTTAAGAGTTCTATTGTCTAAAGCATTCATAATCCAGTCCATACAAATAGGAGAACCTTTTCAGAACGAAAGATGAACGCTTTAAACAAAAAAAACATGAAATTGTGGTAAGTTTGTCTTACTGTCCAGCTGGGCCAGATATTCTCTTCTTGCGTTTGCAGGTGTGTCTCTATGGCATTGGCCACTTCATTGGGGGTGAGGAGGTGTTGCGAAGAGGGAAGAATCTGCTTCATAATAATATCCACCAGGGTGACATTTGTCAGCACCGACATGGTGTCGCCCTTCTGTTTCACCACCAGAATCCTTCATTTGACATTCACACAAAAAAAAATAACATGTTTCCGTCCATGGAAAAGCTTAATTTATAAACAAAATGTGTACAAATCTGGCCCGGGAGTGACACCTTTCATCCCCCTGAACGCTGAAGTTCTGGAAGACCTCTCTCCACTGCAGCAAGGTCTAAAATAGAATGATTTTCAGTACACTTGGAAAAAAAAATCAGCCTTGTTGAGTAGAGATTACTAAAATGCCTTTTTTACCTTTTCTGAATATGCAGGATCTGTGCTGCAAATTGCAATGCCTGCCACACCCTGTTCCAACCAAAAGTGTAGAGTGTGCTGTGAAGAAAACGGCCAGTTTTGACAAAAGAAAAACAAAAAATATTAGTAATCTTTGGCACAAAAAAACCCACAAAAAAAACATTATATATATATATATATATATATATATATATATATATATATATATATATATATATATATATATATATATATATATATATATATATATATATATATATATATATATATAGCACAGTTGAGTTTTTTTTTTCTTTTTACATCAACAGCAGAAGGGAGGTCTGATTGCTTGCTCGAGATTCTTGATATAGCCAGTTCACAGAAGTCCAACACTATTCTGAGGCCTGTGTGGGATCAAAAGCTCATCAAGGTCACGCAAAAGAACGAGTCTCAGTCTGCAAGTTTCAGGCTCTACTAACCTATGTTTTTGCTTTCTTTGAGCAGCTGCTGGATCTGAGCCAGAGTGTTGACATTTCTACCAGTTTCGTTGAAGTTGGCGGGAGACAGCTCTTTATCAGTCAGACCTTCCAGGATGAAGGCCCCTATACCCAGGGACTTGAGGTAGGGAAGTTGTTTGCACAGAGCTCAAGGGAGTAAAGATTAAATTAGTTAATACCATTTGGGTTAATCATCATTTTCCTCAATTTCCTCTTCAAATACGTTTTTAATGCCTCACATTTTAGGACGCAGTCATTAGCACTGATTTGATATTCCGGTTAAGTAAGAAAATGCGGTTATGCAACACAAACATTCCTGCGCGTTCCTGTTTGCCGCATTCACGCAGTGGCCCGCTTTGTTCAATCTGTATTATTTTCTGATGTGGATTTCAGATTTATTTGAGGTAACGCTGGAATTACGCAAGAGCCTTGCAAACGTTTAGTGGCTGTCAGATCACGTGTTCTGATGTATATTCTTGCACTCAGAGGTGGTATGTCGCCACCTCTTGGTTTAGTGAGAGAACTTGCAATCTGAACGTGTACAAAAACAATTGAAAAAAAAACCACCACTGTGTACTGGAGTCTGGAGGAAAAATATGCCACAAAAATATCCAATTATTTGTGGCTAAGGCCTAAATAAAAATGTTCATAAAAAAAAAAGAACATTTTTTTCTATTATTTTTTTAAAATAATAATTTCAATATTTAACATGTCCTCCTCACCATTCGTGCCATTTGACCTGCCGGCGTCGGCCTCCGGGCTCAGGTCTGGCTGCAGCTGGTAGAACAGCGTCTTCTGCCACCACCGGAGGGGCGTCACCACCGGCCGGGGGCTCGTCGTGACAATGGCGACGGCCATGCCGAGCATGGCGAGCCAGGCCAGCCAGAAGAGCAGCACCAGGTAACAGCGAGCCCTCCTCCAGCCCGCACTCCCCGCCGCGACCTCCAGCTCCTCCCTGGTCATGGGCTGCCACCGCTCCGCCGACTCGGCCTCGGCCTCCGGGATGAGGAGCGCCGCCGACTCCGAGACGCCCATGCTGGCCGACAGGCCGCCGGCTGCTACGGCGCCGTAGCCGCTGTCCCCCGCGTTCAGCGGCATCCTGCGAGGCTGGGGGCGCCAGTAAGTTTATTTCACGACAGGTGAACATTTCAGACAGTAGTTGGCTCCTTGTGTGTGTGTGCGCGCGGACATGTGTGTTTGGTCTATTTTATACCGTTAAAGCTGTCTCCATTTCGCTTTGTTCCGTGAAGTTCATTACAAGTTGGAAGAAGCCAAAACCACCGCAGGAGAAACCCGGAACCGCAAACTGCACACCTGGCGACAACCTGGCGCTTAAATTAACCCAAATACCCCCCCCCCCCCCCCCCCTCCTACGCGGTTTACTCGAAGGGCCTTATTAGACTCACATATGTAAATGTTTATGAGTTGATGTATGTTAATCCTGGTTCTCCAAATGACACACTAAAGTGTTTCAGTCGAAGAAGAAAAAAGAACAAGACCAAAATGCTCCACGCCACTGTTCCAAGATGTTAATACATTATCGCGGGAGCTAATTTTAAACTTTACACTTCACTTCATTTGCTTATACGTATGGTTCAACGTCTCATCTATATATTCTAAGTAGAAGCCCAATCTTATTCACAGTTTTTCCACACATCTACAAAGATTTGCCAAGTAGAATAGTTAAAAAAAAAAAAAAAAGTTAATAATGAAGAACTTTAACTTAATTTACAAACTTTAAATTTACTGAGTTATACAAATTTTGTGAACACAAAAGTTATACACCGTGTAGAATACTGCTTAAACTAATTAATTAATTATTTAATTCAAATGGATTTATTTAATTTTTTTTAAATAATTAAAAGTTTTGACATTTCCTTTCATTTGTATTTTTATTGTTTTGTATGCGCTACCAACGCACACACAGCAGTAGTTGGGTTTTGGGCCGTTTAGGCCTTTGGGTCTTAGTGAGTGAAAACAGTTAGCTCACTTCCTCAATCTGTGGTTAGATTGTGATCAAACTGCACTTTAAATCTGGCACCATGCTGCTTTGAGCCAACGTTCGCCACTAAGTGCCCTTGATATCTATCTAAACAATGCGCAGTCATAGTCATTACTCACATTTTCTGTCTGATGATTCTCCTCTTCTCCTTCTGGTCCTGCTTTCCTTCTTTCTCTGTTCTCCCTATCTCAGTTCTTGCCAAGCAGTCCTCAACTGAGCTCACGACTCAAGCGGGCCAAGTTTTCAGGCATGAGGAGGTGAGAGGAACACGCTGTCCAATAAAAACGCCGCTCACTCAATTAATACAGAGGTGTGGAGCCTCATCACACCCTTGCAAGGCATTCTAGAGAACCCATGACCACACGAGAAAGCTGCCTGTCCCTCTACAGTTTTTGCTGATGTTTGGTTGTTTGTGTTAAACCTTCAGATTGACTCAGACCAAAAAAAAATACTTGTATATTTGTACCACCGTGGCCTAAAGGTCTTTCTTGCTTTGACAGATTGTTTGAGTGAAATGGTTGATTATTTAGGGCCTGACTGTCCCTTTGAAGACAACACTGTGGAAGTGAACCTCTCTTGGTGTTTTGTCTCTTAGACAGTAAATCCCCAGTCAAACATTTGTTTGCATCAATGTCAACAATTGACCACATGATGCTTTACTTTTTAAATTTCAACTGCTTAGAATACATCAGAATATATCAATGTAACGCACCACACTTCCACACTTCAGTGCGACAGGGTTCATGATGATGTTGACTGAGTTTAATGCAGCGTGTGATAATTCTTGGGAGCTCCCCTCTGCACTCTCCTGCCTTATTTATTATCAATCTTTGTCTCTCCAGCTCTCTTTCCAATTATCTCACGATGGTGTTTATAACGAGTTGTCGCTGGTGATGTCACGTGCCCGACCTGACAGTGCTCTGGAAGCAGATTATTAGCGATGAGAAGCTGTTGCTCCTCTCGTGACTTGCTAGTGCGCACATGCTTCATAAGCAGGGCAAATGATTTTAGCGGTTGACTTGAAGAGAGCGTCGCTATTTCTCAGGTTTTTGTGAAATTTTTTAAGATTTAGAATGAGTCCGATGTTTAAGGTCCGACGTGCACACACTGTTGTGGTGGTCAGACAGTGCAAAATTGCAACAGCTGATGGTGAATAGTGAAATTGCATATTGCCGTAACCCTCTATATTTATGTCTCATCACACAGAAAACACACAGTTTAAATATGACTTTAATGGACCAGCGTTAAAAATGTTGAGACAAAAGACAACGCCCTTTAAATCTTTGCTTCGATTAGTCGTCATAAAATTGCAAGGATCTCGGATGTTCATGATGGAGTCGGTGAAGCTGTGTGACATCATTCTTCCATGTTCTTAGTTCGAGTCCTCTTCAGATCCTTCAATATCCTGGAACCATAAGACAGTAATGTTGCTACCGGATTTTTTTTTAGGCTGGGATCTACACAAAGCTAAAGGAGCAAGGCTCTTGTATTAAAAATGACTGGCAATACTTAGCAGAGAGTTGACTCAGAAGATTTTGAATATATTTGTTCGGAAGTCCTAAAGTAAACATTTCTTTTTACATTTTTTTTGGTACCTATTCATCAAATTCATGCCACCAGAATCTGATTTGCACGTACTGGACCAATATGTATCCAGTATCCACTAGTGTAGAAGCATTCATTTGTGCGATTTCTAGAAAGCTGATTGATTTTCCTTTATGATTGAGCTTCATGTCTTACCATTGGCTCCTGAGATCTGACCGTCGCAACGTGTTTCTGGTATGCAGAAATGATGCAGTCTCGTCTGCAGAGAGAGAAACAAACGTGTTACCATCCAGTGTCCATGTCTTTTAGTGAGTGAGTGAGTGAGTGAGTGAGTACTGAGGCTTACTTGCTTGTGATGCCCCCTCCTGGTGGAAGGCCAGGTATGTCCTCTGCAGCCAAGAATTTGATGACATACAAAAGGTCTGGATCCTCATCTCTGGACCTCATTGCCTGGATGATTTCTGTAAAGTGCGAATTAAAAAAAAAAGAAGGTGTTTGAAATGATGACACAGCGAAGGGAGGCACAACATAAATAGTAGATGGTTGGAATGAGCCTTGAAACGAGCAGGTCACCTTCTACTTTCATGTCTATGTGTTTCTCCAGCTCTGCCTCCTGCTGCAGTGCCTCTTGTGACACCTGGGGGGCGCCGGGGAAGCAGACGATGATGATGCTGATGTTATCCAAGCTGCCCTGTAGAGGGAGACGGCGTGATTAGAAAAGATTCTGATCTACTTAAAAATCCGCTGTGAGGGAGGAAGCAGCAGTTTAGTATTTTGTAGCATAAGGATTAATTATTGCCACTGTGTGCTATGCCGTGCTTATGTACTAAACATAATTGTCAATATTTAAATACACCTATTCATATTAAGACCAAAAATGTAGTCTTAAAGAGATTTTGGGTCATGACGTCAAAGGTATGTTTAGTGTTCGCTGGATCATGCAGGCTTTCAAAAGTACAGTACAGCACAGTACATTAAGCCTTTCAGGGGGTAATAAATAGCAGTCCGTTGCGCCAGGCTAAAACCCCTCAGCAGAGCAAGGCTACGCTGACGCACCTGTCAACACATTCACATTCAGTCCTAATCCGAGCCATGTGCAGCATTTCTGCCCTCCTGCCCACATCCCCAGGATGCCTTAATACTGTTATTTATAGGGGAGGCTCAAGGCTCATCGGTGATGAGAGGAGCAGTTACTAATAACAAGGACCAAGATAACCTGCAGGAGAAATCTACTTATGTCACCGCGCCGGTGTAATTCCTCTCTACGCACAGACTCCCGTCCCTGTCCTTGCAGCTCTGTCAACACACTCCCATGGAAAGAGCGCCATTCATAAATCCACACAGAAGCAGACATTACAGATATTGCAGAACTGAAGACATGCAGTATATTCATAGAAACGTTTAGCTTGTCGTTTTTGCCACATTGACTCGGGTCAGTTAGGGCTGGTTGAGACAGATGTCTCGTGTCAACGTGGAGCTCACTGAAGTTTGTTGTTGTTGACTAACTTTCTCCTCTCACTGCAGATTTAGCCTCATCTGTAGTCTAGTTTGTGGTGTTGTTTTATTTTTTTGTTGTTGCTTTAGAACCCATTCACTGTTTTATACTAATAGGAATCTGTTTAATTTTGTTGATGGAAAGGAAGACTAAATATCTTTTATCATTAGCCGAAATCGAAAGTTTGAAAACTGCCAGCACAGTAAATCGGAACAGTTCTGCTGGTTTGTAATAGAATTAACTGTTGTATAAATGAATTAAGATCGGGCCACAACATAATGTGATGATCTTCGATGGCTGCCCTTCCAAACATTTTTAGATTAATTGCTGCATTGCTCTTCTTCACACTACACACATCCAACAGCTTGTTGCACAAAATATATCATGCATTCTTCTGTTTGATGTTCTTAAAAGAAGTCACCTCTTATGTGTAGGCTACATCTAGCTGAAGCAAAACTAAACCCAACAAGCCTTTCAACAGACTGCACAAGAGAAGCTCACACATTTGATTTTGTCTTATGTGGGTCTTTTTAAAGATGTTGTCTCAAAAGCAGATTATGTGTCAGACTTGATTGTGATGGCAGATGTGGTTTGTGTGTGTGGGTGGGTGTGTGAATGGATTGGTGACATTGTCTTTAAGGTGTTGCACTGTTTAGATATTCTTCTTTTAACTCATCAACTTGGTGTGGGTGTGTGTTTTGCCGTCTTTTTAATCATCTTGCGCACGCACATTTCGCTGCACCATTTGGCACGACTAAAACGTTCTCATCCTGGTTCTCGTTCTAAGCGATTACCACAACAGACCATTAGACTCGCTCATCTACAACCACATCCATCCCAGGAATCAAAACAGAGACGCTCCTGAATCTGTTCCACCCTCTGGAAGAGACTCGACCTGGTGCGCCAATGTTGGGACAGGATGCCGAGGCATCTACTCACCTTGTACAAACAGAGGTCGATGACTTGGGTGCAAATATCCCTCAGGTCATTGCACACCAGCATGCGACTGCGCACGAAGGCGCACAGTTCCTCGTTGCCGACGGCGTCCCACACGCCGTCGCACGCCAGGATGAGGAACTCGTCTTCGGGCGTCCTCTCCAGCTCGTAGACCTCGGGCTCCGGGGACACCAGCTGCTCCGTCTGCGGCCTCCAGTCCACCTCCTTGAAGTCAAAGTCCCCCAGCGCCCTGGAGACGGCCAGCGAGCCGTTGACCCGCTGCAGGGTGACGGAGCCGCCGGCGTTCTGGATGCGCTCGCGCTCCCGCGGGTTGAACGGCTTGTGGTCCTCGGTGTAGAAGACCACCTGGCCATTGTGGCAGAGCACCGTGCGAGAGTCCCCGCAGTTGATGAAGTAGATGTGGCGCGACGAGATGAGGACGGAGGCCGCGGTGGAGCCGCTGCGGTCCCAGTTGTCCTGGCGGGCGAGTTTGTGCATGTGCTGGTCGATGTCCAGGAAGCCCTCGCGGATGCCCTCCTTCACCTCCTCTGGGTCCTTGCTGGGTTTAACTTTGCCTGCAAAAATGTGGGATAGAGTCACTTTTTTCTGAAAATGACCATTTTAATGGAGAAAATCAGTGAAGTAAATTAAAAAACTTCCGTCCAAACATTGGTTTTTACCAATGAGGAGGAGATTTGCTTGGCAAACGGCTTCTTTGGTTTGTTTACTTGACAAAGTATAGCGGCCTTAAGGTTTCGCTTTAACTCAATAGTGCTGTTTAATCGTGATGCCCTTATGAGCAAATTTCACAATATGGGAAAATCAACAAGTGCTGGCCTTAACATGCTGGTGCCACTGCCAGGTTGTGTTTGCTGCAACTGTTTGAGGGGGTGAACAACCAGCTAGCCAACAATCCAACAACCTTAAAGTTACTTATTACAGACTTGGACAAAGTTATTGGTACCATTCTGTTTAAAATAAAGAGAAACCCCACAATGGTCATTAAAATAACTTGGAATGGACACAAGCAGTAATATTAATTTTAAAAAATACTGCAAATTAACTAATGAATATTAGATGATTTTGAAATGTGGTTTGACAGAATCATTTTTGAAAAACACAATAATGAAACTGGCCTGGACAAAAATGATGGTAACCTCAATTTCACCATTATCATTAGCTGATTTTCAGTATTTTTACCTACTTTTTTTATGACTACTTTTCAGTCTCAATTTATTTCACTGACCATGTGGCTCTTTATTCACGGCTGTATATGGGCAAACAATGCAGAGAGGATAGTAAAGTTTTAGTGGCACAAAACTGCAAAATCCATTCGCAGGTCGATCATCTACGTCTCCCAAACAGATGAATCTATTCAGTCTAAGCAGTGTGACAGTGATAAGAGCATCTTTAATGATCACATAAATCTTGCCTTAATATCAAATACATTGCGATTGGTTGTCCATACCTTTTGCTTTTAGGCCTCACTCAATCACGCCTTGTTGGAAGTCTTTACTTCCATTGACTACTGTCAAAGTGACATTACAACCATGACCTCCTTCCCCTGTACTGTACCTGTTGCCAGGATGTGATCCAGCAGGTGCCTGGAGCAGTACTGCGCCACGGTCGTGCCGGCGTGCCCGTCAAACACGGCGTAGTAGCCCCAGTCGCTCATCTCCCCCCTCAGGTGGGGCATGCAGGTGTGGGCGTCCTCCATCTGGGCCCTCCAGCCCTGCATGCTGGCCACGGCGTAGTTCATGCCCGACTGGGAGCCCCCCTCGGCCATGTGCTTCTCCAGGATGGGGTGATCCAGGTAGGGGCTGGGCATGGGGTCCTCCTCGTCCAGGCTGTCGTCGTCGCCGGAGCCCGCCTCCCTGGTGCCGCCCTTGAAGAAGAAGGTGACCATCTTCTCGGTCTCCTTGACCAGCTGGCGGAGGAAGGAGGGCACCTCCACGTTGCTGGCGCGCCGGGCCGTCCTCATCACGCCGCGGAGCCTGCGCTCGATCCTCCTGCTGGACCTGGTCGCAGCGCGTCTCCTCCTGGTGCCCCTCCGCCGGCCCTGCGTCTTCCGCAGCAGGTCCAGCGCAGCAGTTTGGAGCGAGCCCCGGCAGCAAGCGGACAGGAGGTGGCCTTCAAAGTCAAGGGCGAGGTCTCGGTTGGATGGAGCTCTAGGTTGGTTTTCTGTTCGACTCGATCCGCGTCATTTTATCTTCCCAACTCTCCTGATTCCAGAGAAAACACATCATGTCTGCATCCTGGAGTCTTGCTGACTGCCTCCTTCTTCACCCAGTCTCCCGGCCCGGTGTCATCCTCACCCGTCTATTGGCCGGTCTATTTCTGTTGTTTATCCCTCCGCTCTGACCCCTCCCTCCGTCTACGTCACGTCACTAGATAATCTCCTGACCTGTATCTGCACACATGTTGGGATGTAGAGCTAACAATGAGACCTGCATCAAGCTTTTTTTGACAAGAAATGAATTTAGCAATATTGAAGAAATTCAACCTCTCATAATTGATTGAGCACTTTCACTCTAATCAAGTGAAATTTGAGAATTGAATGGATATATTAGTTCTTTTAAATGCACCTGGTCGATGGGGAGCATTATGTAGATTATAATCACAAACAACAGGAAATATTTGCTGTCTAGAAAACAGCAACACAATCACTTAGAGGAGACACAAGTATGAACGAATGGTAAAATAGGGAACTAGTTGAATGCAGTTTAACTTAAACCGAACCGACAGTTAAATGTTCACTTGAACTCAGCCTTGCCTGGAGGTGACTCGCTGATTGCGTACATGACTTCTGTCTGCCGTGATCTCATTAGCCGCATGTATTTGGAGCTCCTGACCTGGTTCCTTTCCGTGACTTTTCACTTTCAGCGCTCTAATGATGCATGTTGGCCCATGACGTGGCTACAGGTATGACTCAGCCTTCTTGCACTGCGTTTGTTTGCGTCTTGACGCGTGAATCCCGATGTCCCTAAGGTCTCTCTTACGCGTTTTGAGTGAAAGTGTCTTAACTGAGCAGCATAATAACAACAACTGCAATTCACATCAAGCATTTTAAAGCAGCTTCATTCATGTCTAATGTCAGCTGGGCAAATTGATAAGCTGAACTGTGTTGAAGCATCCTCTCCTCAGCTCTCCTCAGATGAACCCCAAGAGTATCTTGAGTGCCTCCTGGTGGTGAGCTTCGGTACTGGCCATTGAAGCCTCCCTAACGCTCAGTCATTGTACTCTGAGGCTTTGGCAGCTTCTCGCTGTCTTCAGACTGTAAACACTGACCTGCCTCATTTCCAGTCATGCATTTTGTAATATTTACACTGTCTTCCTCAGAGCCTCTCTCTGGTGGTGTGAACGGTGCCCTGTTTGGATCTGATTTGAGGAATCCTTTGTTATAACAACAGCATCACAATGGCTTCATGTAGCACACTGATCTAACATTCTATTGAAATACAGCCCTGGCTGGACATTCAACCTGCGCTGTCCATCTACTAAATGCTTCCCCATGTGTGCATGTGTTCCACAGTGTGATGCATTATTAATAAAACCCCCTTCCTCCTCGTCTCACAGCCTCAGCTCATAGGACGCAGACGCATCACGTGGTCGGGGAGGGGTAAAATAAAGGGAGCCGGATTGGCTGACAGCGCCAGAGAGGCACGCGGACGTAGAGCGGAGCCCCGCCCTCCCTCTGCCGGCTGCTCTCATCACAACCCGAGAGCAGCGAGCCGGAGATACAGGAAGGCGGCGGGGGTGGTGATGCTGCTGCTGGCAGGGCGGGGCTGCTGAGCATCAAGAGCAGGCAGACAGCGAGCCGAGGGAGGGAGGAAAAGGAGGAAGAAGAGGGAGGACGTCCACAGGACATGAGAGCCGCTCGCTGAGGACGAGGCCGTGGGGGAGGGCGAGGGGGAGGGGGGGGCGGTTCTTCCAGACTGGACGGGCCCGGCGATGCCTTGATGGAGCATGGGCCAGGTTCTAGGATTCTCCCACTGCCGTGAGTCCTGCCTGCGTCTGTGCTGCTGCCTGCGTGTGTGTCTGTGTCTGTGTGTGTGTGTGTCGTCTGTGTCAGTGCGTCCACAGCACGTTTTTGTCCCTCAGTCATCCGTCCTTTTTTCTGCATGCTCGTCATGCTCACCCTGCCTGGAATAAACACATGGCTGTAGGAAGCAGAGCAGCTCTGTTGCTGCTGCTGCTGCTGCTGCCTCCCATTGATTGTCATGTTAACATGACTCTGTGTCAGAAGGATTCCCAGCAAGTTGTTTTCAACTACCCCCTAAAATCTCCTGCCACTCCTTTTACTTTCACCCCATCCGTCCCAACGTGCAGCCGGCGTCACCTGCGCCCTGTTATCTCCTTTTGTCATGTCTGCAAAAGGGGAATAGGCTGCGTTCTATTGCTTCCTCCTCTGTTTGATTTGTAAGGCTAGTGCAGCGCTGGCTAATGTAATGAAGGCCTCTGCTGCTGCCAGTTTAGCCCCGAGATGAGTTGATTCTGCATCGCTGACCAGCAGCACGGCGCTACATTTTTTTTGTTGTTGCCATGTCTCGGCCTGAAATTGCGATGCAGATTGTCTTGGGTTCATTTGCACGTGATGTGACTTTTTCAAGAGGCCAGTTTGAGCCCAAGCTGGAAAGAGGTTCGTGCAGAGGAGGAGAGCAGCGCTGCCTGCGAGCGCTAGTACTCTAAAAATATGACTCATAACAGCATGCTGCAGTGTGCGTGGTGCTATTATGCTGTTCATCATTTTCCAGTGGTACGTGCTGCAATATTCACTCACTTGATGAGCTCATGGGTTGTTTCTTTTAACAATGCCTTTCACTGTAAAGCTTAGCATACAGCTACCTTGTATGAGGTATCTGATGATAAAATATTACACAATGCTAAAGATTGCAAGTATATTGAATACAGTATATACATAATGAGATAAAACAAATAATAAAGCATGTTCACAGTTCACAAGTCTTGCAAACATGAATCCCAAACAATTGATTTTCATTTTAATATGCAAATAAAGTGCGAGAACAAACATGTTAATGTTGTGAATGTCGAGGCCTCCACTTGATGGACTGTGCAGTGTCACTTTGACAGTGACTTCACAAAATAACAAGCATGTGTGTGTCTCTGACAGTCTTGTGTGTTTACCAGCTAATCGCTGTGAAATTCTGCCTCCTTCCAGAGGAATACGGCTCCGTGGCGTCCACTCCAGACTCCACACCCCCCTGCACCGACGGTAAGGCGACACCGGCGAGCGCTCCACACCTCAAATAATTCTTCTGACCCTTGTCTCAGAACCAAACACGGCTGAACCCCTAAAGAGCCGACGATCTGCAGGTGAACGACGGCTGTTTGTTTTGTTGTTTTTTTCCCATCGCGCCCACGTTTGAAAAGAAGGAGCTTTTTCTGTGCTTATCAAAGAGGATTCCTCTCGCACCTGCTCGACCGACTTTTTCAAATAACACGTGGCTGCTTTCATCTGCCGCTTCTGTTCCCCTGTGACGGCGCGCGCTCTTCTTCTTTTGGTTCTTCACCAGCACGTTGCTTTGCTTTGCTTTGCTTGTGCGCTCAGGCGGGAATGAGGAGTCCGAGCTGTGCGAGCTGCAGACGGCCCGGGAGTGGTCCGACGACGAGGTCGGCGATGCGGACGACGACGAGGGCCTGGCGTCCTCGCCGTCGCTGTGGGGCACGCCGCGGCAGAACTCCTTCGAGCTGACTTTCTCCTACATCGCCATCGCCGAGCCCGAAGCGGTCGGTGTGGCGCGGCACCACCGCGACCGGCGGCGGGGCGGCTCCCGGTCCAGCCGCACCGCCCTGCTCCGAACCGACACCCTGGAGACCCTGCTGGACTCCCCCGACGTGGAGTGGGACCCTTACGTACCCCTCAGGCAAGACCAGGAGGAGGAAGAAGAGGAGGAGGAGGAGGAGGAGGAGGAGGAGGAGGAGGAGGAGGAGGAGGAGGAGGTGGAGGCTGGGAGCGGGGAGCAGGAGAGGGCGGCGACAGGACGGAGGGAGCAGCAGATGCAGAGGGAGACCATCACCATCCAGCCCTCGCCTCAGAACCTGGGCCCGGAGACTCAGGGGAGGGACGCTGGAGCCCTGAGAGAGCGGAGCCCCTCCGGCCGGACCGTCCGTCCGTCCGCCTCGGCCTCAGCGCCGACCTCTCGGCATCAGAGCCCCTCGCACGCACTCCACGGTGAGCAGCCGTGTGCGACGGCAACTCAACTCAAAGTGTTTTCAGCTGGTGAAACCAAGCAGCTTTATTTTAGCTGTGGCCAAAAGTGGAAAGGAAATGGTAGTTAGATGCCCTCAAAAACAGTGTTGCTGTTTTATTATGTGTTTGTATTCAGAGGATGACGGTAAAGGCTTTTTTTCTGGCTGAAAGCTTTTTTTTCTTTACATTAAGATGACAAAAATACAATACAATGCAGAAAATGAACAAGAGATTTTCCATAATTTTGCTTCCTCAAAGCTGAAAGTTAACTTGAGCTAATTTAACTAAAACTTTAATTGATTTTAACTGAACTAAAATTAATGAATTAACAAAGAATATCCTCAACTTGCCTCTGTACAATTGAAAGATCCTTCTTTATTAAACTTTCTAACAGTTAGCTTGATAAATGAAGCTCCACTGTGCTGTCGGCTGTTTCTGTGAAATGTTCAGCTAGACTTTGATCTTTTTAAGAATTGAAACACAGCAAACATTTTACTTGTTGGCCCTCATTAACCCAGGCTGAAGGTTTCCTAAACCCATTGGCTAACTAATCAATAGCATGTGTTTGGAGACTGGAGGGCAAGCATGGGAGGTGACATGGCAAGTACAACAGCGTCCATGTGACCTTGTTTACAACATGATTCCAAGGCTTTCGTGGCAACATTGCAACAAGACTTCCTCTTAACCAGGATATTTTAGAGCAACATATTGGATCTTATTCACCTAAATGATGTTTTTAAAATGTTAGTTGTCCTGCTGTGACACTTGTTGTCCATTTTCATACTTTTTTTCCAGTCATACAGGAATATTAAAAAAAAAAAAAAAAAAAAAGTCTTTTATTTTCTGACTATGGTAGAAATTCACATCCGTGTGTGTTCAGGTTTTAAAAGCACCGTCACGACTCTCGAGTCACTCGGCGCTGACGTGGCCCCAGCAGTGACATCATCACTCTCTGTCTCCCAGCAGCGGCGGCGGCGGCCTCGCCGACCTCCGAGCCGGACTCTCCCGTTGCCATGGAGACCATTTCTGTCAAGCTTTTGACGTCCGTGCGACCCCGAGGCCCCGCGACCTCGTTGTCGTCCGCCATCGGTTTAAACTCTCAGGAACAGCTGGTCAGCGATCACTGGTTCTCGGCACTTGACCTGTCGGAGGAGCCGACCGCGTGCGCCCACATAGCAGGTACCAAACACCTACTGTAGCGCTTCTCAACTGGTGGAGTCTAAGGACCCGCATTTTTTTTTTCCTTGTAATGTGGTCCCAAATTTAATCCTCTGCAATACAATTTTTTCCACAAAAATAAAAACGCCAGCCCACCTTCTAGTAAATTACTGTTTTTTTTGTCTAGTAAATTAGACATTAGACATTAAATTATTTAAATTATTATTATTTAAATTATTGAATTGAATTGTGTGTCCGGCAAAATACATGCCTGAAATTTTCCCTATAAATATATACATTTTGAAATGCTCTTTTTCGGGAAAGAAAAAAACTTCCCACAATGCCGCCACCCAATCAAAACAGCTCCACGACCCACCAGTTGAGATGCACTGATCTACTGTGTATCTATCGTCTTGCTTCCTTGTCACCTCACAACGATGCTTCTTTCATTCACATAATTACTCGACATACATATATATATACACTGTATATATATCCAAGAACAGGAAGACTAAGAAAAGAAATGGAGTGACTCTCTTTTGGGACATCCTAAATCATTGACTCATTGCAGGGGAAGCCTTCCTGGTATTCTCTTCATTTCCTGTCTGCATGACCAATGCTTCCATAGTGAATCAGTCTTTGTCACAGGCACACACACACACACACACACACACTGAAACAAACACACCCTAGATAGGGCTGGGGTTGTTTGTCGGTTCATTTTCTACTTTTTTTGTAGTTCTGAGCTGCTTTGTTGAGACGCACCGAGAGAGACAACGGCCTCGTCTTCTAACCTGATGGCATTTTAAGTGGAGCCCCGGTCAGTTTTATTTTGGTGGACGCGGTGCAGCCTCACACCCCTGATGGATGGCCCGGTCAGCCTGGTGACAGAGTTTAGGGTGTCCGGAATAAATACCTTGCGTGCATCTATCGGGGCATCATATTTCTTATTGCGTTTTTATGACCTGTTTTAGAGCCTGTATATCAAAAGTCAATGACTTGTTTTCAGAAGCGTCAAAAAAGAATGTTGATTGCGAGATTGGGTGTAATTTATTCAATGCTTTTGCTGGCAGCTGCTGAATTGCATATTATGTTTGAAGGGGCCTATGTTAAGACAATCAGAAGGTACGGGTGCCCTTTGTTAAATCACAAGAGGCTGATTTCCAGATCTTTGTGTTTAAGCACAAAGGAAGCACATTCCCACTCTGCACAGCCACGGAGCTTAAGAACACATTAACCTCTCTATTTTCAGGTGTTGATTGACAAACTAGAGATACAAACATCAAGAAGAAGGCGCTTTTGCCCAAAATAAGTTTGCTATTGAAGTTGTCATGTTGACAAGTGTGGTGAAAAATTAGCAGGTAAATGTCAAACTAGCGTGCAATCTTCTACACAACATTTCCGACTGTTTAAACCAGACAAATGTGATAGTGAATGGATACATTTCTCGCCAGTTAACAGAAAATAACCATTTGTGTTGTTTTTAGACGCACAAATCGGATTTAATGAGTAGTAAAAGTGGAGCTCTTTGCAGGGAAATCTGTTTTCACGTGTTTATTATCAAAAGTTGCAGGAGGATCATTAGCCTGCATCTGAGGAAGTGAATCCAGCGACTCAATGTTTGAGTCGGTGGGGGTCTTCAAGAGTGAGTGGTGGGCGGTGCTGCCGACCAGATTATTTTGGGGGCCTGTCAGGCCTTTGGAGTGCTGAGTGAGCAGGGGAGTGGCCTCAAACAGGCGGAGAGGGCCGAGGGGAGCGCAGTGGGCAGACGGGGAGCCAGCGGGGGAACAGACGGCAGCGGCGACCACAATGGCCAGTAAAGGTGAGAGTCGTTGCCCCAAGCTGAAGCTGGAGGTGCGAGAAGGTTCAGAAATGCCGGGCAGGTTTACGGCTGTAGGGCGGCTTCAGGAGGAGGGTCGGTTCCTGAATAGTCGCGCCTGGTTGGCTCGGTGCAGCGGCGGAGCGGCCGCCGGTCGGGGGGGATTGAGACGTCTAGATGTTCACGTCTCCGTGAGCCCGGGAGGTATTTTTACAGAGGAGCTATTCACGCATAGCAGCAGCCTGAAGCGGCTGTCGTGCCTCCGTGGCGACTCTGAGCAACTCTGCTGCTGCTGCTGCTGCTGCTGCTGCTGCTGCTTTAATATTTCATCTCTGCAACCCCTGCTGGCCTCAGTGGAGATCGAGCTGACGCGGTGGTCCAGTGAAATAGACGCTGAACAGGACGACTTCAGCGCCGGTTCTTTGGTTACCACACCGGCTGCTCGGCACATTGATCTCTTGATTGGATTATTGATCCCTCTCTGCTTTCACCCGATTGCTGAGAGGAATGCGCTCTCGTCTTCCACCTCCATCCCGTCCTAACCCAGCATTCGTACCCCGGTGCAACTCAGATCAGGGTCCAAATATTTCGCCCCCTGCAGGATGTGTGTGTCTGAAGTGTGATTTCCTCCTAATTAGAGGGGATTGGTGTGAACTCGATACATTTATAGCGTATTAATGGGAAAGTGATGCTACACATTGTGTTCAAAGCTGCAGTGGTTGCTTGTGTTATTGTGCATGTTTCACAGCTTTTGTTTCCGTTTGTTTATTAAATGTATATTATTATTATTATTATTATTATTATTATTACTACTGTATTATAATTAATATTCAATTGTATTGAATTAGTTCCATCTTGGATATTTTCGTAAGAGCAATAAGACATCACTTGGGAAGTGGTCTTCAGCTAAGGGAAGAGACCCCCAAAGACAATTTGATCACGTCGATATTGTTGTGATTTTCTTTTTTACTCTCAAACAGCTTTTTAATTGGCTTCAATTCAGTGATGTTTGGCAGCTAATTATGGGATGTGTCCTTACTCACTTTGATATCTGGACCAACTTGTATTTTTGCATCCTCGATATGTGTCGATAGCATTTATGAGTATGACGTACGTACCAGACATTCTTTTTATAGCGGCGCGAGTTTTTTTATCCGAGGTTTAAGTTGGTCTGAGAGTGACAGTTAAAATACTTCAACAGGACCGACTGGATGGACGCGCCACCGCTCCCGCTGCCAAAACTGTTTTCAACGTCGCGCTTTTCAGCGATGACATAATCCGCTACGGTGCAGCCGCTCGGCTCCTCTCCATTGTTCTCTTATCAGCCAGTGGCCTGCTTTAACCCCTCATGCCGAGTGCAGCCGGAATGACGGCAACAAAGTAACTGTTAGGAAGGGACTTCTACTTATTTTTGCTGAATGACCAGCTGTATCTGTAACCGCCCGCCTCGGACATCTTGGGTTTCACTGCTGCTTTGGGCCGTTTCTCTTTCCCTTTTTTTTCTGCGTTATGTAAAGAGAAAGACGAGTTGTGCGAGAGAACTTATCCGCGACTCGGCAGACGCGCACGTCTCCACAGCAGCTGTTGCCGGGTGACAGAGAGGGGGCACCAGCGGGGTGTGGAAAAGGTCCTCTGACGGCCCTGACGGCTGTGAGCAGGTGCAGCGGCCGCAGCGGCAGCAACAGCAGCAGCAGCAGCAGCAGCAGCAGAGGCTGTGTTTAAATTCTGCACCCCCACCTCCCGCCTTCACCCCCCCGAGGCTAAACTTAGGCCCACATGTCCCCTCTCCTGTCCTCCCCTAGCGGCTGGAAGCAGCCCTGTGCCTCACCGCTCCTCCCCCACCTCCCACTCTGGTGACCTCACTTCCCTTTCGTGCTGGAAGTGTGTCAGACGTGCAGCGTCTGTATTTGCCTGCCACTCTTCGTCTCCCTCATCCTCACCAGGAACATGTCGTGCTGCCTGCCTGCCTGCCTGCCTGTCGCTGCAGCTCGCTGTGCTCCAGAGGGCTGCCGGCTGTGTGCATCCAGCTTGTCTGTTGCATTCACGCATCAAGTAGCAGCTCGTATCGAGATGTCCTCGAAAAGTGCCAATCTGGATTTCCACATGATTCTGAATTGTCCTTTTCTCAATTATGGAAAAGCAGAAATCAAAACCTCTTATCCTCTTTTAGATAGATGGATGGATAGATGGATAGATAGATAGATAGATAGATAGATAGATAGATAGATGGAGTTTATTGTCATTGTGACCTGCACAACAAGATTAAAACCCTCAGTGCAAAAAAAAGAAACAATACATGAAACAATAAAAACAGCTACAGTAAATACATAAAGACACAAGCAACACCTCACATTATTCTCAGAGATGCATTTATGGATCTCACCGCGGTTGGGGAAAAAAGTGGTTTTTTACAAGCAAACTCTTTATTTGTTAGAATAAAATAGAATGCCTTTATGTATCTAACAATGGGGAAGTCTATATGATTACAGAAACACGTAGCGCACTAGAGAAGAAAACATTCTATAAATTAAAAAGAAAAAAGTGATTGATTGAAGTGATGAAGTGTTTATAGAGTAAAAAAGGAAGGAAAATGCAACTATTTACATCTATATTGTCAGTTCTATTAATTTTTTTTATGATTTACATCACATTGAAAATCCAAACAAGTGTTTTATTGCACCTTAACGAAATGTCAGTGATTGAGAAATTTATTCGACCTTTGCTTTGTCTCCTCTCCCGCCGGCCCAGTGATGGACCTGATCTACTGGAAGGACACGGAGCGGACGGGCATGGTGCTGACGGGGTTAGTGGTCGGCATGCTGTCCCTGTTCCAGCTCAGCATCATCACCGTGCTCTCCACCGTCTCCGTGGCCGTCATGTGCTTCACCATCTCGGTCCGCATCTACTACAAGGTCCTCTACATCCTCAACTGGGCCGACGGGGAGCATCCCTTCAAGTAAGAGGACGTGACACTCTGTTCCCCCCAGCCCCCTCGTTCTGTGAAACAAACTATGAACAGATTCAGTACAGGAGTGGATATTTTATTGATGTGGGTGTTTCCGTCAGGTCATACTTGGACCTGGACATCAGTCTGAGCGGAGAAGAAGCCGACATGTACATGCGGAAAGCCATCGTCATGGCTCTGTCTGCCGTCGGCTCTCTGAAGGACCTCTTCTTCATCAAAAACATCTTTGAGTCCCTCAAGGTGAGCGTGTGTGTGCGTGTGTGTGTGCGTGTGTGTGTGTGTGTGTGTGTGTGCGTGTGCGTGTGCGTGTGCGTGTGTGTGTGTGAGCTCCACTCAAAGCTTTGCCTCATCACAATAACCAATTGTGTCAGAAGAAAAAATGCCACACAACTTTATTGCTAAGGGTGGACTCAGAAGACCGTAGTGCCTCTAATAAAATGATAATATCAAATAAAGATGCAAAAAACACTCTTTCAGAGAGTGATGTTTCACAACCATCAGCTTTGAAAGGGCAAAACATTCAAATGTCATATATATATCAAATACAAATGAAGGAAACCATAACCAATCACAACAGGGGGGCAGGGGTCATATCTTCCCTATCAGTCACTGTGCCGTCAATGTTATTTCTCAATGGTTTGGAACTAAAGAGCAACATCACATATTGATTAGGATGCAACGTGGCAAATAAATCAATGAGTCTCATGGTACAAAACCACAATGGGATTAAAAGCAGTGCAACTTGCTCATCTTCTTCCAGCTCATTTAAAATCCACTGTCCATGTGACAATGAATTAGATTTCAATCGCTGGCTCAAAACCTATTATGTAATTGTCCAAGTCCCAGAATGTAAAAGCCTTAATCGCACCCCTTTTTTTTTTGTTCTAATCCAGTCAGTCAACCCAAATCATTGTGAAGCTGCTGCTGCTGCGGCCACTGAGCTGAGCGACTACAGTGACTTTATCCAGACAGGTGCTGCTGATGCAGCTCCGACTGTCACCGTGGAGCTGCTCACTTGCTCGATGATCGTTTCTCTCGTTAACACGCCTGCATAAACGGTCCCGCAAGCACATTATTGTCGGAACTTTTCGCGCTTTAAATCAAACGGCGTCGGCAGCGCGCCGGCGTTAACGAGCGACCGGACCAAGACCAGCATTTTTAAATATTGAGTCAGCGGGCTCCAGCCGAGTCCCTGCCGAGCCCCTGCTGACCTCACAGGTTCAACCCTGACCTGGCCGCTATGTGACATGACACACAGCGCGGCGCTTTCGCCGTGCCATCCACATTCCTTTCCTTCTGGGACTGGGGTGTCCCATGTCACGGCCCGACAGGGTCCAACGGGGGGGGCGTAACGGGAAACCCCGACACCCTTATTAGGAGTTTGACACCTTCCGACGGTTCTTCTAAGTATTATGCAGAGGATTTGCTCGCTAACACCAACTGACTTTGCCACGCTGTGGCTTTGTGTGTCTTGCTGCTGCTCCTTCAGCTGCTGGTTCTGATGTACCTGGTGACGTACCTGGGGGAGCTGTGCAATGGCCTTACCCTGATTATAATCAGTAAGACTTGGACGAAGCCCAGCAGAAATACAGAATCTGGACATACTACATGGCTGGAACATAAAACTCATTTTTCTATCTTCTCCAGGTTCCATCGCTGTCTTTTCTCTGCCGCTTTTCTACAGACAGCGCCAGGTAATTCCTTCTCCCGGTGGTTCATTTTCAATTGTCAGGAGTTGTCGGCATCATCTCATATGGTTTTCCTGTGGTTTCTGTCATTTCACAGGAGCATGTGGACAACTTTGTGGCCACAATCCAATCCAAGATTGATAACTTCAAGGACATGTGAGTATGGCGCCATCTTTTGGTGAAACGTTGCAACGACAAGACATCGTTGGAAAGAGGCTGAATAAACAAGTGCCGTTTGGGCTCATTTCCAAACTAACTGAAAAAAGATAATTAAATGCGGGCGGCTGTTATATGAAAAGGGGACATTTTACAACTGTGGAAACTGAATAAACACTAATCAATGTAGCAATATATGTTACATGTCTGGTATTTTTCATTGAGGATTGTGTGTATGAGATAATTTATCTGTAAAAATGAATGAATTTCGTCAAATATCAGATTTTACTGCTTATGTAAAAGGGGTATTCAGTGATTGCAGCAAATGTTTGAAATGATTACATTTTATTCATAAATACGCTTCACATACATTGGTAAATTTGTGGATTTTTTTACACTCTCTGCTTATTATTTCCTTTATCTCCCGCAGCTTTTGTAGACTTGCCCAGGGTGGCGGCCCACCTCCGGACCCAACTCCCGGTGGCGCCAAACCCAAAGTGCAGTAAACGGGCGACGGCCGCGGAGTTTCGAGCGAAAGCTTCCAGAGTCACAGGCTGACACTCAGATGTCTTACCCAGCAGTCTGTGCTCCGAGCCCCGGCGAGGGCGGAGCTCCAGAGACTGGAGGAGGGGGAAAGGGGGAGGTTTACTTAAACGGACAACGACGAGGATGACGCATGGTACTATTTACTCCCAAGTGTATCTAGATTATGGGACTTAGAGTTTTGGGTTCAGGTTCGGATGAAATCAAAAGTGTACGAGGTCCTGGATGAGGCTCTCTGACTTGTGACTTTAAGAACGCATCTTACCACCGCCGTCGTGGAACTTCGGAAACACTCGTTCAAGACACCTGGACAGAATGGCCTTGGATGGCCGAGCGCTGCCGCCGAGGCGCCGTGCTGACGACCCGGAAGGGGATCCAGGTTCCTGAGGTCCACACCAGCCGCTCGTCCAAAGGAAACGGAAGCAAACCGTCGCGGCGACGTAAGAACGACAGGGCTCATCATCATCATCATGATCATCATCATCATCATCATCATCCACGGCAGCGTCAAACTGGCATTTAAGGATGTATGCACGTGTTTATGTGTGGAGCAGGTGTGTGTGTGTGTGTGTGTGTGTGTGTATGTGTGTGAGGTGCGCGCGTGGGTGTGAGTGTGCAATTCCTGTAACACATCTTCGAGAAACGAATCCTCAAAGCAATTAAAAATGGCATCTTGTTTTCTTTGTTTTCCAAAACTCTTCTGCTTCTTGTCTCCCCTTGCGAGCAGTCGCTCTCACTCACCACCGGCCATCAACTCACTTTTCCAGCCATCCTTCATGTTTTGCTTCACCGCCGCTGCCCTTTTCCATTCCTCATCGGCACCGCGTGTTAGGTGTGCGGTCGAGACGTGATGTTCAGAGAACACCAGGGCCCTCTCAGATGTTTTAGGACCGTGCGGACTGACGTCGTGTCTGAGCTCAGGTGTGAGGGCGTCGTGGCTGAAAGCGGACAGCAGGTGCCTTTCCGACTGCACAGTCGCATTCTCAGTTCTGCTCGGAGCAGTTCCTTCTTTCACATCACCTTTTTCAGCTTCGGCGTTCAAAGGGACAGTTGACTCAAAATTCAAAAGCAATGCGTTTATTACTCACATTGGTGAAGGGTTCCGGTAATACACAAACAATTTCTTAAGATTCACAGAAAGAATCTCGAGAAAGAAGAAAAAAAAAAACATTCGAAGAAAATCACACCTCTTGAAAAATGTGTCCAGAAAATTCAGTGTTTTTTCCGTGTTGCTGTTTTTCATGGGAGTAAATGGCTATAAGGCATCAAGCATACCGACATTGGGTAAAATATTAATAAATATCAGAGCCTCCATCAGCATAGAGGTGGATGATAAGATGATAAAATTCCAATTTTGGCTGGACTGTCCCTTTGACACATGTAGAATACTTGTGTGCCCTGGCCAAATATCTAATGCAGAACATTGTAAATGGGATTTAAATCAAGATATTGTGCAGCGTGTCACCCTTCAGAGCTTTGAGTTCCAACGCTTCCACAGGATGTCTCCGTCCCTTTGCCTTAATATTGCATATTTTACATCTGAGCTGCTGCAGAGGCATTGGTTGTGTTTAGGGTCTGCGTGGGATTATCACTGATCAATTGGCTGTCATATAAATGCCACTATCATTACGAGTGTAGGATCACCTGAAAGAATCAATGTGTTACCAAAATTGGGGGTTTCGAAACCAACTCATGTGCGCTCAGTTCCCAGTCCTCTAATCCAGTTGCAGTGGGAACAGAGGGTCTTCCTATTGGATGTTCTGACTGTTTCTTAGAAGAAACAGTCAAGGCTTTAGAAGAGAACCAAAGAGAGGAGTGAAGTAAGGACAGCTATCTTGTTTTATCTGCAACCCCAGCACTGGATGCTGCTAAAACTCTCACACTGGACCTTCACACATCCACTACACCCAGACCAGACCTGACGGCCAGCCAGCCTTGGATGTCATGATCATGTGTTACACGGTCTTGGACCTAATCACAAACACACTGGTCTCCTGAAGCAGTTTCTGCACTACTAACAATGATTTTACTTTTTTGAAGAATGACTCGTCCCACTTTTGTTGTGTGTCATTTAAATAAAGGTTTCATGCACTGTCTTCTGAGTATCAAACCCATCCAGAGAACTGCTCTCTATCCAGCTGGCCACATGCTTGTACTTTTGATTTTATTGTGTGGATGAAAGATGATATGGGGCGGGGAGGGTGATTTTTAGTGAGTTTAGTCCATTACATGCATTCTAGTAGTACACTGATGATTTTGTATCAACACTAGAGTTTTAATCTTGGAAAAAATAAACATTAAAAGTGAACATCTGGTGCATGTGTGACTTTTTCAGCATGTCATTATGAGTCCAGGTGAAACAGTGATGCGGTGGCGAGGACTGTCAGCTGACAGCAAAGACGACTAATTCACATTTTGGAGTTTTTGTGTTCTTCCTGTCAGTGTGGGTTTCTATCCACAGTCCAAAGACGTGCACATTAAGGCTGATCGATTTGGCAATTTCCCTGCAATAAACTGGCGGCTCGCCCAGGGCGTGACCCTGCCTTCACGTCAAGTCAGCCGGGATATCCAGCACACCTGTGATCCAGAGTGCAGGATAAGTGGTGAGAGGAAATGAAGGGATGGACGAATGGATGAGTTCACACATAAAACTAACAATCATGGAGACAAAATGACTGTTTGCTAGATGGGAATTCTGACTAAAGTAGAGGAACAAGTCTTCACGATAGCACCTAATGCAAAGTGGATATTGCCTTTGTTTAATTTGCTCCAGTGAGTTAAATGTTCTTATTCAAAGTTAATTTGAAATGTATCGGTGGAGAAACATGCACATGAAATAAAATTTGCCTATGCCTCAATCAAAAGTAAATCATTTCATTTTATATAAGTAAAAAAAAAAGTATATCTTTACTTTACTTTTTCTGAGCTTTTTCTTGACTTGTTCAGGTTTTCACCAGCAGGAGGCGCTAAAGTCCGCGGAGCGCTGCTCGTGTTCGCTTCCCCAATTTATCCCCGGGTTAATGAACAGGCAATCTATCTAGAGGCAGTTTAAATACACCTCAATCACAGATTGAGATGAATATATATTCTGGTCATGATGATTGATCATTTGAACTGTCTAGTGATGAAAGTTCCTCTCTGGCCTCAACCTGAAGTTTATGCGGAGCAGCAGGCAAGTCTGGACATGTTCGCACTGAATTAAACTGTGTTGCTGCTAATTAGCAAGTAGCTACCACCAAATATTGGCTATGAAGAACAAGGAGCGACAGAACTGGGATGACGGTGCAAAAGTCTTTCAATTTAGGTTTTGATGTTTTAAACAATTTAAAAAAAAAAAAAAGAAGAAGAAGAAGAAGAAGAAAAAAAAAGAAATTGTCCCACCTGCGCCTGAGTGAGTGGGGAGGTGAAAGTAGGCGGAGTTAGCCGACTCAACTCTGGGCTATAAGACCGCCTTGGACCCGCCCTCGTGTTGTAGCTCAGCTGCTGGCTCTGTCTCCGGCTCAGTGGATGTGCAACAGCCGCACAACGCAGCACGCTGATCGCGCAAGGCTTCTCGCGCAAGGCTTCTCGCGCACGGAAACCCCCTGGGTCTCATGGTGGCTCCCGCATCCGGCCGTCTGGGAGAGCGCGGCGACTGACTGACTGACTGACTGAATGAGCCCTCCAGTCAGCATGGATTACGGAGGCACCGTGGCTCCTCCTGTGCCCCCGCACAAAGCCCCGGCAGCCCGGCCGGGAGATCCGCAGGAGCGGCTGCTGAAGTGCATCCTGCTCGGGGACGGAGCGGTGGGCAAAACAAGCCTGGTGGTCAGCTACACCACCAACGGATACCCGACCAAATACGTCCCCACCGCATTTGACGACTTCTCCGGTAAGGATAGAAAAAAAAAAAAAAAAAAAAGGAACAAAAATATAAACCATATTGTGTTGGGCACCAGGGTTCCACAATATGTGTTTTGTTTGTTGTTGTTGACCGGGTGGTTTGAAAGATGACTCTTTTTGCGACATGTTGTCCCCTAATTCTAATCATATAATCATATTGTTGTGATCATGTTGAAGCCCTAATCAAATGCGCGTGTTGAATATTCCTCCGCCACACATGTTCCGACCCGCTCTCCCCACCGTTTTGATTGATGCGCTTGTAGTCCCCCTTTTCCCTTATCGGTGCTTTCTATCTGTGCTAAAGTGCACTGTGTCCGTGTGGCACGACTCTACTTTCCACTCTCCCACCAGTCCGGGCAGGTTGTGTTTACCTCCAGATAAGCGGAGGGAAGCAAATCGATCAGAGGGTGTTTTTTTTGTTGTTTTCCCCCCCCCCCCTCTGACCTGTGGAATGGAAAAATACACCTTGCTGCTCGCGCTGCTTTATCCAGTGTTGTTAGGATTACTCCATAAAAGTAATGCAACTACTGATTACTGCTTAATAAAGTAAACGTATGACTTCTTTAACGACTTTGTTTCGTAAGTAATCGATAACTAATTACTTTAGTTAAAAAAAGATAAAGTAACAGTTGCTCAGTGCTTTGGAATGAACTTTATTGAAGTGCAAATTTTGCAATTCCAAATATTGCCTCCGTCCTCTTAACATGAACGAATGTTTGCTCCCTGAACACCAACTGCACATTTCACAGAACAAACTCATGGACAGCACTTGTGCCTTTGGCACAGCCCATATTGCTAAAATAATTAGAAGATTTCAGATAAAGTAATCATGATATAATTAACAGTTTTGCCACAGTAATCTAGTTACATTCCTCTGTTACTCAAAAAGTAGTTTGATTACAGTGGTGGATTACTTCGTAATAGATTAGACTTAGACGTGGATTTAGACAAACTTTAGATTACGCTGCAACACTGGCTTTGTCGTCCCATTATCTGTCATTAACATTATTGCTACTACTACTATCACCCTGCAATTAAGCCATCCAAGTACTTGACAGAACAACTTCTTTGGTTGAACAGTTAAAATCCAAAACAAATGCTGACGGTTTCTTTGGAAACTGTGCCAGAGAAGACACAGCAGCACCACCACCACCACCCTCAGACAATACTGCGCAACAAGGGGGGTGTCGAGTTGCACAACTCTGCCCATTGTTGTCAGCCTTGACCCTTGGAGCCCTTCTCCTCCACGCTGGAACAGGCACATCTGTTGCAGCGGCTCAGAGGCTCAGATTGTCTTTCGCCGCCGCCCCGACAGAGAGCGATTGTGCAGTGGGGGCCCCTCGACGGCGGTGGTGGTGATGTCATCTCTCGGTGCCCGGAATCAAGAGTGTCCTCTTGAAAGCTTGACTTCTGAGTGCGTTACGCAATGCCACAGGTGGCAGTGACGCAGGGGAGGCTGAAAGAGGCTGTTAGAGAGAGTTGTGGTCCCCCCCCCACACCCCCACCCAAAAAAAGAAAACAAAATCAAAGCGGTATCATATGTCAGGGATTAGGAAATGGTTGCACAATAGCAGCTCTCGGCCGCTCCAACTTCCAGACGATGCCTCGCGCACAAACTTGAACAGTTCCAGGAGACTCTTTGATCAGGTGGTGTGACCGAGCGACCACACACACCAGCCACCAGAGGCTGTAAACGTTCCCATGTGCCCGCTGCGTGGCATTGTGCTCGCCCCTCTGAACAGGCTGAAACGGTCCCCCAATAATGAAAGTGGCTGTAAAAAGTGACTCATCCGCTGCTCGTCCAAGTCAGAAAACGAGGCCTGCCGGCCAGCAGAGGGGCCCTGAACAAACAAATTCTGCTCTGTTTTTTTTTTGTTTTTTTCCCCCCGAA
Source organism: Nelusetta ayraudi (assembly GCF_046127955.1). Lineage (NCBI taxonomy): Eukaryota > Metazoa > Chordata > Actinopteri > Tetraodontiformes > Monacanthidae > Nelusetta > Nelusetta ayraudi. The sequence continues at coordinate 9,109,199 of NW_027466098.1, read as the reverse complement.
AAGAGCGTCGTGGAACAAAAGCTCGGCGAGCGGTCCGACTGACGGTGAAACATTGGGGCCTCTACAGTAAAGCAGAGTGGGTGGGCGACGAGAAGGGACAGTGTTGTCTGGGAGCTTCTTGTGTGTGTGTGTGTGTGTGTGTGTGTGTGTGTGTGTGTGTGTGTGTGTGTGTGTGTGTGTGTGTGTGTGTGTGTGTGTGTGTGTGTGTGACCTACTGAGACTTAAGGTAGGTCAGGGGGTGGCTTTGTGACCGGTGTTGACAGCTGACTGTTTGTGTGTCCACAGCTGTGGTTCAGGTGGACGGAAGCCCGGTGAGACTTCAGCTGTGTGACACCGCAGGACAGGTGAGTTCCACCCACACGCGACCATTTGGTGGCAAGACCAATTGCAAGAAGATAGTTTTTTGTATATTTATTTATAGGGCTGGGCGATTTTGGACAAAAATAAAAACACCGTTTTTTTTTTCTGTAAAAACTCAATTTTCGATTTATTTTTTTTTTGGGGGGGGGGTAAATTTTGTTAAATATGCTACAAAAATGGGACAAGTGCATGTCGTAGGCGACTTCTGGTTTTAACATCTGCTGTAGCTAGGACAACCACAGACGTGAGTAAACAAAGGTAGTCAGTTAAAAGCTTCTCAAGGTGGGAGGAGGACTACTTTATTGTCCAGAGGCTAACGTTACAAACTGTAACGACATGACGTTCAGATTACAGATTTATCACCAGCCGGCCGGCCGATCAGCCCCGGCTTCCTCTCCTGGCGGCTTTGCCAACTTGCCAAAATGCAACTGCACACGTACTTCCAGCGCGCAGGCGACGCATTACATAACACGACTGCGGCAGCACGTAGCTTGCTGACAGTTGCCTCGAGCGAAGAGTGCCAGTTTAGCATCACGGCGCTGCTACGTGTGTGGCTCCGTCGTGCGGAGTGGGACTCTTTTGAAAGAGACGCGTTGTGAAAGAGTGTTTGTATTTTCCCCCCCGAGCTCGCGCCACTTGTTTCGTAACGCTGAACCCTGCCCCGCGGTATCAGCGTATAGGCCATGACGAAACGCCCCGGAGGCGCCTCGAGGCATGTTCAGCGAACCCTAATGTGTGCGGAGACCTCACATCATGTTTAAGACTGCGCGCTGGCAGACCAGAGTTTGGGAGAGAGGGGGAAAAAAAGAAGGGAATAACAGACAGGGCGGCGGATAAAGGATGGGACGCACTTCGCACGCACGCACTCGCCGCCGCCTGACGCCAGGAACGGCGGCGTTAGGGAGTGTTGAAATGGGAGGAGCACGCACAAGTAGGAACACTGCTGCTCTAAGTCTTCCCCACACCACCAATTGTTGGCCCACATTTGAAAAGAGGACAAAAAGGACACAATGTGCTGGTAATGTGGCAATTTGGAAGGGATAATAAGATTGAGAAATAAGAAGAAGTGGCCCAGTAATAATAAAAAAAAAAAAAAATTCTGAAGATCTTCACTGCGGGGTTTTCCAAAAACGTACGACTATACTTTTGAGGGTTTTTTTTTTTTTTACGGAAGCCTGAAAAAAAAATCCCACAAAAACAAAAGACAAATGAGGATAGCCAGGTGTGTGTTGCAGAAACACCACGTCGGTGACTTGAACCAACCGTCTCCGGTTGCCGCGTTTTTGTTTTTGTTTTTTTGTTTTGTTTTAAAAGTGGGAATTAGCCGACACACAGTGTCGTTTAGAGGAAGTGGGATTAGGGGGATGTGTGAGTGTGAGTGAGAAAGGAAATGGTTAAGAAGAGCGAGGAGAAGAGTGGAGGAGAAGAGTGGTGGAGGAGGAGGAGGAGGAGGAGGAGAGGTCTGTGTCAGCTCCCTGCCAGCCTTAATCTGTGTACTCAAGGGTGTGGGAGGCCCCTTGTTAGTCAAAGCCGTGTGGCTCCATAGTGTTAATTTAAAAGATTTACTGTAGATTACATAAAGGAGGGGGAAGGGTGTGAGGTGAGGGAGGGGGAGGGGAAGGGGGTGTTCTGGATATCAGCAGTGCATAAACACTAGTTAGAGGTTTTTCTGTTTTGTTTTTAATTGCCGCTGCTGCTGCTGCTGCTGCTGCTAGTATCCCATCGGTATTAAAGGTCCAGGGTGTAAAAACTTTCACGGAAGCCCTCCTGGCAGCACGTTTGGTATTGAGGGCACTGTCAGGTGGGCTTCCTTAAAGAATGGTGGCGCAAGATGGCAGCTAACTAGGAGCAAGACCCTTATTGCTCTACGTATATTCTTATTCTCATATACACTCCCAGTCAAAGTTTGGACTCCTGTTTCTTCCGTAATCTTTACTGCTCTCTACATTGTAGGTAGATACTGAAGACATCAAATATATGACCAACATATGTGGATGAATGTGGCAAAAGAAAAAAATATCTAAATGTGTTATGTTATATATATTCTATATGAAGGGTGGCTATTCTAAATATAAAACTTGTTTGAGTTATTTCACACTTTTCTGTTGAATACATATTCCATGTGTGCTCATTCATAGTTTTGATGCCTGGAGTGACAATCCGCAATGTAAATAGTCATGAAAATGAAAGGAAAACCATTAAATTGGAAGTATGTGTCCAAACTTTTGACTGGTAGTGTGTCAGGGAAGGAAAACCAAATGACTTTTATTGTACTGTGAATATACACCTTTTTTTTTTTTTAAGTGGTAAATGGACTGCACTTACTGTATATAGTGCTTTACAACAGTCTCTCATTCACCCATTCACACATACATGCTCACACCAATGGGTGGCTGCTGCCATGCAAGGCACTGCCAGCCCCACTGGGAGCAATTCAGGGTTCGTTTTTCTTGCCCAAGGACACTTTGACATGCGGGCAGTTGGAGCCGGGATTCGAACCGCCAACTCTATGATCATTGGCCGCCCCGCAATACCAACTGAGCCACAGCCGTCCATATTAATGTATTTATGGGCAGTATGTTAAGCTTTTTTAGGAAAATTATGAATCAAGAAATTTTACTCACTCACTCACTCACTCACCCGCCTCTCTCTCTCTCTCTCTCTCTCTCCCTCTCTCTCCCTCCCACCAGGACGAGTTCGACAAGCTCCGCCACTTCTGCTACAGCCGCGCCGACGCCCTGCTGCTGTGCTTCAGCGTGGTCAGCCCGGCCTCCTTCCAGAACGTGTGGGAGAAGTGGGTGCCCGAGATCCGCCGGCGCTGCCCGCTGGCGCCCGTCCTCCTGGTGGGCACGCAGTGCGACCTGCGGCAGGACGTCAAGGTGCTGATCGAGCTGGCGCGGCGCCGCGAGCACCCCGTGGCCGAGGAGGACGCGCGGGCGCTGGCCGAGAAGGCCGGCGCCGTGGCGTACGTGGAGTGCTCAGCGCTCACGCAGAAGAACCTGAAGGAGGTGTTCGACGCGGCCATCGCCGTGGGCCTGCGGCACGCCGAGCGGCGGGCGCGGCGGGAGAGGAAGGTGCGCAGCACGGCCGACAAGATGAAGACGCTGTCCAGGTCGTGGTGGAAGAAGTACGTGTGCGTGCAGTAGAGGACCGCAGAGGATGGGGGAGGGGAGGGAGACAATCATGTGACTGGACTCAGAGCTGCTGACATCACGTCATGGACTTGGAGTTGGACATAAGGACTTTTTTTTTTTTTATGTCCCGCCCCTCCCTCGCCTCCTCTACCTCCTCCACCTCCTCCACTCTCAGACCTCTCCAGGCTCATCCAGCCAGATGGACTTTCATTCACTCAAAACTCTAACTGGACTGTTTGGGATATTTTCCATCTGACCAGACGTGAACTTCTCTCTACTGTTGATGCCCAAAGAAATCATCAAGCCGGAACCACCACCACCACCACCACCGCCACTGCTCCTCCTCCTCTTCATCTGGCTGAACTGTTAAATAAGACTGTGATCAGCTTTTGAACCAAAAAAAAAAAAAAAACTTAAATAAAATAAAGGTCGCACAATTTTTATATAGTGCACGGACTGCGTGTCGTTCAGGAAGAGACGCGAGGAGGCTGTCGTCTAACTGAAGGCGCGCTAGTCCGCTGATGATTTAATAACCTGCTATAACAAACTATTATTTTATGGCTTGTACACTGTAATTATGTCCTACACTTTCGGAAAAGAGCTTTTCTTAATTTGACAGGAAATCAAAAGAAAAATCACTCGGCAGCTTCTGCGGCACCGCGAGCAAAATCGTTTCCATTTTGTGATCCAAATGTAAAAAAACAACAAAAAAAAAACGACTTTTATTGGCGACCCCGTCAGTGTCGATGTCGTTGTTGTCCGAACACAACCATTCAGCGCTGTGTGTGTGTGTGTGTGTGTGTGTGTGTGTGTGTGTGTGTGTGTGTGTGTGTGTGTGTGTGTGTGTGTGTGTGTGTGTGAGAGAGACGTCGAGCCGGGATTTCCTCCCGCATGCCAGCTTGCGTCCCTGCCACACTGAAGTACTCGAAGTGTTGATGCAGCTGCAGCACTGCTGGAGGCCTCCGGCCCTCCCCACCCTCCACCCCCATCCCCATCCCCAGCAGGGAGGCCACACATCCAGCAGCGACACAACAGCGGAGGACGCCAGAGACTTCCGCACGCCGCTTATACAACGCAGATTTTGCGGATGCCGTACGCAGCGCTGTTTGTTTTTTTCAATTTGAGGCGACGGTGTTCAACCTGCATGCCGGTCAGTCGTCGGCGCTCCCTTTACGCTAAAGGCCCAGCGTGTAGCATTGACAAGCGACCTGTTGGAACGAAATGCGACCTTGCGCGATTGAAAAAAAAAAAATCAGTTTGTATGTTTGTTTTTTTTTTTAAACCCAGATAAGGCCGCTAATAATTACAAATAACAGATTCTGTGTTTATTCGCCATTAATAAGCATTTGTATTGACACATTGTGCAACCGCCTGTCTAGAGATTGATGAGATTAACATGAACATTGTTTCTCCACTAAATCTTACACTCTGGGCCTTAAATGATGACACGGTGAAAGAGATGAAATCATCCGAGCAGCTGATTCTATGTTCGCTTCTCATTTTTCAGAAGCACGTCCCCTTCCGGCGCCGCCGCCGCCTATTTATCTGCTACCCGTCCTCGGGCCAATCACTGATCAGTAGCAACAACAGCGCAAGATGTGTGAGATGTCGTTTGTACTTATGTATGTTACATAGTAATCGTTTATGATATTTTTTTTAAATGTCAAATCAGGATTTGATAGACTGTACGAGTGGCCCGGACCTGAGCGGTACGACTCGCGTCTTCCGTGTTCTGGTGGGTGTTGAGCAGCGTGAGAGGAACGACAATAAAATGTGAAATATTTAACCCCGGTAATCACTGTGGAGTCTTTCATGGAGATATGCAGCTTGACATATTTGCTTCAGGGTATTAAATGTACGTTAATATATGTGTTTTGACAGATCTCATCATTTCTTTGCATGGAGGATTTTGCCTGAGGAAACAAAGCGGCAGGTTTTTAATGCAGATGATTGAAGACAAACCGTTGGTTATTGAAACATCGCTTGCATAACGTTGATGCAAATTGGACATTGCACACAACAAAATGGAAAACAAACACAAAAAAAAAATGTAGCCGTTCACGTGACATTGTTTCAACTTTTCACTGGCCAAAGAAAGAACAAGTTGATGGTCATGAAAACTGAAAATCAATCGGTGTTTATGTCACATTCATTTCAGTGAGGACTTTTATCCAGTAGTTACAGAGGCAGGTCTGAGTTTTGAGGCAGACTTTTCACTTTTAAGCCTTTGCACATATAAACAGACTTATGGTAACACGATAATATAATATTCGAATGCAGCTTGAGTCGTTTAACTTCAGCAGTCCCCATTGGTACCAAAACTTCAACCCACACCAGCTCAGATGAACGCAGCTGCAGCTGAAATGGGCTTTTCTTTGTGTATTTATAGTGTCTACACCGCAGTGCGCAACAATAGGCAGACAATGGCACTTTGCTTAGACGCTGTAATGACAGGGTCGGCTGCTGGAAAAAGGTTTTGTTTCGTCTGCAGGCGAGTTGGTTCCGACTCCTGTACCGGCCGGGCCCGGCTCGGGTGAAACTTACAGTAAAAGTGGTGCCAAGTGCTAATTACGAGAGTCGGGATGGTTCCACTTTGCACCATTATTTAGGCGGGAGGCCTCAGCGTCGGCTCCCCGGGAGGCAGCAATCTTGTGCAAGGTCCTGTGATTAAGCGTTTGTGGCTTGCGTGTTTGAGTCAAACGCTCGGCTCGCAGTGAGCTTCTCGTCTGAGGGAAAGTCTTCCGAGTCACTCAGAAAACCTACCGGCGATCTTGGTTGGATCCCGGTTGGATCTCAACTTCTGCGCTGAGAACATCGGTGTTTGTGTGTTTTCACAATTATTTACGCCGAGCCGCTCCGTCTGTACACAAAGCTGTCCATTAGGCGGGACTGGGAATAAATACAAATGCTAAGTGTTGGCAAACATCGGCTACTTACGTGAGAAGGCATAAACACGACAACATTACGTAACGTGGTAGATACATCAACAAGACAACGGCAGGACCTGAAGTGAGCGCCACCCCAGTGTTTACTTCAGGTTCAGCAGCAGTTTGATCCTGAGGATGCCGAGAAATGATTCAGTCGCAGACTAAACATCGGTAGATGAGTTTGGATGTGCACGCAAAACGTTTACCAGGCAAATCAGTTTTTAAGATCGGCTCGACCAGGGTTGTCAAACGCTTTTTGGTTCACGGGCCACATAAAGGGAAAATCTATTCCCAAGCAGGCCGGACCGGTAAAATCATGGTATGGTAATAATAACGTAAAAATAACAACAACTTCTAATTGTTTTCTTTGTTTTACTCTGCGCTCTGCATCAGTGTTGCCAACTCCTCAGTAAGGAAAGTCGCTATTGGCTGTCCTAAAGGTCGCTAGAAGTCGCCAAAAGACGTCATCGTCTAATTTGCATAATTGACCATTTGCACTTGATCCCAACGTAACAACACCAGGAAAAGTCGCTAGAGTTGTCGCTAGTCGCTTTTGAAAAAAAAAAAAAGAAAAGTCGCTATTGGGAGAATAGCAATTTTTTGGGGGGAGAAAGTTGCCAAGTTGGCAACACTGCCTCTGCATCAGCTTTGTCTGTTTCGGCAGAGACATTTTGGGGCAATGAGGGTATCCAATAGGAGACGTTCTGGGGCAATGAGGGGAGCCAATCGGAGACGTTCTGGGCCAATGAGGGTATCCAATAGGAGACGTTCTGGGCCAATGAGGGGACCCAATAGGAGACGTTCTGGGCCAATGAGGGGAGCCAATCGGAGACGTTCTGGGCCAATGAGGGGAGCCAATCGGAGACGTGAGTGGCTGTACTTGTGCCGATTTGCACAGCCCCAGTATTGAGTTTGTTTAGAACACATTTAGAACAGCACTTTCTTTCATTGATAAATTGCAGTTTTTATATTTACAAAATCATCTCGCGGGTCAGAAAAAAACAGTTTTACGTGCCTGATCCGGCCCGCGGACCATATGTTTGACACCCCTGGGCTAGACAAAGCGTTGGAGCACATTGTTGATCTTTAACTTTGCCACTTTAGTAGGTACAATTCTCAGCCCCTCGTTAAACACAAACGACGAACCGGCCAATAACAGGGTGGCAACTCGAGGAATTTGAACATGGAGACGCAGTGAAGACGACTCGCTGAAGTTGAAAGTGAACATCATGGTCATGGTGAGGAGGCTGATCTAGTCCGATTGATCAAAGAAACAACCTATGACTCTTTTTTTTCTGACTTTTCCTCTCCGAAAAAATCCTGAGAGTCGCCAAAAATGGTGCTCAAGTGTAGCTGGCAGCTGTGACCCACGGTGGAAATTCTTTCAAATTAGCGTAGCGGGACGTGAGGATGTGAAATGGGTGGCCCAGTCAGCTGTAGCCCCGCTTCAGCTGCGAAAACTCTGATGGCCGATGAACTTGCCAGCCCCGCAGACCCACTTCCTTACGTAACATTCTGGGAACCATTTAGGTAACGCGTGAACTCTGACTCCACATGAAAGAGCGGCTCTGCGATCAGCGTTCGATGGCTTCAAGTTGGAGAGGGATTTCTCCGAGCGGGCCCTCGGGATAATTGCCAGCGTATTGAGCGCAGCTCAGCCTATGGGCCGGGATTAGTGAGTGACATTAACAATGTCTATGGGATCTGCAGTGTGGGAAGAGATCCAGCCCCTAGACTGTGGGCCACTTTGTACATTGTCTTTGGGATTAACTGTTGCCCAAGCTCTGGTAATTCGCTGCAATATGTCTGGGCCCCGATTATGAGACACCCACATGTAGATTTACCAAATCACGGAGTGCACCTTCTAATTTGCCCTGAAATCTGGTTTACGGTGTCAATAAAGTCACCAAAACAATGGCGCAATTCGTCTGCAAGTTCAAGTTCAGGCTCTCCGTTCTACTGACTCACTTGTGATCCTGTCCAATGAAACTCGTGGAGTCCCATGCCATTTTCAGATTATTCTTTTTTATAAATGCCATTAGAGTGGCATCATACGCATGATTATCAAAAACGAACCATTGTACATCCTCAGAAAACAGCATACTTAGCTCTTTGTTTACAGCCTCTAGCCTAAGGAGTTGGTTTAGCTTCCTAAAAAACTGAAGTTTTTGTTTTACCTGATGGATGTTTGGCCAGGGATGAAAACAAGGTTCAGAGGTTGGCACAACCACCTGGCTGAAGGTGTCGGCCAGGGTTTTTTTGTGGCATCATAGAGGACTGAATTAATTAAGGAAGTGTGTGCTTTAACTCACACTGTTGGAGTGAACAGCTGAAGTGAGGGGTGGACTTTTCCTATTTACCCAGGCGTTCATTGACAGGAGGGAGTTTTAAGTGAATTGAACTCCTCATATATCCTTATTTATTAGTCACTCCACACAATACCGTCCTTCTTGTTTTATCTAATCTAACTGATCAGAAGCCTTCCTGTCGTTAAAACACCTTTTGTTGCGAGCTGTCAGATGATCCCTTAAAAGGAAACGCCATAACCGCAGCTTCCACTAGATAAAAGCGTTGGTTTTTTTCTTAAATAAGGGACAGCAGACAGATGATGCAGAGCCGACCGAGACACGCGAGACCAACTGATATCTCACATGTCAGCCTCCAGACGACAACGACGGCAGGAAATCAGGAGTTATGGTGGGTGAGCAATAAAGTAATTACAGGACGGGGGAAGATACGAACATCAGGCGTCAGGCCCGAGCTTGCTAAAGACTCCTGTTGGGGAATGAAACTTCACCATAGCCTCCCACCATCTGTCAGTTTTCCTTGGAACGCTCGGCGGTCTGTAGGTGGCGAGGCGGCAGCGGCATTCCTGTCTGCCTACACTGAGCAGCAGATTGAGAAACGCCATTGAATATCAGACTCCAACAACAATGACCCACTTAAAGTGAGCCGAGTCGAACAGTTGCGCGCTGGCGGATTCATGTTTAATCTGACGAGGCCTCGGGAGGACCAGTCGTTGGTGTCGGTGGCCTGAAACATCTTTTCTGTTATGAAGTCAGCAGTGAGTGTGACGTGCAGCAGACTGGAGCTGCTATTCTTCTTTGTTCAGAGTTGGTTTGTTTACAGTGAACAATGCAATGTGTGCATGAGGGCCATTCGGTGCTCTGCACTCAGCTCAAGATGGGTGCCGTCGCTCTTATCTAACGTTTGACGAGAACGAATGATTCAATAATAAGTAATGAATTAAGTGATGTGAAAACTAATGTTAAATGCAAAATGTCCTCAGTGATCAATTGAAATTGTGTAGATCTCTGCTGGGTTTCAAAATAAAATACTGAAATGTTAAATAATTAAGGATTACAATGAGATATGACCAAGAATAATAATGTTTGTCACTTTATTTTCTTTTTTGTATGACTGATATTGTTCACTTTTGTTATGAGAAAACACATTGCACGAACTTGGAAGGAGGTGTTTTTTGCCAGTAGATTGCACACAATTTAAGTATTGAACATAACCAGAAAAATCTCTTCACTCATTCACTCATTCATTTATTCATTCACAGTGGTGCAGGGAAGGTATTTTTGCTGCTCGACCCTCGCCACCTGCTTCACACGGCCTCAGCTGTGCTAGAAATATGCCGAGTGTCAGGACTGATAAACTAGCGCACAGTCAGATGCACGCGAAGCAAAAGCAAAGAACGGACAGTGACCAGATAAATCTCTGACCAAAAAAAACAAAAAAAAAAAACAAGAAAACCAATGCGGGTAAAGTTTTGTAGGTGAACTACGGGAAAGCAAAAGTTCCGCCGAGAGAGACATTTTGTCCGGCCGGGTGCGAACCTGCTGCCTGCTAACAGTGCGGCTAAGTGGCCCGTCTGGTATGCTACAGTATGGCCTCGCTGGCAGGATTATGTTTAATAAGCTTATATAAACACCCCCCGCCGTGTGGTCTCATTATGGGAAGCTAATTGAGTCACTCTGTCCCGGGGTCATCGGGGCCTCTTTGAACAGCTCAGTGTTTTGCCAGCGAGAGGCCCGTTTCTCTGCCTCCAGGAACATCTGTCCCGCGGCCGCCGGATGGGGGTGTGTGTGTGTATTTTCTTAAAACGCTGTTGTGTGCGTGCACATGTTTGTGTTTGCACTCGTACATTTACAGTGTGCTTGCGCTGGGTGCGTCAGTTGTAGTCCCCAGGTGCGTGCTCTTTATTTATTTCTTGACTCGTAAAGTAAGCGTGAAGCCTCCTCAGCTGCTCTGTTTAAGTCCTCATGGAGTCGCTGCTCTACTTTTTAGGATGACATGGCCGCATGGCGCCCAGGTTTAATTAAATGGAGTCTGGTGGCATGAAATGTTATTTTGCTTGCGATGAAATTTAATTGTAGCTAACATTCATGCCGTCAAGATAAGAACGTTTTTTGAGTCAGTATTTTTCCAAAGTCCATACAACTGCCTGACTGACAGATTTCGCAATGAACAGCAAAATGCATATTTTCGAATGGTGTTATAAAGTAGTATAACAGAAGAGTAACAGGACATTCATTCAGTTTCATATTTACACCCACTGAGAGCAACACACATCCACCCTTGAGTCCAGTATTTATAACACTTGCACCAGAAGAACGTACAGCACTGAAGGAGCTCGTGATTTGTACAATCTGTTGCTTCGCTCGCAAACATATGTGCCTTTGTCTTCTTCAACGTGTTGTTTATAGGAAAGATGGAAAACTTGAGTAATTTCGCTCCGTTCGCCGAGTGCGCAGCTGCGAAGACAATTAGGCCGCTCTGAGGAGCAGCGGTGATGGCGTTTCCATATCTGTTCCTTATCTCGCAGCTCTGCTATACAATGGACGCTCCTCCCTGCTGAGGCCTGTCGTCAATGATTGACCTGACATATATCAGAAGGGTCTCTGTGGTTCAGCTGTAAAAACCTCCTGGATTTATATTCCCCATGTACTTTGGACGCTCACCAGATGCAAAAAAACAAAACAAAAACAACCTCTCACGATGGGACTTGCACTCGCTGTGCGCGGAATGTCTCAAATTACCTGCGCCGCCTGAACTACTCGATCTCAGCCTCTCGCTGCCAAATCGTATCTGGGGCAGGAAACAGAGTCGTCCTCACCTGACTCCGCCGCTATGAAGCGATCGCTTCAGCCGGCGCAACTGGAGCCGGGCGGTGGAACCTTCCGAGGGCTGAATCCAATGAGGTTTTAATTTTCCAGACTTTTTTATGTTCCCCTCCTCAGTGGATCGCATTGCCTGGCTGGACTCCAGCCTTCCATCTGATGTCACCGTCAGAGGCCGTGATTGGCTGGCGAGGAGCAGCCCGATGTTATCTGACTGGCCTCCGGAGAGACTTTGTGTTGAGACGGCTCATGGGTGGGGTGGCCCGTGGGATGGTCTACATCTCCCCCCCCCCCCCCCCCCACCACCACCACATCTTCATTCCAGCTCCTCGTCCTACCACTTCCTCTTTCCCTCCGCCGCCTTTATCGCCTGCTCTCCCTTTATCAGTGTATTGTGAGCGTTCCCTCATTCTCTGTTTGATTGCACACAGCCTGTGTTGCTTTGATCCCTCAGGACAGATAAGGGTAGTAGTTTGTGTGTGTTTGTGTGTGTGTGTGTGTGTGTGTGGATGCATGTGCTCACGCTGATGCTGTGCAGTCCCCCTCTACCCTCCCCCGGCCTTGATGTCATCCTGTGGTTAACCACTGTTTGGCCTGCAAATTTAGTGCAGCCTTCGCTTTGACAGATGGACACAGGACAAAGACACCTCAGATAACAGCCAGTTGACCCGCTGGTTTCGATATTGATTGCACAGGCCGACCAAGGGGGAGGTTTCTATACTCTAACTGAGGATCTAGGTATTGGCAAAAGTGCAATATGACTGGCAGAGTAAACAAAGTTTTGTGTTTTGTTTTTTTTTGTTTGTTTTGTTTTTTTAAAAGAGATTTTTTTTAATGAAAACTAATTATGTCAGTGCTAGAAGGTGATTGTTTGCTCAACCTTGTGACCTATTGTTGCTGCTATTAGCTCAGCGGTACTCGAGGAGCAAAGTGTTCCCTGTTGCAAAAGCAAACACGACTCATTTTTGTTCCTCACACGCGAGATCGAATTGTAGCTGAGAAAATGTGTTGGAGAAATAAATCAGTTCAAGCAGACGGAGGAGGCGTCGTGTTGACATCCTGGAAGCTGTCAGAGGCGGGACATGGAGCCAGTCCATCCATATTAACTCCATCTGTTTGCTCATGACATGATGGTGGATGGCAATGACATGATTGTGTTGACTTGTGTTGGTGCCTCTTGTTTTGTTACGCTCTTGCCCCACTGTATTCGTGTTTCCTGTTTCTCCTTTGTCCCATTTATTAATTTGTTCTACCTGTTCTTGCTTGTTTCATTTAACACCACCAGTCTCTGTTTACCCGCTCCCTGTTTCCTAGTCCCCGCCCACTTTCACTTCTGTCTGATCGGCCTGATTCACACCTGCTCTGGCCTCAGCAATCAAGCCCACCTGGTCGTCATCAGCTCGTCAGCGCGCTGCCCCTTCAGTCCCCAATGCTGGACTGATCCTCCTGCGTACAATGCTGGTTCTTCGGAAGAAGTCGCTCCAACATTGGCTTCCAATCAATCTGCTTTATTTATACAGGACATTTCAGGGTAGCCAAAGTGTTGTACATTTAGACAAAAAAAAAACACGTTTAGATTTAAGAAGAATAGAACATTAAATAAAGAAATAAATAACAAACATGCTCACAATAAGTGAAAATAAATAGACAGAAGAACATTAGACAGGCCTCCTTGCGTCCGTTTTTTAAATATCCAAACAGACTTTTGTTCAGTCATTCGACCAGTTTTGCCTAAAGCCTCGTCACTGTCCACACAGTTGGAACTCGGCTGCCAACCTGTTTCCTCCAAACCCTCCTCTGCCAGCAGCTCGCTCCTTTGTAATCAGTGTTGATTGCTAATCGGCAGCAGTCAGCTCATAATTGCTGTTGGTTAACCTCAGTTTTGCTTCCAGATAGCGTTTGGCAACCGAAAGCACAGAGGCGGAGGCTTGGTGAAGGCTAATGCAACGGCTGGGAAAGTGGTTTTATCCATAATGTGCTCTCAGCTGAGTAGTTTAGAAGCTCTAGGAGTAAAGACCAGAGAGGATGGAAATTCAGTTTCATGTCTATCACCAACCTTTGGGTTCCAGCTTTTCACGCTCCTGTAGGTTTTTTTTCTTTTTTTTCTAGTGTCTAAATTGAAACAGCACGTCCACTGTGAGAGTGAGCGTGCGTCGGCGAATATCTCGATCTTAATGGGGGGGGGGGGGCATTTGTTTAAAGCTGTCCTCACGTTCCCATTTCATCAGATTGCAACGCCGGCATTGAAGATACACAGTTTATCTGGTGGCCGCGGTCTGCCGTTACCTCATCATTAGCTCCAATCTGTTTGAAAAGAGTAAGTGGCCAGCGCGCTTAGATGGAGTGTGGTCTCCTTCCAAGGCCCTTGGCTTGGGATCAACACACATGTTTCCAAGCTGAGAATGAGAAGATGCATCTTGACAGGAAGCAGAGCCTCTCGTGGGCCAGGGACTCTCTGTCTCTCCTCTTTCTCTCCCCGCGCTCCAGAGCGTTCAGTACGAAACGTGGACGCGGACCCGCAGAGAACTGCGGCGCTGTGCGAGCCCGGGCTCAGCCCAGCTGCTGGCAGTTACAGGGTCAGTTATGTAACGCGTCCCTCTTCTTCCCCTCCACCCCCCCATGGCGCTCAACTCCCCGCCTCGTGCCACACGGCGCATAAAGCTTCTTATCATTTCGCCGAGATAGCACCTGATGAGGAGCTCCCTTTCCCCTTCTCCCGAGGTGAACTCCCAGCCGCCTGCTGGCAAACAGCTGCGGTTGACTGCCACTTCTTACGCACGTTTCTCAGTTTTTACTTGCCGTATTCTGTTGCAGTCTTTATTTTTTATTCATGATTCGCGTCACTCACAATAGTCATTTACCACTCTGGTCCTGTTCCAGTGATCTAGAACACGTCCTCAGTGTTGTTCTAGTTATCTTTTGTCCCACTTTTAATTATCAGCCCTTTTCAAGAACATTATCTTAAACAGCGCGTGGCCACTGGAATGACCTTTACTTTCTGCTGGCTCCGCCCTCTCACAGTCCATAATTTCTGTTCACTGTTTTTTAGTCTTGCGTGTATTTGGTCTTTGTTCCCTTGTAATCTGCCATCGCTCAGATTCCACTGGGGAAATGTCGCTCGTCCATCTTGATAAGCTCCAATAAAAAGTGTTCAGTCAGGATGTCATAACAATCTTGCCTTGTTTCAGATGTGGCAAAGCTTGGAGACGACTCTTTAATCACGGTTGCTTTCATCAGAACTTGACGGCATTTTCACATTAGAAGAAGAACAAAGAAAATAGCACTGGATGTTCCTCCAGTTGGACAATGGAGAATGGTTGGCTTTTGCTTCAATGAATTGTTATAGGAGAAGAAATTACCATTCAATTAGAAATTCAGTGCTTGTACTTTCTGCGTCACATTAACTTTTTACAAATTCCCTTAAATTTTACCCCAAAATTCGAATATACCTAACTTAGCAGTGGTGTTAATGGTTTACTGCAGTAAAAAAAAAGTTTCATTTGGAATCCATTCTGTAGTTTTGTTATGAAGTGTTGCACTTTTTTTCCCTTAAAGATCTACAAATCACAAGGATCAGCACACCTCTGTATCTGCTCGACCTCACGGGTCTTTAATTCCCAGCAGTGAGCTCACACTGAGGACATGTTTGTCCACTGAGGTCAAAAGCGGAGCCGGCGTCTATGATTGATTGCTCACTAAAACTAACAACACCAAAACACACCACACACGCACACAGTGGTCGGCGTTGGCTCCGTCACATAGCAGGTAACAACTTCCCACGTACGGGTCACATGATTGTCTCAAGCAGTCACCCTGACGGTCGTCCCCCGATCCCGCCCCTTTCACCAGAGGATATAAATGCTTCCATTTTTAGTGCTTAATTGCGGAAGCCATTACTGTGTCCCACAAAGACGCGGCAGCCCGGGCTGGAGCTGAACTATCCACTGTGACCCTGCAACCTCAGCCTCCAGCAAGCTTTGAAACCTGAGAAAGCAGCCGCAACCTCTGACCTCCAGCCTCCCACCTCCCACGGTAAGTGGGCCCACCCCCAGGCCCCCCCCTCTTCGGACAGGATGTGACCCATGAGAAGAGCCCGGTAGGAGGGCTTTGACCCCAGACACTGTCCAGACCTGGTGTCTGGACCAAACCTTATCTGGACGTGGTAGAAGCTGACAGCAATTTACAAGAGAATCAGGGAGGTGCTCACGTTTCATTACCAAACATTTTGATTTGTCTTGAATTGATGCATTGTGCAGTTGTCCAGTTGTCTCTCCGTATAAAGAAGAAATCATCAACTCTTATGAACGTGTCCTTCAAACTTCACCACTGTGAATTTCTCCTCATCTTTGTTCTCCATCTTTCCCCTCTCCACGTGACATCCTGAATCCATGCAGACACACCCAGTAAAGTTTATAAGAGCAAAGTCACCTTGTGAGGCCAGAAGGGAAATATAAAAACAACATCAACCTTTTGCTTTTGCTAGGTATTTAGCCAAGACTTTTCAGTGAGAGCGCCTCTGAAAGGCAGTCCAACCTTCAGCTAAGCATTTCTATTCAGTGCAGCAAATGGCTTTGATGCTTTTGACTGTAGCTATTTTTTTTTATTATGTGATTTCTTTTCAGCTGGGGCTGGCTGTTCCTTTGTTTTGTCGACCTGCGGCCACCCAACAAAACATCAGGAGGAGCCGAGTGTGGGTGAGGTTTTTTTTTTTTTGTGGGTGGGGGGGTGGAACGGGGACATGACGTCTGGTGTGTGTCAGCGGCAAAGCTGCTTTCACCGCCTGCAGAATGCGAACAAAGACCTGTTGCAGGATTTCACTGAGTCTGACCTGAGTCACCTTCGCTTGTTCCGGTAAACAAAACTGACCGCTTCAGTGGCTCACTTTGATGCAACAGTTTGCATTTGGAAACTTCATCCCCCCCGACTGCGATTTTAAATGAAGAAAGAGGGAGGAGGACGAGGGAAAACAATGGAAATGTACCACTTTTCAGCAGGTGGCTCGACTACAGTTCAACTTCGACTCTCCCCACAGGAAAAGCGTTTTACACAAGTTGTTTCAGGTGCCTGTGAGCAACATGTGGCGAGGACTTCAGCACCCACCTCAGCTAGTGAAGTGATGGGGTTGCACAATATTATATATTATATACTTTTTTTTTTTAATCAACAGAGATTCGGAAAATTGAAAAAGGGTAAATGATAGTAACAACAGCAAGGCTGTACCTATCATACAATGCTATGTAAATGCTACAGTGAAAAAGATGCAAATGAGATAAAGTGAAATACCACCAAAATAAAAATATGCAACTTTGGTAGATAAAGAAGCTAAAAAAAATTTAATTATCTGTTTACTCATGTCATTTATGTTGTATGTCAATGATGTGTTGGCACCATGTATGTATATATCCATACCTGACAGTTTTTTTTCTCTCCGTCTCTGTTGTCCACACAGTGCCTTGTTCCATTAATGTGCACAAAGCTGTACAGGGTGAAAACCCGTTTTAGAATAAGCCTTTGCTTTGATTTAAGATTTCTTTTCACTCCATAGTTTGACTCCTAATGCCGTGGATTATATATTACCCACAATGCAACACAGTGGGACCTTTGAATAGATCCCCTTTGATTCTTTTAACACCCACATTTTTAACAAACCGCACCCTCGGTCTTAGCAAAACCAGCAAAAATTGTACAGAAATGTATTCAGGTGCCAACATGATACTTTCCCCACCAAAAAAAGCACAAGTTTACTTAAAGCTACTTCCTCAGTTGATTTTGTTGAAAGTTGTACCACCACGCTGCAACATTTTCTTTTGTCGCCACTGATAACATGAGCCTGCTAACGTTCACTGTGTCAGTCAAGGTTGAGCAGACACATAAACACTGCCGGCGTCGCCGTGCGTGTCGCGTTAGATTGATGTGAGTGGACCACAGACAGACAGAAAGGGAGGAACGGGCAGACAGACAGGAGGTCTGGCAGCGACTGTGGGAGGCCCAGGACGGAGATGAGCAGACGGCCGAGGAGTGCGACGGGAGTGGAAATGAGAGGGCGAAGCCAAAAGCGGTGCCGCTTTCGCCCGCTTGTGGGAACAGGGCGGTCACGTGAGGGCCGAGACTGGCGGCCGGGATTCGCGGGGAGGCCGTTATTGTCTCCGAGGTTTTGGGTAAAAGTGGGGATAATTTGCGAGGACAAAGTGTTGCTTTTGTTCGCGGTGGGAGGAATGAAGACGGGGAGAGAGGCCCGAGTCGACTCCTTGCGGCAGCCTCCTAATTGGCCTCATTACCGTGTAACTTCCTGGTGAATGCGGGCTGCTGTGACCTTGGCCTTTGAAATGTAGACCCATGGCGTCTCGGAGCTGCCGGGCCGAGGGAGGAACTCGGGAGGAACAACCACTCTCTCTGTCATCCCTGTGCACGCTTCAGTGTGTGTGTGTGTGTGTGTGTGTGTGTGTGTGTGTGTGTGTGTGTGTGTGTGTGAAAAAGTATAATAATGTGTGTGTTCATGGTCGCCTCCGTGTGCCCGGGAAAGACTGTGGCATGCATGGGAGTCAGCGCTCCATCATCTGAAGTAATCTTCCGCAACAACACATGATCTCCGTGTCCTCCCTGAACTCTGATTGGGCAGCTATTGTCCACAGTTTGTCCCTCAGCTTCCCATCGTGTGTGTGTGTGTGTGTGTGTATTTATCTCTGCTCATGATTTCCCTTTTAAGTTTCCAAGCATCCATGCTTATTCCTGAGCTCATAGGGCAAAGGCAGGGTGACACCCTGGACAAGTCGCCAGTTCATCACATGGCCACACAGAGACAAACAAAGACAAACAACCATTTGCACTCACACACACACCTACAGACAATTTAGAGTTCCCACTTCACCTCACATGCATGTTTTTGGACGGTGGGAGGAAGCTGGAGAACCCGAAGAGAACCCACGCAGACACGGAGAACATGCAAACTCCCCACAGAAAGGTCCCAGGCCCGCAATCGAACCCTCAACCTTCTTGCTGTGATGCGGCAGCGCTAACCACTGCGCCTCCTTTTAAGCTTCCATTTTTGTTATGCCTGTCTTCACTTGATAAATTTGTCTGATGGCTTCTAACTTTTATGATCTTGGCAGCATCAAAAGAAGAATTGAATGGCTTTAACTTTCCAACATCCGTCTTGAAAAGCTCCCATCTGAACAGAAAGACTTGGCAGCAGCAGACAGGGCAATAAGCTTCTGCAAGCTTGCAAACACCGGCAGGCTTTTCCAGATGATAATGCGAAATTAAATCCGACAAATGCGGGAAGCGTGTGCTGTCAGCAGTGTCTGGTTGGGTCTGCTTTGCTAATGTCTGCGATCCGTGTCAAGATGTGAAAATAATTGCTGTTTGGCTATCAAAGGTCACATGTTGTGCAAAGTTTTACACGCTCATCCAGTTTCCAGCAATAATCGGTGTCTCTAACCGGTCAGTGAACCTGCAAGAAATGTGCTGGATGGACTTTGAACCCGCAGGAAGGTAAAATCGTAAATATACTGTATCCCTGAGCTCTAAAGAGCTGCCTGGATAATTATTTATGTGCTGGCCTTCTGTTGGAGCCAAGACTGAAAACTAAACATCTGAAAATGGGTCTTTCAATAAAGCATGTTACATCACAATTTTTTTTTTATGTCCCTTTGCTGTGTTGTTTCCAAAGTCATTTTTTTCCAATTTCCCCTTGATTCTCCCCCTCTCTCATTCATCAGTATTAAATTTTGCTTTATTGCCACGCTGTTGCAACACGCACAGACTTTAACATCACGTATCGCAGGCGCCTTTTCCTTTATTTGAGGAGCGATAGTGAAAAGAAAGGGGATGACAGCTGGAGGTTACATCGACCTAAATATTTTTTCAGTGAAGACATGCAGCTGTCTGTTCTTGTGGTCGGTCCAGCAAGGCCATACAGTTACAAAACACATATATTTTGATAGAAACTATATATTTTTGTACACTGAGTGGATAGAAACTATATATTTTCATACCCTGGCTGCAAAAACATGCATGATTTCCATGTCTGAAGTTAACCATTTTAAAAGTTACCTCTAATTGTAGGCTTGCAATTTGACAGAATGTTAAATATCCCTGTAAGTTGTTCCCTTCAACTCCACCGAGAGGGGTTTATGTTCATTTACAACATAATATCCCTGCAGATGCGTTTACTGCGTTCACTGCCCTATAAAGTCAAAAATTATCCACTCAGATTAGAGACACTCGGCGGTCATGTGGCACCATGTCTGTTAGAACTTTGGCCTGATGTTTTGCAACTTCACAGAATGATTCTGTGCAAAATCCTTCTTTATTTTTTTTGCATGGAGGCCTATCAAACCCTGCTGTAACCTGAGTGTTTAGATGATACAGTACTTGACTTCACTTTGATGGTGGGGAGTGGGGTTGGGGGGGGGCTGTCTGATGTTTCAACTGGGTCAGCGTGAGTAACGACGTGCTGTTACCGTGGCCAAGGCAGATGGAGCCCGGCGTTTGAAAACAGCAACCTGCATCACTGTTGCATCATGTAAAATATGGTCAGCCACATCTGCATGCACGTCAGAGTCAGATTAAAGAGTGCAGAATTTAGTGACTGAGATGTCAAGACAAACCCTTTATGCCCCTGTTTTGTGGCTCTCTCCTTTGTTATGGGCATAAAGAACACCCAAATCGTTTGAAACGAGCTAGCTTTTCTTTTGCTTGGAGCTAGCCGCTAACCACTGCTAGCAAACAGCCCATCAGACGGATCACAGTACTCCTGTCTCGTAGTGTTTCTGCACAGGATTCTGCACAGTTCCTACCACCCAAACAGTGAAGCTACAATGAACCACCGTTACATGTTTGCAGTTTTCACTGATTAAACGGCGATACAACGGCGCTAACTCATGGCCATCAAAGTTTAAACTAGCAGGGGGGTCATGGCTGGAGGTCAGCCCATCCCGGTTTTGGCGGCAAGCTGACGGATGACGCCTCATCTGTGTCAAAGAGTCCAATTGATGAGTGGTCGGAGCTCGGAGGACGTGGATAAACAATAGGGGGCATTCTCTCCTCCCCGACATGTCAGGGCACGGAGAGACAGCGTACTGTATGTCCACACTCATGCATCACTCTGTTCCTCTCAGCAAGCTGTTACGTAACCCCCCCTTGACTAACCTCCCCACTATCCAGTGTACAATGTCTGCACCTAAACTCCAGACTGGCCAGATAGAAGCGCAGCCGGACCAACGCAATGCACTTCTACCCGAGCGGCGTTTGCGCGGAATTCGCAATTAGCCAGGGCATTTTTCTATTAACGTCTCTCGCAGCTGCTTCCAGGTCCCACAGTGGGGGGTGGGGTGCGGCGTGCGGCGGGGTAGGGTGAGGGAGCGGGGCCAGTGAATCAGACACCAGAAAGCCCGACTTGGTAACTAATATAGCAAGACAAACAGACCCGACAAGCCGCTGGATGAGTCCTGATCGTTATATAAAGCCAGTGGCCCTGTGGAGGTATGCTGGCTCATGTGAATGCTCCCTTTCTCTGCCCCGCCTAGAATTAGATATGCAGCCACAGCAACTCGCTGCCGATTATAGTTGGTAACGTAAAAGAGGTCAGGAAAATAACAGAGGGACTACACCGGGCTACGTTTACACAACAGGCCTTCCGAGCCTGGTTGCAATTTGTTGCCTGTGTCGGTTTTCTTTTTCGACTGCGACCTTAAAGAGGAACCCAATACCTGATATCTGCTTTTACACCTGATTAAACTTTGTTTATACTTGAAACAACCTGCACGTGGAGATGAAATTTGGCTACCAAACCTAGCAAGGACAGCTGACGTCGCCCGGTCCAATAGAATTAAGCAGTTTGCTATGAGAGTTAGCATCCAGCTGCACACCTGTGGAGGAAACTGCAGCTGGATAGTCTTGATGATGCAAAGGAGAATGAAATCAAGTTTTTTTAAAGCATTCTAGATGTGCACAGGAGACAATTGTTGCTCTGAGGGCGGATTTGAATGGAAAGCGACCTTCATGTCTGACCATGTCTGTTTAACTGCCACTTATGACAAATTCTTATCTAAGGAAGTCCAGGTTCATGCACCTTTCCCCCGCTTACTCGTTCGCGTTACACTTCTTTTCCGTGCCACTTGTGAGGTAGGTGGGGAAAAAAAGTGGGAAGTGGGTCATTGTGACTGCCTGGTGTAAATCCACTGTGATTGATAGTGGCGGTAGAGGGTCCTGCGAGTGCTGTTTTACAGCCTGTTGACTGACGGAAGCCCGGGGGGGTGGCTGAAGACAGACGGCAGAGTGTGACATAACTAGTACGGGATGACGGAAAAACTCATAAAAAAAAAGGAGGGGGGAGGGGGGACAGTGGTGCAACTCCAGGCAAGACAGCCTCAGCTCCTCGGGAGAGAGGAGATAAAAAAAAACACAAGAGGGGGCAGGGGAGCGCAGAGAAGAGATAAGTAAGTGGGAGGCCAGATAGAGATTTCTCCTTTAAAAAAAAAAAGTGGAAAAAGAGGGAGGAGAGCGGTTAAGATTCGAGGGGGGGGACAAGTGGGAGCGAGACAGGCCGCAATAAATCTTCAGTCGCTGAGAGATAGAGCTTGTAAAAAGTGTCACCGGGATGAATGGCCGTGAAATACACACTTGTCAGGACCTCGGCGGCGCTGACGTCAGAGGGTCCCGGTGCGAATGGCGGGCCGGGGGGGCGGGGGGGTAAAGTAAATATGAGGTCGGTTTTGAAAGCGGTTTGTGAGGATTAGGCCTAACAAAGGACACCTGCTTGCCAGAGCTGCTGCTGCTGCTGCTGCTGCTGCTGAGCAGCGGAGCAGTGGAGGCGCTTACTGGAAGTCAAGCACAATCTCCTTCTCGGCCTCGCTCCGTCTTTCTTTTGAAGGGTTATTAAAGTGCAACCCGGTGCACTTTGTTCACTTCAAGAGCCGCTGGGACCCCCCCCCGCCCCTCTCCCCCGCCTCCAAAAGCGGCTGATAAAAAGGCCAAAGGGGTCCGTGTGTGTCGCCGAGATCACAGGAGCCATGTAATAAAAACAGTTTCGCCAATGCC
This sequence comes from Nelusetta ayraudi, assembly GCF_046127955.1. Taxonomy (NCBI): domain Eukaryota; kingdom Metazoa; phylum Chordata; class Actinopteri; order Tetraodontiformes; family Monacanthidae; genus Nelusetta; species Nelusetta ayraudi. Next base: position 9,086,609 of record NW_027466098.1, on the reverse strand, counting down.
TTTAGGTTGTGCATTGATTTAATTACGTCGGTTATGAGCTGCGTTTTTTTTTCTCTCTCTCTCTCCCACGCTTTCATCCTTTTTTTCTTTTTTTTTGTGCGGTTAATGCCGCGTTTTCACGGAGCATCAAAGGCAATTCCGCACGTAAGATCGCTGGATCTTGACTGATCCATGTGTCTTATTCCTGATATTTTTGCTTTCTAGTTCACAGAGAAGAAACCTGTAAGCCCGACATGCCACATGGAATGTTTCCCATAACCAATGGATTTAAACTCCCGGCCCACAGAAAACACGTGCCAAGCGGAGGCCTCGTTGCTTAAAACTGGACACAAGGAGGCAAAAGAAAGTTGTGCTCTCCTTCATTTTATCCAAGGAGGAAATGTTGCCCTGATAAAGCTGCCGCTGACGCCGCTGTTCCAAAACTTTCCAAGTCTGCCGGAGCTTCGTGCTAAGTCACGTCGAAACCTCAGACACGCCTAGCGCCACTTCCCACTCAACGCAGAGGGATGAATGGATCTGCCTTGGAACTCTCACTGATCCAGCGGCCTTTTGTGATGTTGCAATTAGAAATAGTTGAAAAATTACACGGTTCAATCGCAGGGTGCCACTGGAGTTCAGAGGCATTTTTTTTTTTAAATGAATTTTAATGTCTTGCCCCGTAAAACGTTTTTGCCTGAAAAAGGGCTAAAAATTGTAACTGGCAGACAGTCACCTGTTTGGAAGCAACAAAAGCCATTCTGGGAGCAGGTCAAGCTGAGTCCCGAACCCTCCTCCTCATTCTGCAGGCTTCTCCAACTGGAAGTCACCTGCTGTATCTTAATGAACACAAACTCTCCCTATAAGACTGCTCTCTCTCTCTCTCTCTCTCTCTCTCTCTCTCTCTCTCTCTCCCTCTCTCTCTCTCCCCCTCTCTCTCTCTCTGTCACTCACTCACCCACACACTGATTTCTAAAGGACTTATGTACATATTAAGTTAGTTGACACATGATGACACAGAGAAAATCATATGTTTGCTGAATTGTTTGTTTGTTGACAAACATATCTGCGTATCTAAAAATTCAAGCTGTAATGGATTACTGTTGGACTTTAAAGAAACCTTAATCAATGAACTATCTTTTTTATTTTCTTGAGGTGCTAACTTAATATGGAGTCAAGAGTCGGGTCTCTTTGCTCTCCAATGATTCAGAGAAATGTAAAAACGTAAAGTTTTTACATCTGACAGTGTGAATCCTCCTTGGCACCCAACTTTCGATATGTGTATGTGTGGAGAGGCCTCCTCCGCTACAGACTTCTGATACAACTTAAAATGTAGATTTTAGATTCTAGGACTGTGCATCTTAATTTGCAATTCTCTACTGCAATTTGCTATCAAACAAAGAGGTCAAAACTCCCAGCCCCGTCTTGTGTCGGCTGTCGCGTTCACGCTGAAACCATCACGCTGACTTGCGAGGTCCAGATGTTAAAAGTCCCCTTTAACTCACACACACTGCGCACAGCTGGCTTTTTAAACCTCCTCGGCTCGCGAGACATTTGAAAAGGTTCGCGTTTCCTGCTGTGAAAACACTACGAGGATGAGGATGAGCGAGTGGGGGGGGGGGGGGGGGGGGGGGGGATGTGTAGTCGAATTCATCCGTCTAATCTGAAATGAGGCTTATGCCCACAAAGCGTTCGATGGGGATAGAGAAGAGATTACGCACCCACGGACCGGGCAAGTGAGAACAAACGTGAGCGGGGCGGCGGGTCAAACAGCTGAGAGCAGCCACCCTGCATGTAAGCCCTATCTGATGGCTTTATCCCGTGGCTCAGGCCTTTAAAAACCACAAATCAGCCGGTACGCCCCCCAAAAAAATCTGATTTAAGTCTATGTAGGTCAAACATATTACCGACAACATGTCACATTTTTTGGCTCCGCGTCCTCGTCCATCTGGCCTCTCTGAGTCTTTTTTAAATCGCCTCAGGTCAGAATTAACCTTTCTTTTTTTTTTCTTTACTCTGTCACTTCTGTCCCATTTATCTCTTTTTTTTAATATATATATATATATATAAATCTTTCATTTTAACCTACTTCGACACTCGAAAGGGCCTCCCCCTTTTGAGTGGGCGGAACGTCACGTTTTCTGCGTGTTTACAACCAGTATTAATAAAGCACGCGTAACCTTTAGTCAGGCGTTTGGCATGAATGCACGCGCTCACGTTCCAGATATGAGTGGAAATGAGCAAACAGAGCTGTTCAAATAGAGCCCGAGTTCACGAAATGCCAAGCAAAAGTAAAAACAAAAACAAAACAGACTCAGTGTTGAAAAAAACAAACAGTCGGTGGCTCATTTTGGCCTTGTTGTTGGGACCGCCGTCTCAATTTGTGACCCTTGATTTCCAGCCCTGTTTGGACACCGAGGGTTTCTTCAGCACCTTCCTGTTAGCAGCGTGACCTCCTGTAGTGGAAACACTCACACACACACACACACACACACACACACACACACACACTGAAACGCACGCACAGGCACGTGTTGACGGGCGCGCACGCAAACAGGGAGATGAGGGAAGACAGATGGGAGGCTGTAATTTCATGTTTGTAGTCAAGACCTCTGCTCGGGATCCCATGACTCAGCAATATTGTGACTGCGCACCGAGACCTCCTACAGCACCGTCGGGTCGGTGCCACGCAAGAGGCGCTTTTAGCCGTCTTTTAACCAAGAGTCATTTAACATCTTTTTAGGTTTTAACCAATCCGCCACCTTTATAAATGACAGAAATAGAAGATGCACAACTGGTCGGCAACAGGTTTCAGTTTAACTCTAATCTTTCGTTCTTGCACTGACTCTCTAGTGTCTCACCATGGGATGGAGCCTCCCCATGCACCAGTGGGAAACCCCCTCGCGGTTGCTACCTGAAAACCAGGAAGTGGCTGCAGAAAGCTCAGCAAGCCCAAGTCTCGTGGTTATGATGATGCGTGAAGGTGGCTTGAATTCAGACGGAGGGCAGGAAGTAGAGATTAGAGCAATTGGAGCAACCATAAATATCTACATTTTTCCTATAGGACAGATCCTCAACAACGAACGTACTTTTCACTTGCTGCCCTCCATCTGAAGCCATGTCACATCACGGGAAAGCAACCTGTATACACCCCTTCATTTCAGCAGAGTTGCTAACCCAGCACATAGAGCCGAAAAAGCTTTGGCCCCGTACAGAATTGCACAGTAGTGTCACTTCCCATAATGCCTCTGTAACTCAAGTGATACATCAGGACGCATTGGCCAATCACAAAGACCCTTAGAATGATTTAAAGTTCAAAACTTCAAAATCGTCAATAAAAAGATTTATCATGAACCACGTTTCAGGTCACAGCCGTCCTTTCAAACCGTTTTACAGGCGTATTTTTTGTATTGCGATCCGTGGAAAAATACTTTATGGGCCACGCGGGGATTTTGGCTGCAGTACCTCGAGTAGCCACTAGAAAAAAAGGTTGCTGCGCCACCATATTGCCTATCTGGTATCCAGCTCTTGTAATACATCCATGAACAAGCTGCCCGTAAAAAGCCTCGGCAGAAGATGAAGGAAAAGCAAATCAGGAAGTGACTGCACGGCTAGCTGCTGCTAAAGAAACTTAGCGTGGACGCTGTCAGTGGTTTCCTCCACTCCCAGCACACCTTGTCATGAATGCTAGATAATGCCAGCCGGGCTTCATCGCTCACATCTGGATGGTGATGCACATCCAGCGTTGCCCCCAGTGCCAGTAGAAATCCTGGAGTCATAAATAGCTAAATGTAACCGTCAGATTGGTCCTCCTGGGCCTTCCATCGCCAAATATTTTCGGCGCTCTCGAGCAGATGGATACGTGGATCAAATCAAACTCGAACTCAGCGAACGTACCATCTTGCGCGCCAGCGTGCCAGCTTGGTATTTGACTTCACCACCCGCCTTCCCTTAGATTTCGTTAGAGATCATAAAGAGAAGCCCAGTAATTCATCCGTGAGTCTGACTTCAAAGCGGGGCTGGACACGGCCATCTGGCGCGGCGGGCGCTGTCCCGGTGGGCCGCTGCCTAATGCCAGCCGGTCAAAGAGTTTCTGTCCTGAAATTTGCATTTTTGGATTCCTGGCCGCCCGTGTTGCCGTCAGATTCAAGGCCTCTCATTGGGCGCGTTGTGATTAAGGGGGCTGCGAGGACGGTGTTGTTATAAGTGGTCTTGACTGTGTCGTGGGCTGAACTGGGCCAAAATGCCGGGGCTTTTATTTATTTATTTTTTTCAACAGATGTTAGCTTCAGCAGCGTCTCCAGCCACACCATCCTCAAGTATGTGGCGTGAGAACCCCCCCCCCCACACACACACACACACACACACACACACTCTCCACTGATGAGCTGCTATCTCTGTTTCAGGCATCTGTCCTCTGCACTATCATGTGTCTCACATGTATGCAACACACATATGTACCGACATGAAGCGACACATACAGGCACCAGCCCGCCCCCCTCTGCCCGAACCAGCTGCTGTGGGTCACTTGTGTGTGTGTGTCACTGTGTGACCCGGGTCTTTCTTCAAGAAGAGAAAAAAAACACAGGGAATGTCTCATGTTACCGGACGACATCTGCCACACTTGACACACTTTTTACGCCTTGTTTCTCTCACCTCGCTCTGCCTCTCTCTCACGCACACGCACACGCACACACACTTAATTCGCAGATAACAAAACAGGAGATACAGCCACGATTGACATGTGACTGCTTAACATCTCGCTGAACCGCTGACTTTGCTGCCGCCTCGCTCCTCCAAGAATGTTGTCGGCAAGTTGTTTGCAGAGTTGCTCCGGGTTCCGCAGCAGTAATGAGGTCAATCAATGATAATACATCTTAACCTTGGGTCAACATAGTGGGACTGTGCTACCACCATGGTGTGACAACCTATGGAATCCTCGCTTTGGGCTGGCTTCTTTAGCCAGGTATGACACTGTTGGACAATTTCTGAGTGTGATAATAATTCACCACTTGCATTTGAAGACACAACCTCGAGCATTTTAAGGATATATATTATACTCTAGGAGGGTGTAGTTATATTAGTTACTTTTATATGTTTACTGTCACTTTAATGTCAAAGATACTATCAAGAAAAACTTCTTTGGATTACTGAGGAACACCTGCCAAAGTGTTACCAAGCACAATATACATATTGAACTCAATGGCTTCATGACAGTCACCAGCTGGGCTCCACACTGACCCTAGGTTTATGTACTTTGACACTAAAAACTTCAACAACATCCCAAGTAATGAGAACAGTCAGTTCAAGCTCCCCTTTGCTTGCCCTACCTAAAAAAAAAAACAGCAAAACAAACTGTGTTTTTGCAGGAGGCTGTGAAATGAGAGCTAAATATTCCTTTCTCTGAAGATCTACAATTTATTTTCTAATAATGAGGCTACTCTACTGAATCCCAGCATTCAAAAAAAATTGCATTCATTTAGATTTAGATTTGTAAATGGCATGGGTTCACCGCCGTTTATCCAGAAAACCCTTTCGATTTGATTCGATCCCTTAAAAAAAAAAAACACACACAACGTTTTGCTCGGAGGAACTCTAGCAACATGAGCCAAAGGCCTCCGCGCCCATTATCGTTTCCGTCGTCTAAATTGCGTGTTTCGGGTGCGTAATGAACTCCACAACGCGCCATTGTATACAGTAATCTTCCGTCTGAGTGAGCGCCAGAAAATGTGTTAATCCTCTTTTAATTTGGTAAAATTACAGAGCAGTATGAGCTCGCAGCGCTGCCCGCTTCCAAGTATTTGCCATTTTTCAAAAGGCAGTTCAAAGGGAGGCAGACAGGTAATTTAAACGCTGCTGTTTACTTTAGGCAGCGACAAAAGTCTGGCTGATTTCCTCCCTCGGCCTTATCTTTACATCAATTAATCAGCCGCTCACGGCTGCCGCGGACATGCACGCACATGCAAGCGCATGTACACACACACACACACACACACACACACACACAAACACGCAGATGTGCAGATGTGAATAGCAGCCATTGATGTGTTTCCCTTTGAGGAACTGCTCTCAGTGTGCGTGCTGCCTTGTGCTGAGCAGGTAAGTGAAGGGTAAACTGATCCATGCCTCACACACACACACACACACACACACACACACACACACACACACACACACACACACACACACACACACACACCTACCACTGCTTGCTATTGTTCGCTCGCTCTTCCATGTTTTCCCATGTCTTCCTGCTTCCTGGGCCCCTTCACTACCTGCCGGCACATTCCTGCTGCCGCTCTGTCAAATCTTTGTGTTCACACGCTTTGTTCCTCTCTTCCCATTGTCACTTCACTCCTCTTTTTTTTCCTTAAAGATGGGAGGGACGTCGTTTATTTGACTTTAAAAGAAACTATTTCTGACACACACACACACACACGCGCGCACACACACACACTCAGGATCATTAAGTTCATGAAGCAAAGCCAGAATGATAACAAGTTTTTATCCTGGCACCGTTGCTTGGCTTGACATAGAGAGGTTGAGCCTGATCTCCTCTGTATTCATCATCATCATCATCATCATCATCATCATCATCATCATCATCAGAGCATTAGACAGCTCGAGGTGAGA